>NW_004444064.1:2282619-2288222 GCF_000243295.1 Trichechus manatus latirostris
GGACGCGGGTGCCCTGTGCGCCCTGCCCGCCGCGCGTCCCGCGCCGGCCCGCCGCCGCTCACACCGCGCACAACGCTTGTAGCACTTTATTAAAATCCTCTGTTTACCTGTCTGCGTCCTGTAGCCTCTCGGCTCTTTGAGGCGCGCAGAGCGCCAGTCCAGCTTGGCACACCGTGGTGCGAGTCTGAGATTGTGGAAGGAAGCTTCGAGGAGGGAGGAGCGCTGGGGACGGCGGCTGCAGCTCAGGCTCCGCTCCCCTTCATCCCCCTCACCCAGGGCCCTGCATCTCCTGCCTCCCCCTCACAGTGCGCCTGGGCAGCATCTTCCCAGTCTCAGTCTCTCCCTGGGGGTGCTCCCGTCCTAGATGGCTTTCCCCAAACGCAGAGCCTGAGGTAAGGATTTGGGCGCAGGCAGCCCCGCTACCTAATCTGTGGGGCCCCAGGAAAAATGAAACTGGAGACGGGGTGGGGTGCTCAAAAATTAAGAATTTCGAGGCGCCAAAAACAGCTTTAAACCCAGCGCGGGGCCTACTGGGTGGGCGGGGTGCTGTGGCCTGCTCGGTCTTTCTCCAGCGAGGCCGGCCTGGGTGCAGGCCGTCTACTGGGGGATGCTTGGAGGAAGCGGGAGAGACACAAGGGAGGGGAAAGCCAGCAGGTGGTTAGTGCGCTGAGGATCGCTGAGAGTCCCTCAGAATCATCCCGGAGGGACTGGGGTCTGGGGTGTCCAACGGGCGCGCTACTGCGGCCACAGCCGCCCAGTCACCGGATCAGGGAGCGGCCGTGAACGGGAGGCCCGGGGCTGCGGGGGTGCGGTCGGAGAGCAACCTTCAGGGTTCTACGGCCCTTGGAAGACATCACCTTCCGCCGGGTTTTCTCAGTGAGGTGGAGACGGGGACGGCGCCCCAGCCGCGGGTGGCCCCCCAGCCCCGGCTGCCTGTCCTTGGAGCACCCAACGTCTGGTGAAGACAGCGGGGAAGCCGGGGCGAGGGGCAGGGTCTCCTCACGCTTGTCAGCGGCTCAGAGCCAGGTTAGTGCGGGGGGACCCTTGGAGGTCCCGCTTTATGGGGGAAAAGCTACACCGTAGTCATGCCACCGTGTAGAGTCATTCCACTGTCGAGGTCCCTTGGGTGCAGGCTGGGCTGGGGACGGGGAGGTGAATCTCAGCCCAGGGTCAGTGGGAGGGGTAGAACCTGAGGGGCTGTGAAGGGGCCTGGCCCCCACCTGGTGGTCTCCCTTGCAGGATTGCCCTGAGGGGCTACAAGGTCCCTGTAGCAAGAAGGAAGATATCCAAGCCAGGGTGGTCCCTGGGGAGGGCTCACCTGTTACGCACTCCTTTCTGTTATATTAAACAAACGGGGCGAAAGGGGAAGAAGAGTGGATCAAGAAGGCACCTGGTGGATCTGAGAGGCCCAGAGGCGGTTCTATCCGCTTGGGCTTCCGAAGGCCGAGTCAGGAGTCCGAGGCGTTTACCTCTCTGCATGAGACAGTACGCGGCAGCCTGAGGTAGCTGGGCTGGCTTCCAGTACTGCCCCAGTCAGAGCTGGAATGAAGGTTGTCTGAAGTCCTGGGAATATAGATTTATATGTAAAACATATACATATATGTGGAATCCCTGAGTGGTGGAAACTGTTAATGCAGCTTGGCCGAAAGGTTGGGGGTCTGAGTCCATCCAGCTGTGCTTTGGAAGAAAGGCTTGGTGATCTACTTCCAAAAAATCAACCACTGAAAACGCTTTGGAGCAGATCTACTCTGACACATGTGGGGTCACCATGAGTTCCAATCAACTCCACCGCAACTGGTGGTGGTGATTAGATATATACATATAGTGGCGCAGTGTTTAAGAGCTCAGCTGCTCACCAAAAGGTCGGCCGTTGGAATTCACCAGCTGCTCCTGGGAAACCCTGTGGGGCAGTTCTATTACGAGTTGGAATCGACTCAACGGCAGTGGGTTTGTTTTTTTGTTTTTTTTTGGTTCATTAATTGTTAACAAATGTACCACATAATATAAGACGTTCATAAAAACCCAAACCTAAACTGTTGTCGTCGAGTTGATTCCAACTCACGTAACCCTATAGGACAGAGTAGAACAGCCCCATTGGGTTTCCAAGGAGCAGCTGGTGGATTGGAACTGCCGACCTTTTGGTTAGCCGCTGAACTCTTAACTACCGAGCCACCGAGGCTCCAATGAACCAATACTGATACATTATTATTAACTAAAGTCTGTGCTTTGTGCAAATTTCCTCATTTCCCCCCGAATGTCCAGACACCACATTGCATTCAGTCATCATGGGCCTTAGGCTCCTCTGGGCTGTGACAGTTTTTGGTGACGTTGATAGGTTTGAGGAGTTCTGGTCGGGTATTTTGTAGGATGCCCTTCTGCTGGGACTTGTCTGATGTTTTTCTCATAGTAAGACTGGCGTTACTGGTTCTCACTGCATCACATTAAGGGTACATACTGTCAACACGGCTTGTCTCTGTTGGTGTTGACCTCGATCACCTGGCTGAAGAGTGTTTGTCAGCTGTCTCCACTGTGAAGTGACTCTTTCTCCACCGTGCATACTGTGCTTTTGGAAGGAAGTCACTATTCTCAGCCCACACTCAAGAAGTGGGGAGTTACGCTCCACCTATCTGAGGGCAGGGAATCTAAAGAAGTTATTTGGAATTCTTCTGCACTGGAGACTGGTCTCTTTTTTCCAATTTCTTTATTCGATCATTTATATCAACATGAACTCAGATTTGTTTTATACTTTGGGTTATAATCCCATACTATTTATTTTGTTGCTCAAATTGTTCCAGCTTTGGCCACTGGCAGCTTTCCGTTGGGTCCTGTGACCCTTTGACACTCCCCCCTCATTGTGTGTGTGTATGTGTGTGTGTGTATGTGTGTGCGTGTGTGTGTGTGCATGTATGTATGTATGTCTCTGTGTGTCTGTGTGCACGTGTCTGTGTCTCTGTGTGTATGTGTGGTGTGTGTGTGTGTATGAGTGTGTGTCTGTCTGTGTGGTGTGTGTGTGTCTGTATGTGTGTCTCTGTGTATTTGTGTGTCTGTGTGTGTGTGTGTTAAAACATTTCTTTACTTTCTGGAACTACAAGATACTCCAGTTCTAGAATCAGTCATTTCTCCAAGGAGCCCCGGTTCCCAGCTGGGTGCTGGGGGAGATTGCTTTTTTCTAGAAGCAAGTGGGATCTCCTTGGGCCCCTGTTCGGAAGTTATAGCATCTACCAGAGGTTTTAATCTATCTCAAAACTGCTCCTGGGAAATGGTCCCTGACCTCACGGCGGGCCCTGTCCCTGAGACTCTGTGTTCCCAGCCATCCTGAGCCCTGGGCCAGACTGTCTTTCTGGAGAAACATAACCCAGCTCCCTGCCTGTGGGCTGAGCTGGGTGCCTGTGGTCTGAGGTACAGCCAGCAGGGGGCTCCACTGCACGCTGGTGCCTTCCCGGGTGTCTGCAGCCTCTTCTCTGCGTAGGTACGAGGATGGGGCTCTTGGGTTTTCTGGGCTGGTCCCGATGTGGGGTGTCTTGTCCTGCTGTCCTTGCAGCCTGGATGTGTCTGGAATGCCCCAGCACTACAGGACCCCGACTGCCCCTCCCAGGCTGACTATCAAACGTGGGAAGGAAGCACAGGCATGAGACACAGATCCCCGGGGCTGGAGACCCAGGGCTTCTGTGGGGCCATGGCCCCAGGTGGGGGGTAGGGGTGTCCATTGTCCCTGTCAGGGACCTCGGGGGAAAGGCCACAGGTTGCAAGAGGATGGGGCAGAGAGTGCAGTCTGTCCTTTGCTGAACCCTTGCTGTCAAGGCGCTGGCTGAAGCCCCCCGCCTCTCCTGTGGGACCCGGGAGGGTTGGCACCACCCTTACCACACGCACCCACGGGGAACAGAGGCTCAGAGAGGACCCCCAACCTGCCCAGCTGCACCCACCCACGGCTTTGGAGGTATCTGTTTGCCCTCGGCTTCAGTCTGCTCTTGTGGGGGGCTGCAGAATGTGGAGGGAGCCCGAGAGGTGGGGGGACAGAGCTGGACTCCAGGATTGGGGGGTCCAGGTCCCCCACAGCTGCCTGTGTGCTGCCAGGACCAGCTACACAATCTGTGGGGCCCCTTGTTCAAAAAGTATGAAGAATTTCACGGTGGCAACAGCAGAGTGTTACAGAAGCGCGGGGCCTGTGGGCTGTGCTGTGCACACCTGTGACGGGGCCCGCTGCTGCCCAGCTGGGGGTGGGGAGCAGCAGTGGGAGAGCTGGGGTCTTCCCCCGCCTGCTGCTCCCTCCAGGAGCGCACACACCACCCAGACAGCACACTCATAGCACACACCACCCACACGGAACACTCAGCACACACCACCCACACGACACACAGCCCATACGGCACTCACATGGCACACTCATGGACCACACACCACCCACACAACACATTCAGCGCACACTCAGCACACACCACCCACACGGCACACTCACACATGCACACCCACACGGCACACTCACAGCCCATACAGCACCCACGTGGCACACTCATGGACCACACACCACCCACACAACACATTCAGCGCACACTCAGCACACACCACCCACACGGCACACTCAGTCTCACATCCACACGGTAACACCCATGTGCACACTCACACACACTCTTACACCCATGCACATCCCCATGCACACCCACACAGTCACACACACACCCCATTCACGCTCCTGTCATCTGAGCTGGGCCGACCTGCGCAGCTGTGACTCTTGCTGGTTAATAAAAAGCCCGGCCGTGGGGAGGGGCTGGCCAGGGGATCAAGTTCTGAAGCAGTTGCAGAGGGCCCCCCTCTGTCTGCACCACTGGAGAGAATCCCGCCTGACGCAGGTGCTGGACCATGCCCCAGCTCGTGGAATGTGTCCCCAACTTCTCGGAGGGGAACAGCCAGGAGGTGAGATGCCCAGCAGGCCGGCAGAGGGGCAGTGCGGGGTGCTCAGGCAGAGGAGAAAGGGGCATTCGTGGTGCAGGCTAGGGCTTGTCTTCTCCTGGGGCAGGTGCCGAGCCACGAGGACTATCTCTCCTTGGCCAAAAGGGGTGTGCCCATGTGCCTGGGGGACTTGAGAGTGACCTGACCCAGGTGCTGGAGTGGTCAGAGGGGGAAGGAGGGCCAGCGTGGGGAGAGATGGGGGCCCAGGAGTGGAGGCTGCTCTTCTTTGAAAATGAGGCCCCCAAAGGACTGGCCCCAAAGGACTGTTGGGAGGGTCCCATGGCGCGTGTTAACTCACTGAGTCCCCCCAGCCCTACAGGGTGGGTGCTGCTACTAACCCCACTTTACCAATGAGGAAACTGAGGCACAGAGAGGTTAAGCAGATCACCGATGGCCACAGAGCAGGATTTGGGTCCTGAGCCCTTGTTTCCAACCACTGGACAGTCCTGCCACGCTCCCCCAAGTTTCAGGGCCCTTCAGACCCCTACCCCATTCATCACCTGCCCCTCCCCCCACACACTTCAGGAGGCATATCCATTGAGAGGCCACTTGGGGGGCACAGGAAATGGAACCCTCTGTGACCTTGGGCCAGTTGGTCACCTTCTGGGAGCCCCGGCTGCCCCCCTCTGGGCATTGATTGTCGATGGGGAGCCCCC
>NW_004444064.1:2289112-2293458 GCF_000243295.1 Trichechus manatus latirostris
GAGACTCTAGGCTGAGGAAGGCTGTTCCTCCTCGGTGCTCTCCTCCCTTTGCTGAGGCCACCAGCCTCCCCCAGGACAGAGGAGAGCGCCTCAGTGACACCGCTCACATCTGCCGGGGGTCCCCGATGGACTGTGAGGCCCACCCACTCAGGCTCTGGGCTAGGCCCTTGTCTGGGGGTGGGGGCGGGGTCAGGGGCAGAAGATGAGGCTGCTCCAGGGAAATCGGCCTGACACCAGATAACCCTCAGATCCAAACATGTCAACACCAGGGGCGGGTGGAGACAAAGGTCAGTGGACACAGAGAAGCCAGTTGAAAGACCAGGGTCTTGGGGTGGGGGAGGCGCACGTGGAGGGGATTCACAGATGACCCCAAGCTGGGGGGGGGCAGATAAGAGGCTTGTTGAAGACAAAGGAGCCAGTTGCCTGGCTGGAAGGGCCAAGGGAGGAGGGGGGAGGCCAGGGGGACAATGACTGAGGTGGGGGGAAGAGTGAGGGATGATGACGTGGTTCCACTAGAGAGACCCTCCCCAAGCGCAGCGTGGACCCGCAGCTGCCAGCAGTGGGGCGGGGGCTGCGGCGGCCGGAGCCCACCAGGGCCAGCCCTTTCAGCTTGGGCTTGGCTGGGGCTCACCACGGGTTGACTTGAGTAGCCCTGGAAAGTTATTTGTGCGACTTTTAGGAGCGGGAGGGAGGGGCTTATTGCAAAGAAGCCAAAATATCAGGCCCTGCTTCCTCCCCGGGGTCCTACTCGGTCCCCCTCACCCCGGCCAGGAAGGCTGTCCACGGCCGTCCACTGGCGATGCCTTCGTGTCCCTTGGGAGTGGCTGGTCAGCATGAGGAAGTGGGGTGTGGGGCCAGTGGGCCAGTGAGGAGCAAGGGTCCGAGCAAGCCCAGCTGAGCAGGTGAGGCGCTTCATAGTGTGCTCCCTGGTGTCTTGTGGACACCCCTCCCACACTGGACCTTTGCCCTGGCCCCTGTCCTCAGCACCTACCCCCATCTCTGCAGGGGAGCACCCTCGGATGGGCGCTCTGGATGTCTGCCCCTTCATCCCGGTCAGGGACATCAGCATGGATGAGTGTGTGCTCTGTGCCCAGGCCTTCGGCCAGCGGCTGGCAGAGGAACTGGAGGTGCCAGGTGAGTGTCCGCAGGAGGGCCCTCAGGGGCTTCAGCCAGCCCCTTTTCATATCACAGCTGGTCATTTCCCATCAGCAACTACGCACTGTATTGCTGGGCAACTTCTTGAAAGTGGAGGTTATTACTAAACAAAGACCCAGCGAAGAATCCGACGCCCAGGAACCCTGCTGCTTCTTCACTAATGAAATAAACGCAGTCAGAAAGGACAGCAGATGAGTCATGTCCCATCTGCTGGGGACACAGGGGGCGCTTGTGGTCCAGCATTGCCCACAACACGGAGGGCTGCTTAACATCTGTGAGGCAACTGAGCAAGACAAACAGCCAGCTTAAGAGTCCGTGCCTTCTAATGGAATCACTTCACGTGGACTGCCAGAAGAATGAGCAAACAGTATTACAAGAAATACAAGCAGAATGCTCCTTGGAAGAGAGGATGGTGAGACTTTGTCTTGCTTACTTTGGACACGTTCTCAGGAAAGAGTGATTGCTAGAAAAGGACATCATTATTAGTAAAGGAGAGGGTCAACAAGAACAAGGGAAACCCTCAATGAGAGGGACACAGTAGCCACAACAATGGATTCAGACCTGCCAACAATCATGAAGGTGGCACAGAGCTGGGCAGCATTTCCTTCCGTTATATGTAATGTTACCTTGAGTCAAAGCCGACTGGACGGTCACTAACCACAATGAAAACCTCACTTTGGGGAATTAACCCAATCAAGAACATGATCCCCAGCAAACAGGACACATGAGAACAAAGAGAACATCCAGTAACGGGGGGTGGCCAGGTGGATCATGGATCTGGATGCGGGAGCTCGGGCACCAAGACCGTACAAACATAGTCACAGCGGTGCTGTAGGAGGAGGGAGTTGGTGGGAATTTTTGTTTTCTTTGTGTTCCTGAATCTGGGGTTATATTGATCATACAATGAAAACACATTTTAAAAGGAAATGTGGCCATCCTTCCAGCAACACTTCCCGGATGTCCATCTGTCCGATAGTAACTCCCATGATTAGAGTGAAGCTGTGCCAGGCCCCTGTGCAGAGGGAGCCAAGCTGGGCATGGGGAGTGAGGAGCCCTCGCCCGTTGGTGGGGGGCAGAGGGTGGAGACCTGGGATGGCTCTCCAGGGAGGTAAGGGCAGTGAGAGACAGCGGCCGTGACTTGGTTCTCCTCGGGGATCGGGGATGTGGCCTCCCGCTGACCAGGCCTGACCAGTTTCCCTTGCAGTGTACCTATACGGGGAGGCAGCGCGGATGGCCAGTCGCCAGACCCTGCCAGCCATTCGGGCTGGGGAGTATGAGGCCCTCCCTGAGAAGGTGCGATGTCCCTGTGGCAGGCAGGTCGGGGGGGTGGTCCCTGGCAGCAGTGTGCTGGGCCCTGCCCATCTCCTGCGGGGTGGGTGGGCCTCACCCTTTCCTCCCAGATCTGTGGCAGCCCCCTCCCAAGGAGGAGGCTCACTCCAGGTGAATCCCTCCACAGCTCAAGCGGGCCGAGTGGGCACCCGACTTTGGCCCTGCCACCTTTGTTCCCAGCTGGGGGGCCACTGCCACCGGGGCCCGGAAGTTCCTCATTGCCTTCAACATCAACCTGCTCAGCACCAAGGAACAGGCGCACCGCATTGCTCTCAACCTGCGGGAGCAAGGCCGCGGGAAGGACCAGGTCCGTCCCCACCGAGCCCCAGAGCGGCCCTGGGAGGGCCAGAGGCTGAGGCCAGCCTCAGGGAGCCTTGGGTGTGAATCAGGAGGGAGGGTGGCCGAGGCAGCGAGTCCCACTGGCTCAGCCTCTGATTGCTGGTGGCCAGCCAGGCCCCACCTAGTGTCCATGACATGTGGGACAGGGCAGCGCCGGGGCTTCAAGTGGTCCCTGTCGAGGAGAGCTTGTTTCAAAAGACACTTTACACAGAAGTAGGGCTGCACCTGTTGTTAAAATAGTGCAGTATTTCCATACTGATGGAGAAGCAGCTGCTTTCCGAGTCCCAGGTGCCCCAGTACTCCCAGATATACCCATGTACTCCTAGGTACTCTTGGTGCCCCCAAGTACCCCCAGGCATCCCCAGGTATCTTCAGGTGCTGTCAGGTGTCCCCCCATCAAATCTACCACAGCAGTCATCACCTAGTTTGAGTGTCACTCCTACAGGAAGTCCCCATCAGACACAGATAGACGGACGGACACCTGGTGAAGGAATTGGAGGGCAGCTCAAAACCGTCTGTCAGCTCCCTCCTTCCTGAGACCCAGGGACCTTCCACATACAACCCTTGGCTCTTCAGGCTTCTGGGCTGGACCAGTGGTGGGGAGGAGGAGGGAACACAGGCAGAGTGGGGCTCAGAGCCAGGTGCCAGGGGAGGCAGGGCAGGATAGGCGAGCTTCCTTAGCCTGGGCTGGGAATGGCTTTTCCTTTGGCAGCCAGGACTTCTGAAAAAGGTTCAGGGCATTGGCTGGTACCTGGATGAGAAGAACCTGGCTCAAGTGTCCACGAACCTCCTGGACTTTGAGGTCACAGCGCTGCACACCATCTATGAGGAGACCTGCAGAGAAGCGCAGGTGAGCAGGGCAGGGTGCCCCTGCTGGCTGCGGAGGGTGAGCAGGGTGGGACACCCCTGCCAGCTCCATGGTGCAGGTGAGGAGACTGAGGCACAGAGAGGTGAGGAGACTCGCTCAAGGTCACACCTCTCATAAGTGTGGGCAGGGACATACACCCCATCTGCCCCTCACTGCCTGTTCTCAGACTTGGAGTCCCTAACCCTGAAACTTCCAACACAGTGGCTGATTAAGTGTCTTATGAGAACAAGGTTTTTCACACCTGAAAAGGAGTAAATGACTGATAGCCCATAAGGCAGGTGCCTCCAGCTGGCTGTGGGGGAAGGGATCCATCCAGGTGAGCAGGGCAGGTGCCTCCAGCTGGCTAGGTTGTGAGTAGGGTAGGGGTGAAATCCATCCAGGTGAACAGGGCAGGAGCCTCCTACCTGACCCCAGGAGCATCCTCAAGGCTGCAGCACCCCTAGGTGTGGACCTGACTCTCTTACGCCTCCCCAGGAGCTGAACATTCCAGTCGTGGGCTCTCAGCTAGTGGGCCTAGTACCTCTGAAGGCTGTCCTGGATGCTGCGACTTTCTACTGCGAGAAGGAGAACCTCTTCATCCTGGAGGAGGAACACAGGATCAGGCTGGTGGGCTGGGCTCCCAGTGTGAAGGGGATGGGGAGGGACCAGGAGTAGG
>NW_004444064.1:2294149-2296498 GCF_000243295.1 Trichechus manatus latirostris
CTCACCAACAGGAGCCCCCTCTCCTGCCAAGGGGCAGTGTGGAGAGTTGTGTCTCTGGCGCTGGCAGGAAAGGGGCCCAGTAGTCCCTGGTGTCTCCGTTTCCCTGGAGCAGAACAGTGTATGTGTATTTTATGGCACAATCTTGGTGCTGGGACCTATTTACAAATAATTTTGCAATGAAGACCCTCACCCATCTGTCTTTATTGATTATTGTGGTGTAGCTATGTGTGAATTGCAGCCAGAGGTGTGTGCATCTTATATTTGGAAGGATGTTTCTGCTCCCCACAAAAGTTGCCACAATTTATATTATCCCGATAGAGGATGAGAAGGCCTTGTGTCTACTTTGTGCCATGTACCAGGCACAAAGAAGACAATGATTTTTGTCAATAGGCTAAGAGAAAAGCTGGATCTCATTTTTATTTGCATCTCTTTCATTAAGAATGAGATTGAGCATCTTTTCGTTGGTGTATTGATTATTATTTCCTGTGAGCCCCCTGGTCATGCTCTCTGATGGTTTGCCCATTGTGTCGTTCGTCTTATAGATTAAAGAAAGTAGTCTCACGTCTACTGTATGTGTTGCAGGTATTCTCTGCAGTTCTACTGTGACACACACGGGGTCACCATGAGTTGGAGTTGACTTGACAACAACTGGTTTGGTTTCTGGTTTCTGGTTTCTGTATCAAGTTCTGTTAGGTTTTCTTGTTTTCCCACTCAGTCCTGTGGATTTTCTAGGGACATGATTATATCGTCTGCAGACAGACATCAGGAAAGATAAATTGTTAGAAAAGGACATCATGTTTGGTAAAGTAAAGGGTCAGCAAAAACAAGGAAAATCCTCAGTGAAATGACTCTCCCAGTGACTTGGTTTCTCAGGTGTTTTGTGATTTTTGATTGTGAGTTCATGTTCTTTGGAATTTTATATGTAGTAATTCTTGAACACCTGGATTTAAAGTTTGTTCCTCCAAAGAGGCTTTGTGTTTGCTTCTGTTAGGTGCTTGGGAGCACTACCAACATAGCCACTTTAAACTAAGTTTTTTGCTTGGAATTTTAGAAGTACACAGGTAGTGAATTCTGTGTGAATACTGGCCCATATCCCCATCAGGATGGGCTTGTGGTTAAGAGTTTCCAGGAAGAAAATTTTTCTCTTCTTCACCCACAGGGAAGCCGGAGACTGGGAAGTATTCCAACTATTTGCTCTGGTGGGTGTTTTTTTCTAGTTCACCCTTGGGGATGTTGCCTTTCCGGGGTTTCCAGTCTGACCCCTACTCTTTGAAGGCTCAAGGCTTTTCCCACCCATTTGGGGCCGTCAGAGAGGGTCAGATGCCCCCAGAGCAGACCCAGCTTCAGGGCCATCAGCCTTTCTGAATTCACCTTTCTGGTTACTTCTGGCTTTGAATGATTGTCTTTATTTTCTGCCAGTTTAGCCATGCACTTAAATAAAAAGAAAAATCCTATTAATCTTTGCTGGAAATTCGAGCTGGATTCAGAAGAGGACGTGGAACAAGAGATATCACTGCTGATGTCAGATGGATCTTGGCTGAAAGCAGAGAATACCAGAAACGTGTTTGCCTGTGTTTCATTGACGATGCAAAGGCATTCGACTCTGTGGATCATAACAAATTACAGATAACATTATGAAGAATGGGAATTCCAGAACACTTAATTGTGTTCATGAGGAGGCTGTACATAGACCAAGAGGCAGTCCTTCAAATGGAACAAGGGGATACTGCGTAGTTTAAAATCAGGAAATGTGTGCATCAGGGAGAACATTTCACCATACTTATTCAATCTGTATGTTGAGCAAATAAGCCGAGAAGGTGGACTATATGCAGAAGAACGGGGCATCAGGACTGGAGGAAGACTCATTAACAACCTGCGATATCCAGATGACACAACCTTGCTTGCCGAAAGTGAAGAGGACTTGAAGCACTTACTGATGAAGATCAAAGACTGTAGCCTTCAGGATAGATTACATCTCAACGTAAAGAAAAATTCTCACAACTGGACCAACAAGTAACATCATGATAAACAGAGAAAAGATTGAAGTTGTCAAGGATTTTGTTTCACTTGGATCCACAATTACCGCCCATGGAAGCAGCAGTCAAGAAATCAAATAATGTATTGAATTGAGCAAATCTGCTGCAAAAGACCTCCTTAAAGTGTTAGAAAATGAAGATATCACTTTGAAGACTGTTACTGATTGAATTGTGTCCCCAAAAAATGTGTGTTAACTTACCTTGGCTAGGCCATGATTCCCAGTATTGTGTGGTTGTCCACCATTTTGTGATCTGATGTGATTATCTATGTGTTGTAAATCCCCTGGTGGTGCAGTGGTTAAGATCTCGGCTG
>NW_004444064.1:2297439-2303363 GCF_000243295.1 Trichechus manatus latirostris
CAAAGACAACAATTTATCTTTCTGGAATTTTTTGTGCCAGGAGAGCTTTGCCCTTATTGCTAAAAGTGGCAGTTGCTTGCTGATTCTATAGCCTAACTCTCAGAAGGTAGTCTTACTGCTGTTACATTCCCATTTCTGTTTTCTTGGGGAGACCTCACAACCACCCTCTGGGATCCCCCTGGTTTGTTTCTCTCAAGCAGCACTAGCCACTTTCTACTTTTATGTTTGGCTCATAATTGACCGGGACAGTGTTGCTGGCATATAGCACCATAAAGTGTTTTCAATGTTTTGTTTTTTAAAACAATTTAGTTTGTGCAATCATTATCACTATTTCCAGAAGTTCTTTATCACCACAAACAGAAACTCTGTACCCATTAAGCAATAACTCTTCATTACCCCCTGATCTTAACCCTTGGTAATCTCTAATCTACTTTCTGTCTCTATGAGTAATTTGCCTATTCTAGATAGTTCATGTAAGTGGAATTATACAATATTTGTTCTTTGGTGTCTGACTTATTTCACTTAGCATGTTTTCAAAGTTCATCCATGTTGCAGCATTGTCTTAGTCCTCTAGTGCTGCTATAACAGAAATACCACAAGCGGATGGCTTTAACAAACAGAAATTTATTCTCTCTTAGTTTAGGAGGCTAGAAGTCTGAATTCAGGGGGCCAGCTCTAGGGGAAGGCCTTCTCTGTCTGTTGGCTCTGGGGGAAGGTGCTTGTCATCAACCTTCCCAGGTCTAGGAGCTTCTCAGCGCAGGAACCCCAGGTCCAAAGGATGTGCTTCACTCCTGGCTCTTCTTGGTGATAATGAGGTCCCTTTCCTTTCTGCTTGAGTCTCTCTTTTATATCTCAGAAGAGATTGACTCAAGATACACCCTAATCCTGTAGATTGTTTTCTGCCTCATTAATATAACTGCCTTTAATCCTGCCTCATTAACATCATAGAGGTTAGGATTTACAACACATAGGATAATTACATCAGATCACATAATGGAGAACCACCACACAATACTGGGACTCATGGTCTAGCCAAGTTGACACACATTTTTGGTGGATACGATTCAATCCATAACAAGCATATATCAGAAATTCACTTCTCTTTATGGTTGAATAATATTCCATTGTATGTATAGACCACCTTTTGTTTGTCCATTCATCTGTTGATGGACACTTGGGTTTTTCAGTCTTTTGGCTATTGCGAATAATGCTGCAATGAATATTCAAGTACATGTATATGTTTGAGTCCTTGTTTTCAATTCTTTTGAATATATACATAGGAGTGGAATTGCTAGGTCATATGGTAATTCTATGTCTAACATTTTGAAGAACTACCGATCCATTTTCCGCAGCAGCTGCACTATTTTACATTCTCGTCAGCATTTGTATATCTTCTTTGGAGAACTGTCTATTCAAGTCTTTTGCCTATTTTTTATTTGGGTTGTTTTTTGTTATTGAGTTGTAATTCTTTATATATTCTGAATATTAAACATGTGATCTGCAAATGTTTTCTCTCCTTCTGTAGACTGTCATTTCACTCTCTGTTGATGTACAAAAGTTTTAATTTTTATGAAGTTCAATTTATCTATTTTTTCTTTCATTGCTTGTGCCTTTAGTGTCATATTTAAGAAACAATTGCCAAATGCAAGGTTGTGAATTTACCCCCATGTTTTCTTCTATGAATTTTATAATTTTAGCCCTTAACTTTAGGCTTTTACACCATTCTGAGTTAATTTGCATATGCGGTGTGAGGTAGGGGTGCAGTTCCTTCTTTTGCATGTGGATGTCCAATTTTTCCAGCAACATTTGTTGAAGACATTGTTCTTGGCACTGTTGTTGAAAATCAATTGACCACGTGAGGGTTTATTTCTGGGCTTTCAGTTGGTCTATATGATATGTTTATCCTTATGCCAGTACCACACTGGCTTCGTAGTAAGTACAAAGCTTTGTAGCTTTGTAGTAAGGGTTGAAATTGGAAAATGTGAGTCCTCCAACTTTGTTCTTCTTTTTAATTATTGTTTTGGCTATGCTAGGTCCTTTGAAATTCTGTATGAATGTTAGCATAGGTTCTTCCACTGGGATTTTGCCTTCGGGATTTTGATAGAGTTGCACTGAATCTGTAGGTCTTTTTGAGTAGTACTGTCATCTTAGCAATAATAAGTCTTCCAATCTAAGAACACATTTTTTTTTTATTTATTTAGATTTTCTTTAAACTCTTCCAATGATTTTTAAAATACTTTTCAATGTACAAATCTTGTGCCTCCTTGGTTAAATTTATTCTTACCGTTTTATTCTTTTTGATGCTATTATAAATGGAATTGTTTCCTAATTTCCTTTTCTGGTTGTTCATTGCTAGTGTATAGAAATACACCTGATTTTTGCACATTGACTTTGTATCCTGCAACTTGACTGAATTCGTTTATTAGCTCTAGCAGTTTGTGTGTGTGCGCGCGCGTTCTTTTAGATTTTCTACATATAAGATCCTGTCATCTGTGAATAGAATAGAGATAATTTTACTTCTTCTTTTCTAATTCGGAGGCCTTTTATTTCTCTTTCTTGCCTAATTGCTTGGCTAGAACTTCCAGTACTGTGTTGAACAGACATGGTGAGAGCGGCATCCCTTAGAATGATGATTAGTTTGCTGAGTGATCATGAGTGGGCACCTCCTCTCTCTGGGCCTCATTTTCCCCATCAGGTAACACAGGGTGGGTGGATTTATCAGGAGGGATGCACAGGGTGCCTCCTCTGGGCTTGGCATGCTCTTCTAGGAGGGGTCCAGCTTGGACGTGGGAGTCAGTGATCAACAGGGTTCCTCGTGGGAGCAGAGTGTGAGCCAATCATGCCCCCTGCCCTGCTCCCCACTAAAGGCCGGGCTCAGGGCAAAGATACCACAGTGAACTGTGAGGGATCCCAGCACATCCATGACCTTCCCCGCTGTTGGCCTTCCTCATGCAGAGGATGGGCGAGGAGGGTCATTTCACCCTGTGCTGCGTCTCTTTTTCCAGGTAGTGAACCGGCTCGGCCTGGACTCCCTGTCTCCCTTCAATCCTAAGGAGCGGATCATCGAGTGAGCACCTCCCCAACCCTATCTGGAGCCAGAGGCACCTTCTAAGTCCCTGTGGGCATCATGCAGGGGGCAGGGCTCTGTGTGGCTCCTGTCCTTCCAGATCCTTCTGTTTGGTCACTCATTCATTCAACAAACATCAGAGGGCCTTGTGCTGGGCCTGGGATGAGGGCCTGGGCGGGGGCGGGGTGAGACAGAAACAAGGTCCTTGCTTCATCCTAACAGTAGGTCCCTCTGAGCCTGCTGCCTGCTCTGCAAACTGGGGACAATGTCCTTGCTGGTGAAGGCTGTGGTGTGGGGAGCAGGGTGGGACTGGTCCTGACCCCAGCTTCATCCTCACAGCCTGGTAGTAGGGTTGTGACAATGTCACGGCACCCTGGAAACTTCGTGCCCAAAACACTCGGGAGGGCTGTGTCTTCATGGCTGACAAGGGGAGTTTGTAGGGTCCTGGGGGAGCGAGCTGGAGCCACAAAGAGTGTGGCCCCTGCAGTGGCCCTCCCAGAGAACAGCCCCCAGGAGCGGGACCTCAAAGGAGCCTGACACTTCCCCATCTCTGTACCTCAGTACAGCCACTCCAGGAAGTTGCCCCAGGCGTGGAGGGAACTCACCATCTGCCGCTGTGTCCCCTCTGAGCCCCATGCAGATGGGACGGCAGAGCAGCCTA
Source organism: Trichechus manatus latirostris (assembly GCF_000243295.1). Classification (NCBI taxonomy): domain Eukaryota; kingdom Metazoa; phylum Chordata; class Mammalia; order Sirenia; family Trichechidae; genus Trichechus; species Trichechus manatus. The sequence goes on from NW_004444064.1 coordinate 2,301,168, forward strand.
GTCCGACTCCCAGATGGGGACACGGGGGATGGAGGGGACGTGGCTTGCTGGGTCCACCCATGAGCCAGTGGCTCGTGTAGGGCTCTGCCTCTGACCTGCAGCAATGGGAGGGACGGGCTCTTGCGCAGGCCCAACGCCCCAGGGCAACGACCCCACAACTCCCTCCCCTCCGCTAAGCCGTCGCCTGCCCACAGGTACCTGGTCCCAGAAGGCCAGCCGGAGCAGTGCCTGGTAAACAAGTCCCTGGGCGCCTTCGTCCGCGAGGTGGGAGCTCGCTCGGCAGCCCCGGGGGGCGGCTCAGTGGCAGCGGCTGTAGCGGCCATGGTGAGCGCAGGGCCTGGGGGGAGGGGCACGTCGGTATCCCAGAGCCCGAGATCCCACTAAGGGGAGTAGGGGCTGCGACACCACTGTCCAGGACCCCACTGCGGGTCGCAGGGGCGGAGTCCTTGCTCTGCTAGGACTCAGTGGTGCTATGGGCTGAGGGGGCGGGCACCACAGCGGGACCCCACTACGCGGGACGTGGAGGTGAGGACCCGTGGGGCTGTCGCAGGCCTAGGAGTAGCGGTGTTTCTGTGCTGGGTCGACTCCGCTGTCGATCTCTGGGGTCCGAATACCCGGGGCGGACAGAGCGCCCAGCGTGAGTGCCAGTGTCCCGGAGCCCGCAGCCCGCCTCTCCCCAGGGCGCGGCGCTGGCTTCCATGGTGGGCCTGATGACCTACGGGCGGCGCCAGTTTGAGCACCTGGACGCAGAGATGCGGCGCCTGATCCCGCCCTTCCATAAGGCCTCAGCCCAGCTGACCGCGCTGGTGGACACCGACGCCCAGGCCTTCGCGGGTTACCTGGTGAGTGTGCACGGCCCACGGCCTCGGTTTCCCCGGTCCTAGAGGCTTTGGAGACCCGAGAGAGGACTGCAAACACCTGTCTAGGGGCGTGGGGGCAGGAGGGGGTGTCTGAAGGAGAGAAAGGGCCAGGCCAGGGTCTCAGAGAACAGGTCAGTGGACAGGCGGAGTGCGGGCTAGGGAGGCCTGGTGGGGGGGTGGGGGTGCTTGAAGAGCAGAGGCCTGGAGACCAGGAGTGCCCAGACACGGGGGCAATTGTCCAGCTGTTATTTGGGACCAGGGCAATCAGCACGACCCGGCCTCCCCTGACGCCTCTCTCGCTGCCAGCACAAGCCTGAGGCCAGCGGGCCGTGGGGGTTGGCCCAAGAATGACTGCGCAGCTCACAGGCCACAGCGGTGGCAGGGGTGGCGTGGGAGGCCACCGTGCAGGGTGCTCCCACCAGCCGCAGTCAGAGGCCAGCCTGGCTGCCCCCGAGCGCCCACAGACAGCAGGGCGTCGACTGCACAGAAGTGCCCACGATCCAGATGCCACAGATGCAGGGGGATGGCCGAGAAGGAACCATCCCACAGAAGAACTCAGACCTAAGGAGGTGGAGTAAACATCTCACAAGAGGAAAGACAGGGTGATTGATAGCTTGGGGAGATCGGAGAAGACATTCCAGCTCTGCAACAGAAAAGGAACCCATGGAGCGCTGGGAAATGAACATTGTGAAGTAACCCACCTGCGCCAGGAAGGCCAGTTCACGGAGCATGCACATCGGGGGTGAACTGGCAAGTGGGTCCACAGAGGAGGGGAGTCACGCAGACCTTGGGGCGATCGTGCAGAGAGAAACTACCAAAAAACATCAGAGACACAGAGGGCAAGGTTGAGGATTGGCACTGCGAGCAGGAGAGGGGGTCTGGAGGGAGACACCGTGGGAGAAGGGCGGGGTTAGAGACAGCAAGAGAGACACTCTCAGACCCGGAGACAGAGCCCAACAGCGGGGCAGGTGAGCGGGGAAAACCCGCCCCGGCGAGCCTGTGAGGTTCCACAGTTCCACAGGCACGGAGACAGCCTAAAGGCTCAGGGACCAGAGCCAGTTCTGGGAAGTCGCAGAGTCCGACAGCACCAAGGTCTCGCCAGCAATGCTGGGCGCCAGGGAAGTGCCCTGACGCCCTGGAAGATGCAGGAGGACGGGACTGATCTGGAAGCCTCCTCCATCAGCGAGCACTCGGAGGTGGGCAGAGCCGAGACCAGAGCTCAGAGGTCTCCGCTGACAACACTCCTGGGAGATGCAAATGGATACTGAATCCTCAACAGAGGAAAACTGCTTCACTGGGGAAGAAAGAACGACAATGAGAGGCTAGTCTCAATCAT
>NW_004444064.1:2303463-2310249 GCF_000243295.1 Trichechus manatus latirostris
CAGTCGGCAGGTGCAGGGGACCGTCTGTGGGCAGCAGGGCAGGAGGGATGCCGTGGTGGCCGAGGGAGGGAGTGGGGCCGAGCTCCGCCAGGCAGGAAGTGACCATCCATGGTTTGTCAGACCCGCCAGAGAGTCTCTAGCCTCCTGCAGGACGCCCAGACCCAGGCTGCGCTGGTGCTGGATCGCCTGGAGGCCCGGCGGGAGTGAGGGCCAGGGTGGAGACCCCCACTGGACTCATCCCCCGTCGTGGGGCGACGGAACACCACTTGATGCCATCTCGCAGACCAGCATGGCCGCATGGTGTGCCCCCCAATCTCAGTAAAGTTGTGGCACCCACTGTCCTCTGTGCGATTGGTTGCTGGGGTAAGGGGCTGGGTTCTGGGCTGGGGTGTCATGGGGTAGGGCCTGTGGTGAGTGAGCTGTGAGGTCAGGGAGTCACAGGAGAGGTGACGTGTGGCCAGCCTGCAGGATCCCACACATGTGGGGACGCAGTGGACACGTGGGGGATCCGGCCAGGTCAGACTGCTGCCCAGAGCATTGGTGTCTGGTGCCAGGGCTGGGGCAGTGCGGCCCCTTGACCAGTGAGAGGCTGGAGGTGGCTTTGGGGCTGTCACCCATAGCAGCCCACAGACAGGGAAGAACAGACTTCCAGGACAAAAAGGAGCTTCAGATGTGGGCACTGATGCTGGGCCAGGAGGCATGTTGGCCGGTGTGGGCATGGGTGGCGGGGGCATTGATGAGGGCGAGGTGGGCGGCAGGAGGTGTGGCTGGGCCTCGATCACTCACTCAGCCCCCTCTCCGGGCTGCCACTGTGGGGTCTCAGCCAACGAAGGGAGCTCCATGCCAAGTAGACAACAGCTGGTGTATGAGGTGCTAACAGGTGCGGTGTGCCTGGGGACCTGCCTGGAGACAGGAGACGCCCCGAGGAAGAGGGAGCGGCCATCAGGGGACCCTGAACCATGTGGGGCAGTGTTGGGCCAGGGACCCAGGGGTTGGTGGCTCTGGGGGAGTGGGATGTGGTGCTTGAACGAGGCAACAGCTCTGCACTGGGGCGTGACCTCCTCAGATGGGGGCTCAGTAATCAAGGGTGCGAGAAGTCATCCTGCCCCCTCCCCGCCATGGGCCTCATGGTCCCTGATGGCGCTCCCACCAGCCCTGTTTCTGGGGCCCAGGCAGGAACGGGGGTGAAGGCGCTTAATTGGCCTCCTGGAGGGGCTTCCCCAGATCCATGCCACAGCCCCCTCTTATGTCTCACCCACACACCCACTTGCAGATGGTTGGGAAGGGGATGTGGGTGTTGCAAAACCGCTGTGGGGCTCTTGTTCACCCTGACAGTATAAAGCTCAGGGCTGGGGATAAAAAGAAAATGAGACGTAGTCCTCTCACGGAGTACCGCATTCCAGGTGCTCTCAGGTGCTCACAGATACTCTCAGGGGCTTACAGGTGCTCACAAATACTCCAAAGAGTTATAGGTGCTCACAGGTGCTCACAGGTGCTCACAGATACTCTCACGGGCTCACAGGTGCTCACAAATACTCTCAAGAGTTATAAGTGCTCACAGGTGCTCTTAGGTGCTCACAGGTACCCTCAGGTGCTCTCAGGTGCTCACAGATACTCTCAGGAGCTTACAGGTACCCTCAGGTGCTCACAGGTACTCTTAGGTGCTCACAGGTACCCTCAGGTGCTCGGTACTCTTAGGTGCTCACAGGTACCCTCAGGTGCTCTCAGGTGCTCACAGATACTCTCAGGAGCTTACAGGTACTCTCAGGTGCTCACAGGTATGCTTAGGTGCTCACAGGTACCCTCAGGTGCTTGCAGGTGCTCTCAGGTGCTCACAGATACCCTCAGGGGCTTACAGGTGCTCATGGGTGCTCTCAGGTGCTCACAGGTATCCTCAGGGGTTATAGGTGCTCACAGATACCTTCAGGAGCTCACAGGTATCCTTAGGTGCCCTCAGGTGCTCACAGGTACCCTCAGGTGCTCACAGGTGCTCTCAGATGCTCACAGATACTCTCAGGGTTTACAGGTGCTCACAGGTGCTCTCAGGTGCTCACAGGTATCCTCAGGTGCTCTCAGGTAGTAAACGACTGTGTGGCCGGGCGCCAAGGGTGATAACAGTGGCAGAGACGGCACAGGGAAGGGAGGCCTCACTGCGATGGGTACCCAGAGAGGGGTGGGGTGGGCACTCCAGGAAGAAGGAAGAGAAAGAGGGGGCCCTGAGCCCTGGGTTGAGGGGTGGGGGTGACAGGCTTTGAGGGACTCCCAGGCAGACAGCCACAGGGTCCCACCCAGGAGAGCGGCTGATCCTTGAGGGCTCTCAGCTGGGGGATGAGTGGAGGTGTCCGCCTGGCTTCAGGAAGATCACATGTGACCAGCTACAGGATTTCCTCCCTAATTTAATCTTTTAAAAATAGGTCACGTATTCACGTAGTTCAAAACCCAAACTGATATAACACAGTCCCCACGAGAAATCTTACCACCACCGTCCCCTGCCCCCCAGTCCCCCTTTTCATGTCCTTTTCAGGAATCACTTTTCTCCTTTCTTTTGTAGCCAATTGGCGTTTATACAAATAAAAGTGAATGTAAATACATATTCTTATCCTTCCTTCATTACACAAAAAGAGCGTATTATATGCCCCATGCTATACCTTGTTCTTACCTAACAAAGCTGCCTGAAGAGCTTATCTGTAGTATACAGAGAGATTCCTTTTCAAAATTTATTTTACCCTTCCATTTATTTTATAAGTTAGCAATTTTTATTGTGAAATATAATGTATAGACAGAAAGATAACAATAGTTAATAACAGCTCAATGATTTATGACAAAGCAAACTCGTGGGTTACCACCTACCAGGCACGAACACAATGTGGCCAGCCCCCAGGAGCCCCAGATGCCTCCTGACCCCCCCACCCACTACCTTGACTCGAGGGAAACTGTTTCTCTGCTGTCCCGTACAATCGCGATGTAGGTACGTTCTCTGGACGTTTTGGTTCTGTCTTCTGTTTCCTGGTCCTTAAATACAGGGGGTCATGCATTCGGTCTGAAGTTCCAGGGTAGTACAAACGGTGAAACCCTTGGCTGCTAACAGAAAGGTTAGAGGTTCGAGTCCACCCAGAGGTGCCTCAGAAGAAAGGTCTGGCTATCTGCTTCTGAAAAATCATCCACTGAAAACTCTATGGAGCACAGTTCTGCTTTGACACGCAGGGGGTCACCATGAGTCGGGGTCCATTCGACAGCAACTGGTACATTCGATCTGCTCCAATGTCTGGTTTCTTCTCTCGCCTCAATGGTTCTGAGACTCCCCCGGTCATTTGCGGGCCTGTCAAGTGCTGTGTATGTTCCTTTAGGAAGAGAGAGCTTGCCAGGTTGATCCCAGTCCTGACGCAGAGGCTTCTAGCGCTGGGTAATACAGGCATCCTGTATGTGGATTTGATGACTGCGTGGTACGCACCCAGGAGTGGAAGTGCTGACTCACAGGGGGTGCGGCTTCCGTGTTAGGAGTCGAGGCCTCTCTGCTCTCTGAAGTCATCACGAGATGTCCACCCCCACCACCGGTGGCTGGGTTCCAGTGTTTCCACGCCAGCCCGCGATGGTGCACCCATCTTTTTAATAGCTGCACAGTACCCCAGGGCTCTGTGAAGGGGCCCTGGAGTTGCCCGTTTTTTGCTAAGGCCAAGAGTGCTCAGTGCGTAAACCTACGTGCACACCGTTTCACTCATAGGCAAGAATTTCTGCGGGGCAAACCCCAGAGGAGGGCCTGCGTCAAAGGCTACACGTGTCTGTAACTTTGGTAACGATTACCTGTCTGTCAGTTTGTTGTTCTATGGTGGGCTTGCATGTTGCTGGAAGCTATGCCACCAGTATTGCAAATACCAGCAGAGTTACCCATGGTGCACAGGTTTCGGTGGAGCTTCTAGGCTAAGACAGACGAGGAAGAAAGGCCTGGTGATCTCCTAAAAATTGCCAAAAAAAACCTTGTGGCTCACAACGGAATTATCTGATTATGTTGCTGAAAGATGAGTCCCCTAGGTTGGAAGGCATTCAAAATTTAAGGTGGCCGCAACAATGGGCTCAAGCATACCGACAATCATGAAGATGGCATAGGACCAGGCAACGCTTCATTCTGTTGTACACGGGGCCACCATGAGTCGGAGCTGACTCGACAGCAACTAACAATAACACGCTACTAAACTCCCCCCACCAGAGGTTGCGCCACTTTCACTCCCTCTGTTCCCCTGCACACCCCACCCCAGCAGTGGCGTGTTGTCCTTTCCCTCCCTCCCCATGGTAGATTGCACATGAGCCCCCTTTCTCCCCCATGCCTGTATCCCTGCCTTTGCCCTGTAGCTAAGTTCTTACCACTGAAGGTGGCATGTGTTTCCCTATCGCATGGACTTTGGGCTTGGCCATCTGACTTGCCTAGGCCAATGGATTATGGCAGAAGTGACAGAGTGCCAATTCCTAGCCCTGCCTGAAGAGATCACTTGTTTCCACTTAGGAGCCCTGGGTCCCCCCGGTGGCACAGTGGTTAAGACCTCGGGTGCTAACCAAAATGTCGGCAGTTCGAATCCACCAGCCACTCCTTGGATAGTGTTGCTATGAGTTGGAATTGGCTTGCCAGCAATGGGTGTTTCTCCTTGCCCCTCTGGGAGCTTCTGACCTGCACCATAAGAGCAGCTTTCCTCAAGGGACCCCTGCCTGTAGCCTGGGCCCTGAATAGACCACATGGACAGGAGCCTCCCCAGCAGCTCCACAGATCTACAGCACGAGGCAGGGTGGAGATGTTGTGATTGTTACCTAGCAGTAGCTGACTGATACACTTCCCAACGAAGTGTGTGGTCAAGCTTTGGGTTTTTGCTCTGAAATGAGCATCAGTGTCGTTTCAATTTCTTTTATTCTATGTGAGTGTCTTAGGCTGGGCTCTCTAGAGAAGCAAAAAAGCATATAAATACATACAGAGAGATTTATATCAAGGAAATGGCTCATGAGGTTGTAGAGGCTAGAAAGTCCCAAGTCTGTGGGTCAGACTGGAGGCTTCTCCTGGCTCACAGGCTGTGAAGACTGATGAATCCTAAGATCAGCAGGCAAGATGGCAGGTAAGCTGCTAGCTCAAGTCCCTCGAACTGGAGGTCAGATGAACAGGAGCCAGCTGCAGGATCCAGAGTGAGCAAAAGCCCAGGAGCCTTGCCAGAAAGTTTACCTATATTGGATGCAGGCCACACCCCCAAGGAAACTCCCTTTCAACTGATTGGCTACTCACAGCAGATCCCTTCATGGAGGTGATTGCATTGTATCAGATCTCATCACGGAAGTGATCACATCATTGTACAACTGCCAAACTACATCATAACTGCCAAACCATAGAGAATCATGGTCCAGCCAAGTTAATACACAACCTTAAGAATCACGGTGAGGTTGGTAGTATGGATTGAGTTGTGTCGCCTCCGCCCCCCACCAAAAAAAAAGATTTGTTGCAGTCCTAATCCCTGTACCTGTGAATATGATTCTATTTGGAAATAGAGTCTTTCTTTGAAGATGTTATCAGTGATGTCATACCAGAGTAGGGTGGGTCCTAATTCTAATCTCTTCTGAGGGGTGTCTTATCAAAGGGGAGAACAGATGTGGAAACGGAGTCACACACAGGGGGAAGACAGATGACGTGTGACAAAGGGGGCAGATGCATCTTTAAGTGGCGAAAGAACACCAAGAATTGCCACCAGAAGCTAGGGGAAAGGCAGGGAACAGATTTCTCTCCGAGCCCTCAGAAGGAATCGACACAGTCAATATCCTGATTTGGACTTCTACCTCCAGCACTCTGAGACCATAAATTTCTGTTCTTTAAAGTCACTCACTTGTGGTATCTTGTTATGGCAGCGCTAGGTAACGGATAGTTGGGTGTCTTTTCATATGACTAAGGTTGTATTTCCTTTTCTGTGATCTTGTCTGTTCATGTTCCTTGTCTATTTTTCTGTTGGGTTGTTGGTCTGTTTTTTAATTTTCTACTCTTTACATAGGAGCTGTTTATAATTAGGGAGATTAGTCCTTTATAATTTGAGTTGTGGTTATTTATTTATAGAGTTTGCTCTTTGTCCTTTGATTTTGCTTACTTTATTGTCATGCAGACATTTTTCTTTTGATGGTTTATTTATGAACTTGAGTTTAGTAATTCCTTTTTTTTCTTTCGCTTCTATATTGTGAGTCATGGTTAGAAATCTTTTCCCCATACCCAGCGCGGTCAACACAATAACAGCCTCAAAGATGTCTATGTCCTCATCCCCAAAACCTGTGAATATGTTGCCACACATGGCGAAGGCAAATTGAGGTTGCAGATGGAATTAAGGTTACGAATCAGCTAACCCTAAAACGAGATGATCCTGGATTTTTGGGGTGGGCTCAATGCCATCACCAGGGTCCTTAATAGTGGAAGAGGGAGGTGGGAGAGTCGGTGTGAGGCTGATGTGAATTGAGGACTCCACCGCCATTGTGGGCTTTGAAGATGGAGGAGGGACCACAAGCCAAGGAATGTGGCGGCCTCTAGAGGCTGGAAAAGGCAAGGAAACATATCCTCTCCCGGAGCTTCCAGAAGCACCGCAGCCCTGCCCACACCTAGATTTTAGCCTGGAGAGGCCCATATCAGACTTCTAACCTCCAGAACTGTGAGATATACATTTGTGTTGTTTAAGCCACTACGTTTGTGCACGTGTGCAAATGCAAGCAAAGCATCCAGGAGGATCCACAGCTATGCTTGACTCTGGGAAAGGGATAGGTTTTGAGGGATGCAGGGGC
>NW_004444064.1:2318523-2322275 GCF_000243295.1 Trichechus manatus latirostris
ACAGTTTGGTAGAAGCCATCAGCTCCCAACATGACTCCCTGGGAGAGCCAGAGACGCGTGCCTGGTTGTGGGCATCTTTCTGGGGATGACTGATGTGATGGCTGAGAAGGGGCAGGGACAAGGGGAGGGAAGACGATGGCAGGAGGGGTGTGAGGAGGTGAGAATCTTCTTCTGGGCTGAGGGAGGGGTCTGCACTTTCTTCCGTGTTCCATGGGGCCAGGTACCACCAGGCACTGTAGCATCACCTACGCTGGTGTCAGGGACAGAACCTGCGTGAAGGGTCAACGTGAGGACTGCGCTCCTCAGTTTGACTGCAATTCCGGGACCTGGACACTCAACCTCCTCCCCTCTGGGCAGCTCGGATCTGCTCGTCCGATGCGGACCAAACATGGTGGATGCCATCAGGTCCAAGGGGTGGGGCGTGTTCCCCAGGATCCACTCTGCACTCCTGTGACTCAGAGGCTGGGTGCACCTGGCCCAGGTGAGGGGACTCCCCCAGCCTTGTGCACACTTGGCAAGGTCTGTGGGTCTGTTGGGTTCCCAGGGGGACTCCAGGAATCTCACTTACCTGGACACGGCCTGTTAGTGATGCCTTGGGCTGGAAGTGCTCCACCCCCCCCAGGGTGTGGTTTCTGGCCACTGGGGATCCCATCTGCCCTGACCTTGTGTGACCTTCAGTTCCAGGCAAACCTGACTGGCTCACCTCAGCCGCAGCCATGCCTACTGCTGGGCTTCACCACTTTGGGGTCCTGCTGCTCTCAGGGGGCAAGAAGCTGGTCCGCGCATGGGTGAGGGTGAGGGCTTGCAGCTACAGCTGGCAGAGGGCCAGAAGGGTGTATTCTGGGGTGGTGTACAGTCATGTGTGAACCACCACTTGATCTTGACTTAAACAGTCTCACAGTGGCAAGGTGACTGTTACGGATTGAACTGTGTCTCCCAAAATGTGTCACCTTGGCTAGTCCATGATTCCCAGTATTGTGTGGTTGTTCTCCTTTTTGAGATATGATGTGATTTTCCTGTGTTCTAAATCCTAATCTCTGTGATATCAGTGAGGCAGGATTAGAGGCGGTAATGTTAATGAGGCAGGACTCAATCTACAGGATTAGGTTGTATCTTGAGTCAATCTCTTTTCAGATATAAAAGAGAGAAGTGAACAGAGAGGAGAGGGACCTCATTACCACCAGGCAAGAAGTCAGGAGCGGAGTGCATCCTTTGGACCTGGGATCCCTGTGCTGAGAAACTCTTAGACCAGGGGAAGATTGATGACAAAGACCTTCCCCCAGAGCTGACAGAAAGAGAAGGCCTCCCCTGGAGCTGGTGCCCTAAATTTGGACTTCTAACCTCCTAAACTGTGAGAATAAATTTCTGTTTGTTAAAGCTGTCCACTTGTGGTATTTCTGTTACAGCAGCTCTAGATAACTAAGACAGTGACCTTGTTTGGAAATAGAGCTTTTCTTTATTATGTTAATGAGGCCACATAAGTGTAGGTTGGGTCCCACACCTAATCACTTCTGAGTGGTGCCTTATAAAAAGAGCTGAATGGACATTGGCATACACACACAGGGAAGACAGACGTCATGTGAAGCTGCAGCTACAAGCCCAGTAACGCCAAGAATTGCCGGCAGCTACTAACAGCTGAAAGAGACAAAGGAGGATCTTCCCCTAGAGCTGACACCCTAAGTTTGGACTCCCAGCCTCCAGAACTGTGAGAAAAAAAAAAATTCTGTTCTTTAAAGTCACTCAGTTGTGGTATTTTTTTCTAAGGCAGCACGACGTTACTAAGACATCATCACGTCTCTCTATCATCTCTCTGCGCCTCTCTTTCTCTCTCCACACACACACTAACTATACTCACGCAGATCATTAAACTTTCTTAAAGACACTGTGGCACTCAGTCTGGGGATAGAGGGAGAGTTCCAGTAGCCAAGTTCTCAGCCCTAAGGCTGACTAGAAGGGGTGGATTTTGTGGCTGAGACGTCCAGTCTTGGATATGCACTAGAGGCAGTACCTACTCCTTCAAGCAGAAGGCTGTGAAGGCTCAGCCTAGGTTGACACAGAGTTCCAAGGGAGTCCTGGGGATGTGGGGGTCGCGATCAGTCCTAGGGGCTGAAGACCCATGACGGGCCTGGACATGCGAACCGGCTGGGTGTGGCCTGCAGAAGGGTCTGTGAGTGGGAGAGAGACAGGCAGGGGCGCGGGGCAGTGGGCGGTTCACAAGCTTTTATTGGAGGGACGGGGGCCACAGTCTGACTGCAGGTGAGGATGCCTCAGGCCAGGTGATGAGGGGCAGGACCCAGAGGAGCCGGTGACAGTGTGGGAGGCAGGGTGCACGCCGAGGGCAGATGGACTCGGGAGGCAGCGTCCTGCCTGGCCGCGCCGTGCAGCGGGGAGGGCGAGAGGGCACTAGACCAGCGGGTGGGGGCTGTCGGTGAGAGGCGGGGACGCTGGAGGGCTGTGCCTGAGGGGTCTGGTGGGGGCGCGGAGGCAGTGAAGAGGTATGGAGGGAAGGGAGTGGACAGAATGGGGGTAGGGGGAGTCGCCGGGGGACCCCAGGGTAGGGGCCAGGATTTGGGAGTGGAAGCGCGGGGCGCAGGGGCGTCGCTCCCCCGTGCACGGAGGACCGCCGCCACGCAGAGAGAAACCGGGTCTGCAGGTGGCCCGGGGCCCTTCTCTGCGCGACCTTTAGCACCATAGACGGGACGTTGGAGGCCCGTGGGGCTGGGTCGCCATGTGGCGTCCGTTCCCTGGGCGGGACCTTGGCGGGGGCGCGCGGACCTGGGCGGGGGCGAGGCTAACAGATCCAGCGGATGAACCTGTCAAAGAAGCCGGGCTGCACCAGGCTGTCGTAGTCCTTCTCGCGGAAGATGGCAGACGTGTCGCCCAGGCTGATTTTGGAGAGCACGTCCATGTTGACGTCGCTGCCCACGGCCACCACAGTGGGCACCACGTTCTGCTTGCGCATGGAGTGCACCGACTCCTCCAGGCTCTCGTTCCCCGTGACGCCGTCGGTGAGGAAGACGAAGGCGAGCTCGGCGTGGCGCCGCGCCCCGCCCTGCGCCCCGCGAACCACCGTGTTGATGGCGTGCACGATGCCGCTGCCCACGTGCGAGAAGGAGTTGAGGTAGCGCGCGTCCTCCAGCCCCTCGTGGATGACCGTCAGGTTGGCGGTCAGCGGGAAGGCCACCCGCTGCTCCTGAGGGCCGCCGTACTGCAGCAGCGCCAGGCGGGCGTTGAGCGGGTCGTCGTCCCGGCGCGCCAGGGTCAGTCGCCTGGACACCTCCTCCACGAAGCGCCGAGCCTTGAGGAAGTTCTGCTCGCCCAGCCGCTCCGAGCCGTCCAGCAGGAAGACGATGTCCACAGGCCGCTGCGTGCACTGGGCCACGTACAGCTCTGGAGGGGGGAGACGCGCAGTGGGGCCCGGGCGGGGGCGCCACGGGAGATGGAGCCCCGAGTCGGCCGAGGTTTGCGGGGGAGAGCCAGAGGCCAGTACCCCAGGTGACACACCACTCTGAGACCCGGTAACCAACCAGGATGATGCCCTGCTCTGTCCAAGACCTGGCACCCAGGACCCTCAGGTGATGCCACACCGTGACTATGACCAGGTACCTAAGATCCCCAGGTGACACCTGGTCTGGCCGCGACCTGGCACCCAGGACTCCCAGGTGACATCCGCTATGGCTGAGACCCAATACATAAGACCCCCATGTAACTCCCTGCTCCTTCTGAGACCTGGCACCCAGGACCCCCAGGTG
>NW_004444064.1:2322818-2326230 GCF_000243295.1 Trichechus manatus latirostris
AGGAGGTAGTGCCCACCTGCACAGGTGTTGCCCCCACCTGCACAGGTATTGACCAACTTCCAACCTCAGAGCGGGCCTGTTGAGCCATCTCGCTTTGACCTCAGCCAAGCCTGATTTTCTGCTTTTATGGAGCGTCTAAACTCTGCCCACTACATCAGAGGACACACCCCGAGCACCCTCCCCGGCCGGCACAGGCAGAGGGGCGCTCGCTGCAGACAGGACTCTTTAATGAACTTATTGACAACGGGAACTTATTCCGGCGGCCGCACCAACCAAGGGCGACTTTCTGAGCTGAGACGGGCTTCAGATGCCACCCCTCCCAGTGAGCTCTGTGTGCTGCTGGACTCCTTGAGTTCTGTCACGGTAACAAACATTTCCTCAGGGGCGCTGCAGACACCCAGTCATGGAGCAAGGGCGGGGGCCTGTGGGGCATTTCCCCCAGTGCACTGACGTTACACAGGGCGGGGGGTGGGGAGGGTACGAGGGGTGCTGTGGTTAAAGCTGGCCTCCGCTCTCTCTCCCTTCTTTCTCCTGCCTCTAACCCCCCAGTGGGGTCCTCACTCACACGCTGGCCCAGCCCACTTTGTGCAGGGGGAGGGGAAACATCCTGCCTCAGGAGTTGTGCTTAATCTGGCTTCTGGCGGCGGGAGGGGAGCACAGGGACAGGATGTGACATGTCTGTGTGAGCCTCGCTCATGGGGAGGACGCCTTGTCCCTCTGGGTGGCTCCTTGGGGGTCCTGCGGGTGGGAGGGTGGACAAGGAGGAGCCCTCCTCCTCTGGGGTCAGGCCACACACACACACAGGGCCTCCAGAGACCCGGATGCTGGTTACGTGCGTGCACAGACACCTGGCCCCGAGCTAACTCCTCACACGTGCCCTGGGGACTGTGCATGCGTGTTACCAGCACCCGGGGTCAAGGCCAGTGCTACGGCCAGGTCATCACAGCCCCTGGGGCCTGGGTCTGAGGCTCGACCAGAGTCCAGGCAGGGACAGTCCCAAGCATTCTGGACCGCCTTCCTCCCTCGCCTGCGCGAGGCAGCTCACTAGACTAGGGGGCTGTGGCTGGCTAATAATGGCCCCTCAAAAGATAGGCACATCTTAATCCCTGGGACCCATGAATGGAACCTTACGTGGAGAAAAGGACTTTGCAGATGTGATTATGTTAAGGCTCTTGAGATGAGAAATTACTGTGGATTCTCGGGGTGGGCCGGAAATGCAATGACAAGTGTCCTTACAAGACAGAGGCAGAGGGGGGGCACAGAGAGAAGAGCAGACCATGTGACGAGAGGAAGCGATGGGGGTGATGCAACCACAAGCCGAGGGACACCTGGGGCCACCAGAAGCTGGGAGACTAGGAAGGACCTGCCCCTAGAGCCTCCAGAGGGAGCACGGCCCTGCCCACACCCTGAACTTGGACTTCCGGCCTGCAGACCGTGAGAGAATGTTTCTGTCGTCTCAGCCGCCCAGGGTGCGGTAATGTGTTAGAGCCGCCACAGGATGCTAATTTGGGGTGGGTCATTCTGGCCATCTGTGCACATGGGTGGGCAGCCCCGGCTTCAGCAGAGTGCCAGCACGGTCTCGGGGTCCCCCACGATGTCCCTGTGCACCAGCTTAAAGGTGTCAATGAACAGCTCCATCCAGTCCTGCCGCTCGACCCCTGTGGCAAACTTGGCCCGCTCGGCGGTGTAGACCAGAACGGCCACCAGCCTGGAGTACGCGGCGGGGTCGTGCGTGAACTCCGTGACGTTTAGCAACTGTCGGATCAGGGGGATGGTCCGGGGGAAGGTGGTGTCGGGCCCCTCTTCCGTGCGGAGGAAGGTGACCTGGGGTGCCCCGCTAGGCTGCGGTCCATCTGCAAGGGAGCGTCCAGAGAAGGGTTTAAGGGCACAGGGTGTGTGAGCGGCCACCGGCCGCCCTTCTCGGGCTGAGAGCCCAGGGCACCTCTCGGAGTGATAAGTTGGGACCGAAGTGGAGAATGGTGGCTGGGCTCAGCCAGGACAAGTGAGCTGGATGAGGAGGGGCACACAGACCCCCAGGGATCTGGGCGGGGGTGGGCCAGAGCTAGATGGGGAGCTTGGGGACACGGCAGTGAGGAGGCCAGGAGCAGAAGCGCCGTTGGAAGACACCGTGCACTGGTGGTTCCGACAGAATCATGCCAGCCTGGGGTCAGCTGGAGCCCGCATGCGGCCAGGGTTCTGGGTGTGTGGCCGTTTGGCCTGGAGGGCCAGGCTGTGGCGGCTCCACACACCAAGGACGCCATCTGCAAAAGCAGGCTGGAAAGCTCCTGAGTCACAATGTTTGATTTTTTTCCGAAAACTTCGATTGGCTTTAAAGGAGAAGGAGCTCTGTGAGCTTAGTGGAAGGGAATTTAAGGAGGCAGAGAATGCGCAGAGGGTCTCTAAAGGGGCCTCCCCTTGTCGCTGGGGGAAGGGGAGCCCGTGGAGGCTTCCGAGGAAGCAGCGGGCTGAGTCACAGTGATCCCTCACCTGTCCCCTGCTGCCTGCACCCCTCACTCTCAGCATCAGCCAGCCGCCGCCTCCCCTAGAGCTGGGGGAGACTGCTCGGCCCCGGTCACCATCCTCAGGAGTCTCAGCCCTGCTGGACCTTGGCTGCAGGGGCTGCTTTCTCCCTTTGGAGGATTCCTCGAGGTACGCACCCGGCCTCTCCCCACACAGACTTTGGCTGGGCCCATCAGTGAATCCCACCCCAGCAGGGAGGGCCCAGGTACACTCTGTAGGGCACCTTGGGGCCCAGAGCAGCTCTTTGCAGTGCCCACCGATAGAAAGGCCCCAGGCAGCTGCCACATCCACCCACTCAGGGTTCAACCCTGGGCTTCTAAGTGCAGACCCCAGCCCCTGTGTCCACGGGGGACACAGAGGCAACTGTGCTGGAGGCTGTGTCTGTTTGCTGTTTCCAGTTTTGGGGGCCTAACTGACACTCCGGACACCATGCACTGCATCCCCAGCTAACTCAGCAGAGTGCTGAGACGCCACACAGGGCTCCCACCGTCTTCCAGGTGATCCCTACACCTTGCCACTGCTGCCGATGCCAGAGCCCAGCCAAAGGCACAGCCTGGGAAAGTCCTCTGCCTCCCCAAAGGCACAGCCTGGGAAAGTCCTCTGCCTCCCCAGGTCGAGCACGTTGCTTGTCCTCAGGGCTTCTCAGGGTCTCTAACATGCTCAGGGCACCCAGCATATTCCGCAGGAGGAAGCTGCTTCATGGACAGCCTGGACCAGACAGAACACACGTGTACTGACGAGCCGTGCCTGCAAGGGGCTGACTTCCACCAAGACATACGGTGCAGGTGTGGCCTCACACCCGGAAGCAGACCTGGCCTCAGACCCGGACGAAGCCATGGATGCACCCAGCCTCAGACAGAGACGCAGACGTGAATGCAGACATGGCCTCACA
>NW_004444064.1:2326541-2342131 GCF_000243295.1 Trichechus manatus latirostris
AGATGCAGACACAGCCTCAGACACAGATGCAGACATGGATGCAAACACAGCCTCACGCCTGGATGGAGACACAGGAATGCAGTCACGGCCTCGGACCCCGACGCAGACATGGACACACCCGGCCTCAGACATGGTCTCAGTTACAGCCTCAGACACAGATGCAGACATGGTCTCACACTTGGACGCAGACACGGACACGGACCCAGATATTGACCCAGACACAGACCCAGTCACAGCCTTAGACCCTGACCCAGACCCAGATCTGGACACGGGCACAGACATGGAAGCAGACACAGATGGTGAACGTGTTGGAGACGTGGGCACAGACATGGTCACAGACACAGATGGTGAACGTGTTGGAGACACGGGCACAGACATGGTCACAGACACAGATGCTGACACGTTGTAGACATTGACACAGACATGGATGCAGATGCAGATGGTGAAGACACAGACACAGACCCTCCACCTCCCCAGCAGTCCCACCTCTAGGAGCTGGCTCCAGTGACAGGTCAGGCTCGGCCCCCTCCCAGCGGCGTCAAATGATGTCCCAAGGGTCCAGGATGGTGGGGGCAGGGCTTGCTAAGGGGCCGCTTAGCTCTGATGCCCCCGGGGCACCTCCCGTGGGCTCCATGCCCTTCAGTCACTATGCAATTGTCACCTTGGAAGCTACAGGTATGGTGACCAGCCAGAGTGTGAGAGATGCCTGCTCCTTTCCCAGATGCCTGGGCACCTACAGAAGCCCTCCACTGATCAGCCACCTGAACCTCTCAGCAGCTCCCGACCTCTCACCAGTCACCCTGACGCCTCAGCAGCCCCCAGCCCCTCATGTGCTCCCTGACCCCTCCCCAGCCCCCTGATACCTCACTAGGCCCCCGTCGCACCAGCCCCCCGATCCATCGCCAACCACCCAACACCTCACCAGGCCTTCATTCAGCACCAGTCTTCCGACACCTTGCCAGCCCCTTGTCTCCTCACCAGGCCCCCACAACACTTCCCAGTCCCCCAACACCTCACATGCCCCTCATCTTCTCACCAGGCCCCATGACACTTCACCAGCCCCCCAACACCTCACGTGCCCCCCATCTCTTCACCAGCCCCCAATACCTCACCAGCCCCTCATGTACCTGCCAAGCCCGCCGGACACCTCTCTAGCCCCCTCTTTGCCAGGCTGTGTACCTCAGCTCTCCAGCCTCACACCCACTCCTGCCCCCAGTACTCTAAATCCGGAGACCGGCTCTCTGGACCCAGGCCTGCCCCAGGGGAGGGCAGCAGAGATGCCATGCACAGCAGCAGGGGTATGGACGGTTAGGAAGCGGCGCTCAGGGCCCACAGCCATGGGGTTACTGCCGTTTGCCTCCTGCACGGCCATAAATCAGTCCTTTCATTTACCAACTTCAAGCTTCCTCCTCAAACGGCCCCAGCACACTGCCCAGCCTGGGAGCCGAGGACATGCCAAGCCACGGCCAGTGCCCCTGCTGCTGGCCCACCTGTGGGCAGTGGGCAAGACCCACCAGGCCTGTGAGGGACTGCCAGCCCTGGCCTCCAGCGGCCAAGAGCCGAGGGCAGTCCCAGGGCCCTCCACTATGTGCCGGCTGAGTGAGGGCAGCCCCCCAGCCCAGGGGCACCATCCCCACACCCTGGAGTCTCCCCCTAGTCCCCGCCTCTCTACGCTCAGGGCCGAGGGTGTGCTCTGGGTCCTGGGGGAGAGACCACCCATGCGGGCTGAGGTGGGAATCACAGGGGTTCCTCATGGAGGGCAGGCCCCCGCAGAGGGCACGGCCCACGGGTCCCAGCACAGGCCCCTCCACCCCCATCCCGGCCCTCTCAGCTGTATCCGCGCTGTCTGAGGGGGGCCGGGGGGGCTCCCTGTGTTACCTGTTTGGCAAGGAAGTTCAGGGCAGACAATCTGGGGATCTGCAAGAGGAAAAGAGGCCGGGGGTCTGGTCAGTCTCTGCTGCGTGCCCCCCATCTCCTCACCAGGCCCCACAACACCTATGCATGGCGCTGACCCACAGCCCAGACAGCAGAGGGCTGGCCTGTCTCCCCGGCCGCCCCGCTCACAGGCTGTTCTGGGTTGAACTGTGTCCTCCGAAAAGACACAGTCCTACCCCTGTATCAGTGAATGTGAACTCCCTTGGGGAAGGTCTTTGTAGATGTTGTCAGTTAATTTAGAGAGGTCATCCTGGAGTAGGGTGGGACCTTACCCTATCAGAGTAGAGTCTCATAAACGAGGACAGACATGGAGACAGACTCACACACCGGGCAACATCACGTGAGGACCCACTACAAGCGCCAGGGAGCGTCGGGAGCCACAGGAGGCAGGGAGGGGGCGTGAAGCCTCTCCTCTCTGAGTCCTCAGAGGGAATCAGCACAGCCAGCACCCTGATCGCAGCCTCCCAGCCTCCAGAACTCTGAGATAATGAATGTTTGTTCTTAGAGGCCCCCCCGACTTGGTGGTACGTGTACACACGGCAGCATGGGACACTCAGACACGGGACCCTGGGTGAGACTGGAGTCTGCCTGTTAGTGAGTGCCCAGAACCCTCTCCCCACCTGGGCCAGTGACTGCCCTCCCCTCGCTTACACACCGAGAGTGGGGACTCGGCCAGTGCATGGAGGGGCCCCCGGGCTTGGATGGCCAGGGACAGGAGGCCTGGCCGCCTACTATGGACTGTACTGTGTTCCTCCAAAATATGTGTTGAATTCCCAGCCCGTGTACCTGGGGGTATAATCCTGTTTGGAAATAAGGTTTTTCTTTAGTTATGTTATGGGGTCATACCAGAGTAGGGTATATCCTAAACCTAATCAACCAAACCCTTCTGAGTTATAAAAAGGACCAGAAGAGACACGGGGGGAAGAGGAGGAGGGATGATGGAGGCCAATGCAACTATAAGGATTGCTGGCAGCTACTAAAAGCTGGAAGAGACAAACAAGAACCTTCCCTTAGAATCGATGCCCTGACTTCCGACTTCTAGCCTCCTGAACTGTGAGAAAATAAATTCCTGTTCCTCAAAGCCACCACCTGTGGTACGTTTTGTTACAGCAGCACTAAGACTCTAAGACACCAAGACATCGTCTCCTCCTCCCAGCCCCCCTTGGCCCCTGGTGGCCGGTGGCCCCTCACCTGGGCACAGGATGTCTTCCATGTCATCAATGAACTTCTCGGCCACCAGGTCGGAGAAAAGCGTCATGTTGCGCACCTGCTGGGGCTTGTTGCAGGCAATGGAGTTGAGGTTTTCACTCTCGTGTTGCTCGTGGAACATGTCACCGATGCCAATGGCTGTGACCGTGACAGTGTCATCACTGCACAGTGCCCGCAGGTTCAGGTCATCGTCCCGTGGGTCGTGGCGCCCATCTGTGATGACCACTGCGAACACGCGGGTCTTCTGCCGTCGGCTCTCCTTGATGAGCTTGTTGTAGGCGAACTTGAGGGCCGAGGGTGTCCAGGTGCCGCCGGCGATCCACTCGAGGTTCTTGACCGCCTCCTTGAAGCTGGACAGTGAGTTGATACGTTCATCGTCGAGCTGGATGGCCTCGAAGGTGCCCTCGTGGCTGTACTGCACCACGCCCACACGTGTGCCTACGAGGACCGGCGGTGTGCTTTGTCAGTGCCAACCTAGCCTCAGCCCCACACCACACAGCTCCTGCAGATGCCCGAGACCCACCTGCCCCAAAGGCAGCTATTTCCAGGAAGCCCAGCAAAGCTCAAGACCAGCGGCATCAGTAGCGTTGGAGTCACCCCTCACCCCATGGACCTTCTCTCACACAAGACCAAACAGAATCCTTAGTGATGTTTTTTGTATTAATGTTACCTGTAAATCCTAACTCCCCTATGTCACTCCTTTTCCTTTAATTACTACTTCATTCTCAAAAAAGTTATTGATATGGGTTCACAAATACTAACTACCGCGGTATTGTAGCTAAAGAGTCAGAAAGTTTGACAAAACCAGTAACGATAAAAACACAGACAGCAATGAAAACAACAGCGTGTGCTTGTAGCGCGTGCAGGCGAAACCATGTGACTGGAAGCGTCACTGTAATTGGGTAATAATGACAGCTCTGACTGGAGCACATTAGCTGGTTCAAAAAGTAATAAAATAGAATTTTAGCCTTGAGGGTGTATTGACACATGTAAGCTCGGCTTACGAAAAAGGGTTTTGTTGTTATAACGACAGGGTATCTTTACAGACAGTCATTTTGGTGTTACCCCCTCTGACAGTGTTGCCCGGTGAGGTCCACGCCCCCTGTCCACCCTTAGTGATGCCACTGCTCAAGACCCATTTGTTAGGTGGACACTGCGTCTCTGTGGCTCCGTCTTCCTGTTACCCGACCTCCTTGCATCCTGCCCAGCCCTTCCGTCTATAAACGGAGTCTTTCCACGTGCCACAGCCCGGGATCTCCGCCCACCACCCCGCCCCTGCAGGAGGCAGCCCGGACCTGTCTCTGACTTGGGGTCCTTGGTGATGGCACCCAGCCGGTTGACTACGTTGATAACGAAGTTCTTCTCCAGAGTGAAGTTGGTGTAGCCAATGCTCTCAGAGCTGTCGATGACAAACACCACGTCCAGGGCGCCACAGCGCTTCTCACAGTCTGCAGGCAGGGTGGGTGGGGTCAGCGGGGTCAGGGGCATCTGTGCCCACACAGAGCTCAGCCTTGGAGGAACGGGGTGCCTGTGTTCACCCAGGAGGACAGGGAGAACTCACCCACCCCGAGGGCTGCAGGGACAGTGCAGAGGAGGCAGGGACTTGGGACAGAGGGCCTGCACTCCGTGAGCACACTGGCCTCTCCACATCCCCGTCCTGGGAGTCACTGGTGGGTGGGCAGACTCTGACCCTGGGCTCCCCGGGACATGCCCAGTGGGAGAGACTCCTGCAGACTAGGGTGGGCGGGGACTCACCACAGCACCCGCATGTCTCCCTCACGTAGGTCATGACGTCACACTCCTGCAACACAGAGCAAAGGTCAGCTGAGAGGTCAGCCAAGGGGCCGTGCCTCCTGTGTCCCAGGCTCTGGGAGAGCACAGTCCACAGAGGGGGGCTTCCCAGGGACGGCAGGAGCCCAAGAAGGTATTTCTGTATGAGGGGTCCATGGGATTTTGGGTGCACCCGGAAGGGTTCTCAAGGAGAGTGGAGCATGTGAGAGGGGGGCTAGCAATACCCCTGCACCCTCTGACCTTGCCCCTGCTGACCTCACCCCTACACCTCCTGACCTTGCCCCTGCACCTGTTGGCCTCACCGCTGTACCTGCTGACCTCACCCCTGCACCTGCCGACCTGGCCCCTGCTGACCTGGCCCCTGCTGACCTCATCCCTGCACCTGCTGACCTCGCCCCTGTACCTGCTGACCTCACCCCTGCACCTGCTGACCTCACCCCTGCTGACCTCCTCCCTGCACCTGCTGATCTCTCCCCTGCTGACCTCAACCCTGCACCTGCTGACCTCACCCCTGTACCTGCTGACCTCACCCCTGCACCTGCTGACCTGGCCCCTGCTGACCTGGCCCCTGCTGACCTCATCCCTGCACCTGATGACCTCGCCCCTGCAGCTGCTGACCTCACCCCTGCTGACCTCCTCCCTGCACCTGCTGATCTCTCCCCTGCTGACCTCACCCCTGCATCTGCTGACCTTGCCCCTGCTGACCTCACCTCTGCACTTGCTCACCTCACCTCTGCTGACCTCGCCCTTGCACTTGCTGACCTCACCCCTGCCGACCTCATCCCTGCACCTGCTGACCTCACTCCTGCTGACCTCCCCCCTTCACCTGCTGACCTCGCCTCTGCACCTGTTGACCTCATCCCTGCACCTTGCACCCAGCTTTCTGGTTTTTTGAAAGGAGGAGGAAGCTCTCAAAGAAGCACACTGATTTCGTGCTGGATGGGACACCTACCGTGAGACCGGGGTCTCCAGGGGGGCCAGGCTCACCCTGGAGGAAGAAGGAGAGAGCTGTCAGAGCCGAGGCTGGGTGAGGCCCAGTCATGGCCCCAGGGCCACCTGCCCTCTGCACATCTGCCTGGCATGGTGCCCCCCCACCAGTGGACAGACCTACCTCAGGTCCTGGCTCTCCTCTTGGCCCCCGAGGGCCTGGCTCACCAGGGGGACCAGGGTCTGCCTGAAAAGGGTAAGGGCAAGTGGGTCTCAGCAAATACCCTGGCTGGGCCCCTGCACACTGCAGGAGCATGTGATCCCCACCCACAACCCCTGCCTGGGTGGGCCTGGAATGTGAAAGAAGCAAGGCTGCGTTGTTCTCCTGCACTATGCCTGGCACCATGCCCAGCCATCGAGGGGCAGAGAGACCAACAGAGCTCACAGACTAGCTCAGATAGTGACTGAAACAATTTATTCTGAACCCAGGGCCATTCTCACTCCTGATCATCTAACCACTTGTCCATCCATCTACCCATCAATCCATCCACCCATCCATCTACCCACCCCTTCATCCACCCATTCACCCATCCACACACCATCCGCAAACTCATCCACTCACTGACTTATCCACCCACCCATCCACCTATCCATTCATCCATCCGTGCGTTCGTCCATCCATCCATCCATCCATTCATCTACCTGCCCACCCACCCACCCATCCATCCATCCATCCATCTACCCACCCAACTACCCATCCATTCATCCATCCATTTACTCATCCATCCATCTACCCACCCATCTGCTCACCTATTTACCCGCCCACCAACTCCATCCAACATTCTTCCATCAAACACTACTCAGTGTCCTCCACTTCTTCCTCTTTCACTCACTCATTCATTCACTTTCCAGCCCTTGTCGGGTGCCTGCTGTGTGCGTGGCCCCACGCTAGGAGCATGAACGTGCAGAAGGCATGGTCCTGGCCCCTGCTAATGAGCACCTCTTTAAGGCGTGATGCTGGGGCTGAGGGTGAGAGCTGGGAGAGCAGGGAGGGTTGCTCTGATGTGAGCTGGGTCTCCCACAGTGCCTCAGGGCCCGGAGCGCGGCTGTCCTCTTCCAGAGGTGGGGTGCATGTGTGCGGGGGTGCTTGGGGCCAGGCCCACCCTGGCATCCTCCAGGTGTGCTCTCAGCTGCATACTCAGCTGGGGATGCAGCCCCTCCCCGAGGCCCACATCCGGCCTGGCCAGGGCCAGCGCCCGGGATACTCACAGGCTCTCCCTTCTCTCCTTTCCGACCGGGCGCTCCTTTCATGCCAAAGTCTCCTCTGCCTCCCTGGGACACAGATCACAAAGGTCACTCACGGCACAGAGGGGACGACTCACTGGAGAGCCCCCAAACCCTCCAAGGGTTTTTCGAGTCTCCCAGGAAAACTGTGCACTCAGCAGCTTGGGGTTTGTTAAATGACGATATTTTGTAGCAGTTAGGCGGCTTCAGTTCTTGTTTGCGAGGGGACAGCGGCACATTGTCAGCTGTGCACACGCAAAGTCAAACAAGGGAGGCTTGGGGGGTTCCCTTGTGGGGGGTGGCGGGGCAGAAGGGAGCTGGCCTCCTCCTCCAGCCTGTCTGCCTGGGGGCCTCTCTCTAGGGGAGGAGGGCTTCGACCCATGCAGAGAGCCACGGGAAAGACCCCTCCACCCCTAGCGACGTGTGGAGTCCCGGCCACAGTGGACAGGGCGAGCGGACTCCCCAGGGACGAAGGCCGACGAGGGCAGGTGGTAGGTTGGGGCTCCCTGTACCTACCTCAGGGCCGCGCGGGCCAGGCTCTCCCTTTTCTCCCTGTGAAGCAAACATGAGTGAGGATAACTCAGCCCCAAAACCCCAAGAGCTGCAGCTGCTGTGTCCCTGTCTGACCAAGGCAGGCACCGACTGCTGGGGACCTGGAGGTTTTCTGCAGGGCCCCCGCCCATCCCTAACAGGGTGGTCTCACAAAATCCCACAAGCCTCAGGGCTAACGCCATGCCAGCACAGTACGCTGAAACGCGCTGTTCCTGGGGCGTAGGTTTACACTCGAGATGACATGTCATTGACTTCGTGGTATCTCCCCAGCTCTCCTTGGGATCTGCCTTAGGACCTCATTACACACCCTCGCCCTCTTTCTGCCCCTTCCCTGTCCCGGGGTGGCAGGAGGTGGGGAGCCTGGCACAGAGAAGCCAGGTAGCAGCTCGGCTCCTTAATGAGAATCTTCAGGTCACTCACGACAATACCCACACCCCGCAGAAGCCCCTGGCCCACGTCAGGACTTACAGGTGCTCCTCGGGGTCCTGGGTAACTGAATCCGGGCCGGCCGGGGTCTCCCTGGAGGATGGAGAAGGCCATTCAGGGACAGCAGGTTCCAAAGGAAATGGGAGAGCTTGAGTCTAACTTTGTGGACTGGGGACCAAGGGTCCCTGGGTGTGAGTGGCAAAACGGGCGCTGTGTGGGGTTCTGGGTATGAGCAGAGGGGTCACAGGTGGGGTTCACTGTACCTCCTGATTACTAAAATGGGGATAGTGTGCCAAGAGGTGGGGTCGAGGGTAGGGGCAGAGAAGCCAAGATAAGAACTTAGACTCTCAGGCCTCCTCAGGTTGGCCTATCACCCCACAACCCTGCCTTGGGAAAGATGTGACTCCTTAGGGTTAACGCACAAGGGGGTGGGCCTTGGCTTCACTCTAGAGCTGAGAACCCAGGGTTCAGTGCCCACACCCCAAGGATGGACCTCAACTGCCCTCCTCCTACACCACTCCCCGGGCCAGCGGGGAGAGAAGGAGCTGTGTACCTTGGGGCCGGGTGGTCCCGACTCTCCACGGGGCCCAGCGTCACCAGGGTCTCCCCGAGATCCCTGGGGAGAGGAGAGAAAGTGAGGTGTTGGTAGGCCAGGGACTGATGCTCGTACAGGTGGGCACTGACATTTGTGACTCACGCCCACACGCACGCCCAGCTCTGACTACCGGGCCACACTGCCCTGTGGGGTCGGCGCGCATCTTGAGAGTCAGTGCCTGGCTCTGCCTCTTCTGTGTACCCCCGTCTAGGCACCCAGGCCCACCCGCCTCACACCCTCATCCCCATCTGCCCTTTTCCATGGGAGCACAGGAGGGGTGGGGGTGTCAGGCTGTGAGTGCATGGGGAAAGCTCTGGGCCCCGCTCAGGGTTGGGACCTGCAGCCAGCCTCCTCCTTTAGCCACAGAGGGTGCCGGCGGCCTGGGGGTGTAAGGACATGAGGAGGGGCTGGTCTGGCTTCCTGCTGCCCTAGTGTGGTCCTGGGGACAGTGATCCGCAGCCACCTGCCCTGCCCAGAGGGGAGGATGCGGGTGTGGGAGGGGGGCAGTGAGGTGATGGGCAATGAGGTGGGCCCCGGGGGTCGAGGCACAGGGCCAGCTCCAGGGGCCATGAGGGTCCTCCCAGAAGGCCGGTACTGACCTGCTTCCCAGGCTCCCCGAGAGCCCCCTGAGGGCCTCTAGGCCCAGGCAGGCCACGGTCCCCCTGGAAAGAAAGGAAATGAGGTTATGATCCTCTCGTCTGACCAGGGGCCCTCAGAGACCGTTTACAGTACAGACGCACAGCCAGCAGCGGTCTGGGGGGGGGGCTTGGGGAGGGGTCTAGAGTGGGGTGCAGAGCCTTCACCCTGCTGGGGGGTGGCATGATAGGGAAGGGGAGGGGTGCAGTGACTGTGCAGGCGAGGGTGAGTCCCATGTGCCCCTTCCCCAGTGGGGGGAACTGGGCTTTTGAGCTCTTGGTCACATCCAGGCTGTGCCCACTGCCCCATTCTAGGGTGTGTGTGTCAGGTCTGGGGAAGGCTGCTCGGCCAGCCTCTGCCTTCCCCACTCCCCTCCCATCCCCCACCACCCCACTCACCTTGGCTCCTTTGTTGCCGACCTCTCCGGCCAGGCCCCGGGGCCCCTCAGGGCCAGGGTCCCCCTGTGAAGAGAGAGGCTCAGTGGGGTCTCAGCACGGACTCAGGTCTGGGTCCCTCCTGAGAGTCTGGGTGAGGCCAGGGGCGTGGCCATGAAACTCCTCGCAGACACAGGGAGACCCCACATACCGTGACACTAGAACCTTGCTGTGGCAGGGCAGTGCGCAGCACCCACAGATACGCATGGCGTCCGCGGGATGGGCCTTGTGCAGGCTTTGTGAAGGGAGGGGTTGGGGCCTGCCTGTCAACCTCCTGCCGTCCCAGACCTTTGGGGAACACCCTCCCTGCACGGGGAGTCACTTTTGTCCTCTGTGGTGGAGAGATCTAGACCCCACACGTCTGGCCCCTGGGGATAAGGCTGGCCCCGGTCGGCACCCAGTGCAGCCCTGATGCAGGGGTCTGCCCCCACAGGCCACTCACCTTCTCCCCGTTAGGGCCATCATTCCCAGGACTGCCCTTGGCTCCGGGGTCTCCTCTGCGTCCCTGCGGAGAGAACAGGTGTCAGTGGGGGCCACTGACAGCCCTCAGGTCCCCCAGACTCAGAGGCTTCTCCACAACAGCTCTGCTTCGTGCCTGCAGCAGTGGGGGGCGCCGAGGCACGCTCAGAGGGGCGGGGTGAGCGGTGAGGGCCTGCAGATGGGGCCCAGGCACCACCACCCTGGCCACAGGACCACTCTGGAGCCCCTTTCCTGTGTGTTCACCACGGCAGGGTTGCGGGGACTCACAGGCTCGCCTTTGGGTCCGCGGGGCCCGGGCCCGCCTTTGGCTCCTTTCACGCCGGGACTTCCGGGGGTGCCACTGTTGCCTTGATATCCCTGCAGAGAGAGGACAATGGCTCAGCACAGCCTCCTGGGTGCTGCCTGCCCTGGCTCGTGGGAGCCCTCCACATTCCCCCACCCCACCAGCCTCGGTCACAGGGACTCCGCTTGTAGACAGGGCAGGAGGGACTTGCCTTGCTGCCTTTGGCCCCACTTTCTCCCTGGGGCCCTCTGCGTCCTGGGCGGCCGGCGTCCCCCTAGAAGAGTTTGGAGAAATCAGCCCCAGGCCCCCGAGCAGGGCAAGGGGTGGGAGGATGGCCGGTGGGGCTGCGCCTTGGGCGTCTCAGCCTGCTGTGTCCCACAGGCCTGGAGCGGCGGGCCGCCCTCGCAGGCAGACACGTACCTTGGCACCTTGGTCTCCTGGCTCCCCGGCACTGCCCGCATCCCCTGGGTAGCCGTCAGGGCCCTGCAGAGAGGGAGGGACAGTGAGCCCAGGCTCCTGCTGAGCGGCCGGGCCCTGGAGGTGGGCTCTGGTTCTCCCAGAGTAGAAGGCGAGCTGAGGGTACCGCAGGCGCAACAAGCACTCCATTGCCAGGCCTCAGGGGACCCCGCCCCACCATGAGCCCAGCCCCGGAGGGGACCCTCCCCATGCAGCCAGGCCTTGTCTCGGAAAAGCCTTCCTCCTGGAGCAGCAGAAGGTCACGGGGCTCAGAGGAGAAATTCACACTGAAAGGGTGTTTGCTCTAGAGAAGGGTGCCAAAGCCCCAGAAACATCCGCCCGGGCCTGAGCAGGGCGGCTGGGCCAGCCATGTGGAGCCTGGGGAAGGGCCGTCCCACCCCAGGAACCCTCTGCAGGTGTGATTCCACCCCAGCTCCCAGTGGATGCTGGCTGGGCATGGCTGGGTCCATGCAGGAAGAGTGACTCCTGGCTCCCTTGGCTGCGGCTCGCCAGGGCTGGCAAGCAGCACCCGATTGGCGGCCTGGTCACTAGCCCCCACTGAGCCCCGAGGGTTTACGGCTGCGTGGAATACAGAGCTGCACTTACCCTGTTCCCGGGGTCGCCCTTGCAGCCAGGAGGCCCGATGCGCCCCAGCTTGCCCTGGAAGGAGAAGAGAAAGCAGAAGGTGGGCCAGGGTGACCGTCACGACCCTTGTGTGCTGGTGACAACAGTGCAAACTCAGGCACAGTGGCCGTGGTCCTCTCTTCATGAGCAACAAAAGCCGTGTGAACATGCCTTTCGAGGACTGGACTGGCGTGGTAGTGACTGGGGCGGGGCGGGGGCGGGGGGCAAGAGTCAGTCCCCAGCTCGCTGGTGAGAGATAGCAGCTGGAAGGGCCCCTCCCCTCGTGTGTGTGTGCGCGCAAGTGCGTCTGAGTGTGTATGTGAACTGTCAGCTTTCCTCCTCGTGTGTGTGTGAACGGCAAGTCCCCCATGTATGTGAGTGTGTGCGTGCGTGCACATGTGTCTGTAAACTGCCTGGGCTAGGCCAGATCGGCGTGTTCTGCAGGGCAGGCTGGGATATTCCCAGGGGTCCAGGCCTTGGTTTTCAGGAGCCAAGGACTACTCCACCCTTGCTGCAGGAGAACACGGGAGCCCGCAGTCCAGCAGCCCCTGGGTGCCCAGCCACGAGCTGTGGGCAGCAGCCAGTGGGGCCCAGAGGCTGGACCCTGGGAAGGGCCGAGAGCTTGAAGAGGCTCCTGCGTGTGGGACAGGCAGACCTCGTGAGGCCTGTTTGAGCCACGTGGCTGCTGTGCTCTGTCCTACAACAGCAGAAACTCTTCATGCCCCACAGCCCAGCCTTAGTGCCCGGGATGGAGCGTGGAGCTCACTCTACCTTCCGTCCGTCGGTCCCATTCTTGCCCGCCAGGCCGGCAGACCCCTGGAATGGAGAAGGAAGACGGGACTTCATTAGCTCTGACAGGTATTCCCTTAAGCAGCAGAAAGGTGGGTGTCCATCCGGCCCAACCCACTTACCTTCCGACCATCGGCTCCAAATTCGCCCTGTGCAGAAGGAAAGCGAGGTCGTTAGTTGGCACCTTCAGCCCTAGACACTGTCACTGCTGTCTTGGGGGCTCAAGTCCAGGGCAAACACGAGGCTGGAAGAGCCTCCAGGGCAAAACCACCCCCAGGAAAGGGCCCAGACCTGCCCCACCAGGACTTGCAGTGGTGTTATAGGGGCTGAGGTTCCATTCGTGTCCCATTCAGGGTTGGGGTGTTCGGAATCAGAATCTCACCTTCTCTCCTTTGAAGCCAGGAACACCCTGAACAGGAAGAAAGGAAAGGTCATTAGACTGAGGTTTGCTGGTGAGCGAGACCAGACAGGGCAGAAATCCAGACAAGCAAGGTTCCAGGGCCCAAGACAAGCAGACTCAGGGAAGAGAGTGGGCAGGGTTGCGTGGCCAGAAGATGCTGGAAGACTCTAGACAAGCCTTGGAGGGTGATGGTGAGTGACAGCCCCCGGGTCAGGGTCATCAGCCTCGGGTGGAGAAGATGGATGCGGGGTCAGGCCAGACCCCAGTTTCGGGATGGCATTCATCATGGTGCTTAAACTCCTTGGTAACGATAGGCAGGGGGGTGGGCTGTGCCAGAGACATTTGTGACTCACAAACACTGGTGCCCTTTGTGAGGGCAAGGACTTGGGGCAGCAGCCTGCCCCTGGTCAGCAGGGGGTCCCTTGAGTCCCAAGCCAAGCCCTCTTGTGTTAGCCATCCCCTCACCCCTTCACCCTGGAACCCAGACACCCTTGGTTTGTGCTCAGTCCCCAAGTGGGGTGGACCGCAACTTGCCTTAGGTCCTGGGAATCCAATGGGGCCTTCGATGCCTGGATCTCCCTGTAGAAGAACAAAGAGGTGTGGCAATCAGCCCAGCCCTGGGGTGCTGAGGCTGGCAGGACAGGGTGGGGTTCAGTGGGGGGGCACTCACCTGTCGCCCCTTCTGTCCAGGCTCTCCTGGCTCACCCATGTTGCCCTTGGCACCCTACAAAGAGACAATGGAAAAGTGGTAAGAGGTGTCCACTGTGGTCCCTATCATCCTCGCTGCCTCTCTGAATCTAACTGCAGCTTCCAATGATTGTCCAATGACTTCCAAAGACCTCCACCCATTAGGCACCAGGGTCACTGCACTGCCATGGGTGGCCAAAGCTGCACACCAGAGGCGCATTCATTCCTAGGGCTGTGGTGGTGGCTGGGCAATACCCCTCAGGACTGGAAGAAACCAGGAGAAGGAAGTGGGGAGAGTTTGGCTGGAGGCCTGGAGATTTCTCATCTTGGTGGAAAGTGCATCTAGATACTTGCTGATCTAGACAACTCCTCCTTGAAATTAGAGAGAGAAGGAACCAAGAAGCTACTTGGTAATAACTTTATCTATTTGTAACATTATTTTAAAGTCTTTGCTTCATCTCCTTAAAAGTTACTTTCCCCTCCTCCCTTTCTTTACAGTTTTTGACAGACATGCATTGTTGAAGTTTCTGATATTCTGGTGGTGAATTTTGGAAGGATTTCTTTTATAGACTGCTGTTGTCAAGAAAATGCAGGACCATTCAAACTAGACTCTTAAACCTATCTGCTTTATTTACACATCTGAGCACGCTTGTTTATTTTCCAAGAGTATTTTAATGGCATATCTTGGCAATTAAAAACAAATTATCTGCTTTCCTGAAAATGTCCTTTAAAAGGAAGTAGACAAATTCAGAATTTTAGTTCTTTAAGAGTCAGAAGAATTTGGAACTCATCTGAGGTATACCAAAAAAATAAAACTCATTGCTGTTGTGTGGGTTCCAACTCATAGCAACCCTATAGGACAGAGTAGAACTGCCTCGTTGGGTTTCCAAAGAGCGGCTGGTGGGTTTGAACTGCTGACCTTTTGGTTAGCAGCCAATCTCTTAACCACTGTGCCACCCGGGTATAGTTGGCCTTAAATGCTGAACTGAATGAGCAGCCGAGGGGCTTTCCCTCCCGAGGGGGTGGACCCTCTGCAGTCGGGGCATCTTACCTTCTGTCCCCGGTAGCCCTTGGGGCCAGGGGGCCCAGCAATCTCCAGGCAGCTCACCTTGTAACACTGGAATAAGAATAAAAAAACGGAGCGAGAGCAGGTAAGTCAAGCAAGCATGACAATCCCATCAGGTGAGGACAAGACCAGGGACAAGCGTAGCCTGATGATTCTCAGAAGCCAA
Source organism: Trichechus manatus latirostris (assembly GCF_000243295.1). Lineage (NCBI taxonomy): Eukaryota > Metazoa > Chordata > Mammalia > Sirenia > Trichechidae > Trichechus > Trichechus manatus. The sequence continues at coordinate 2,341,282 of NW_004444064.1, forward strand.
TGGGTCCTTGAAACCCTGGGGTGGCAATACCCTGTCCAGCATGTGTGCTGGGGGAGGGGTGTCCCTGAGCTGCTGGTCAGGGTCAGAGGGGAGGGCCAGGTCACGTAGGTCAGGGGCAAGGAAGAAGGCCAAGTCATGGGGGTGGGGGCAGGAAAGGAGGGTCAGATCATGGGGGTCAGGGGCAGGGAAGGAGGGCCAGGTCACGGGGGTAGGAGCAGGGAAGGAGAGTCAGGTCATGGGGGTCGGGGCAGGGAAGGAGGGTCAGCTCATGGGGGTCAGGGGCAGGGAAGGAGGGTCAGGTCATGGGAGTGGAGGTGGGGAATGAGGGTCAGGTCATGGGGGTCAGGGGCAGGGAAGGAGCGTCAGGTCATGGGAGTGGAGGTGGGGAATGAAGGTCAGGTCATGGGGGTCAGGGGCAGAGAAGGAGGACCAGGTCACAGGGGTGGGAGCAGGGAAGGAGAGTCAGGTCATGGGGGTCGGGGCAGGGAAGGAGGGTCAGCTCATGGGGGTCAGGGGCAGGGAAGGAGGACCAGGTCACAGGGGTGGGAGCAGGGAAGGAGAGTCAGGTCATGGGGGTCGGGGCAGGGAAGGAGGGTCAGGTCATGGGGCTCAGGGGCAGGGAAGGAGGGTCAGGTCATGAGAGTGGAGGTGGGGAATGAGGGTCAGGTCATGGGGATCAGGGGCAGGGAAGGAGCGTCAGGTCATGGGAGTGGAAGTGGGGAATGAGGGTCAGGTCATGGGGGTCAGGGGCAGAGAAGGAGGGCCAGGTCACAGGGATGGGAGCAGGGAAGGAGAGTCAGGTCATGGGGGTCGGGGCAGGGAAGGAGGGTCAGGTCATGGGGGTCAGGGG
>NW_004444064.1:2342324-2345085 GCF_000243295.1 Trichechus manatus latirostris
TCATGGGGGTCAGGGGCAGGGAAGGGGGGTCAGGTCATGGGGGTCAGGGGCAGGGAAGGAGGGTTAGGTCACGGGGGTCAGGGGCAAGGAAAGAGGGTCAGGTCATGGGTGTGCAGGCAGGGAAGGAGGGTCAAGTCACAGGGGTCAGGGGCAGGGAAGGAGGGCCAGGTCACTTGGGTCAGGGGCAGGGAAGGAGGGTCAGGTCACAGGGGTCAGGGGCAGGGAAGGAGTATCAGGTCATGGGGATGGGCCAGAATCATGAAGAAGTCAGAGCTCCAGGAAGAACTCAGCCTCCCCAGAGTAACCCAAGGGTACTGAGGCCCCAGTGACAGAAGGGGGCTTCCCTCAGCCTAAGAGGGCTCCAGTAGCCTCTGTCCCCAACTCTGCTGCTCCTTGTTCCTGGACTTCTGATGGGCATGGCTGGCAGGGGATGGGGAGACTGGCTCCAGAGAGATGTGGATGGCATCATGCTGCCGGGTGAGGACCCTCCACTGGTGTGGTGACCCACAACACCTGATCCCACGCCCGGCTGCCCCGCCACAGGAGGAGGCCCCCTCTTAGGCCAGGTTGGGTGCTGGACCATGTGCTCTGAATGTGGAAGACCTGGCCCGGCTGCTCACCTGTGTCTTAACCGCCACCTCTGCGGGCTGAGTGGTGAGTTACAAACCGCATGGCCTGAGGCTGTATCCCACCAGGGAGCGAGGCCAGCACCCAACGCCCCAGGAGCTATGCTCATCTGCCAGCCAAAACACTGGCTCCCAGCAGACAAAGGGAAGGATGTGAGGTCTCAGGCTGGCCTCACAGGAACACAGGAGAGGAGAGAGAGGGAGCTTCCCCGGTGGACCCTCCCGGGCACGGCTGGTGGCCTGGTAAAGTACGCGCTAGAAGGCCACCCACAGAGAGCAGCTCGGCGGGCCCGGTTCTCAGCCACAGGGGTTGGGGTCCGCACACGCGTTCTGTTCCAGGTCTGGAAAACCCTGGCCGGATTACGACTGACAACAACTGGGATTAACGAGGGTTAAAGAGCCGTTGAGCATGCACCAGGCAGGTGTACATGGAAATACTGAACTTCTGCGTCTGTGAACACCGGTGCTAAGACAGGGTGTACACCTCAGACACCCGCCGCCTTCCTGGGGCTGTGAGCTGGGTGTCAGAGTAGAGACTTGTGGAGATGTGGTGGCACCGTCATGGGCCCAGAGGTGCTGGTACCCTTGGGAGAACAGGGACCACCCTGGACACACTGTGTCCCATGTCTAGCAGAGCTCCAAGGCAGCCATGTGATCCTCTTGACCCTGGCTCAGCGGGCCAGCCTGGATGCTCGACCTTAAGCTCCTTCACTTACCACACTTGTGGTGACCCCTAACCTGACCTTCAGGACTAACCCAGCCTGGCTGGGGCTAGAGCCTCTCGTCCCAACACGGAACAGACATCTGGCTCCCGCTCCTCTTGTCCAACTGGCCCATCCACCCCAGCCCTCCAGAAGCCGGGAATGTAGTGTGATCTCCAGTCAGCCACGTCCTAGAGGGCAGAGCCAGGGTGACAGAGCCAGGAAGTGCCACTCACCTCGCCGTAAGCTTCGTGTTTCTAGAAAAGGCAGAGAGAGCCTGGTTAGACACGGACTGAGACCCAGCACAGCTCTGCTGCGTCCGGTGGGGCCACTAGACACGGGTTGATGGTGCCCTGAGCTCACTCCTCTGGTCTCCTCCCTTACAGAGGGGGTCAACTGAGGCCAGGAGTGGGCAGACTGCCCCCCGTCACAGCTGGCTAGTGGACAGTGGCCCTGGTTGTGGCTCCCAGTCCCCCAAGGCTGTGGCAGCTCACCATGACCTTGATGATGCGGTTGATGGTGTCCTCGTTGATGTCTGTGGTGCCGGGCTGCATGGTGGCATAGTTGCTGCGGTACAGCTCATGTGGCGAGCTGGCGATGTCCCGCAGACCCGGCTCGTTCAGGTTGGGGTTGGGGGCCACAGCAAAGAGCCGGATGCCCTCCTCTCGCGCCCGCTCAGCCTGCATCTTGATGCCCCCACAGGGGCTGCCGGTGACGTGGCCGTCGGTGATGACCACAGCGAAGTTGACCACGCCCTTTGTGCCATGTCGCCGCACTTCCTGAGTCATGTTGCCCAGTGCACAGTCAGTGAATGTGCCCCGGCGGAAGGAGCGGATGCCCTGCAGTGCCTTGATGAAGGAGGCGCGGTCGCTGCCTGGTGGGCTGAACACCTCCACCTGGTCGGAAAAGTGCAGGCCACCGTAGCGCCAACTCAGGGCCACCTGGTCTAGGTAGAAGGCATCCTGCAGCTGGCTGATGAGCTCCGGCACGAACTGCTGCATGTGGTAGAGTAGGCTGTCGGTGGGCGACTGCATGGTGACACTCTCCGAGGTGTCCAGGACGAAGTAGACATTGACGGGGCAGTCGGTCTTCTCTGTGTGAGTGGCGGGGGCGGGGGGCAAGACGTGGTCATGGCCCTTCGGAGGGGCCTGTGGTGTGAGCCTGACCTCTGGGGGGACAGGACGTGGTCATGGCCCTGCAGGGGGGGCCTGTGGTGTGAGCCTGACCTCTGGGGGGGATAGGACCTGGTCACAGCCCTGCGGCGGGGCCTGTGGTATGAGCCCACACTGCTCATGGCTGGGCCCCCCATGGTTCCATGCATGTGGGTGGTCCTGGGCTCCGCATCCCTCTCCCCGACTCCCCCACACCTGGCCCCTCATTGCCTCCTGTGTGCCCAGAGCCCCTAGGCTCCCTGACTTTGTGTGCATGGTGCTG
>NW_004444064.1:2345587-2355015 GCF_000243295.1 Trichechus manatus latirostris
TCATCCCCAAGGAGCCCTGCTCCCCCCATGATGGAGGTCAGCAGGATGGGGCTGCCCCTCATCCCCAAGAAGCCCTCCTCCCGCCATGATGGAGGTCAGCAGGATAGGGGCTGCCCCTCACTCCACAAGGAAGTGGGAGACAGATGGTGCCTGCCCCTGGCTCACAATGTCACCAACACCTGGCCTGGGAAGACCGTGGTACCCTCTCCACCCCGAGCCTGCGCACCCTGAGCTCCGTGTGTGGTCCACATTTAGTGCACACATGAGGGCAAGCTGTGGGCTCGTCTGGGTGGGATTCTGAACGCTCATGGCCCATCCCTGTCCTGCAGAGCAAAGGTGCTGCAGGTAAAGTGTGTCCATGTAGAAGTGAACATCAGTGACCCTCGTCAGAGGTGACCACAAGGCAGAAGGGTCAGCCGGGGGCAACTGAGAGGAGAGGCATCAGGGGACAAGAATGGAGAGACCCAGGGCTGGGGCGGGTATTAGTGTGGAAGATTCCGACTGTCTGACTGACCTGGCATTGACTGGCCTCAGGGAGGGGAAACGCAGTGGGGGTGGGTAGAGGGAGGGGGCTGAAGGGGAGATTGTGGGCAGAGAGGCAGATGTGCCCGGGGGGGAGGGGGCTGAAGCCTCAGGCTCAGGCAGTGGGTGTGGGTGTCTCTTTGCTGGGGAACATTGGGGTATCTGTCTGGGGTGCGGGAGACCCTCCCCAAGAGCTGGCCCAGTCCACATTACACCACACACACCACACTCCCATCACACACATGTAAACACATACATATCCACCACGTCCCCCTGCACACATACCACACTATGTACACACACATACACACCCCCCACATTTCCTCCCAAAGTCCATCACGATGGCCAAAGGCTCCCCAAAATGAGACACAGGTGCTGGGGCCAGGAACTGGGGGTGAGGGGCTTCCCAGGAGAAATCCCTGAAGGACTTTCTGCACTTCTGCAGCGTCTGATGTGGATGGGATGACCCAGGCTGGACCCACCCAGCTCAGGGCTGTATGGAGGCCTCTGGGGCAAGTCAGAGCCCAGCAGAGCGACACAGACCCTCAGGGCTGCACTGGGGGTGAGGGTGGGCGGCGACTGATCTCAGCACTGGTACAGAAGCGTACAGCTGCCTGCAGCTCTCTCTTCCCATCCCAGCAGACCGAGGGCATCTCCCCAGACCCCCTCTCCTCTCCTTTTGAGAAACTTGATGGGGCAGGGACCCATGTGACCTGGGAGAGAATTCATCCCAACTCCAACCCCTGGGAAAATTGCTGAGATCAGAGAAGGTGCTTTCAGATTCCAAATTTGTGATTCACTATGAGTCGGAATCAACTCTGCGGCAATGGGTTTGGTTTTTTGGTTTTTAGTTGAAAAAGAAAATGGAGCCAGTGGACACCAGACTGGATACTAAAGAAAGTGAAATCAGTTAATTAGATGATAAGTTTGAGAAATCATCCCAGAGTTCAGAGGGAGAAGATAAAATAATGGAGATGATATAAAAAGATTAGTGAAATAGAACCTGTTGCTGTTGAGTTGATTCCAACTCATAGCGACCCTATAAGACATAGTAGAACAGCCCCATAGGATTTCTAAGGAATGGCTGGTGGACTCAAACTGCCGACCTTCTGGTTAGCAGCCATAGCTCTTAACCACTGCACCACCAGGGCTCCAAAATAGAGAATAAACCAAAAAAACCAAACTCGATGCCATCAAGTCAATTCTGACTCATAGTGTCCCTACAGGACAGAATAGAACTGCAATATAGGGTTTCCAAGGAATGTCTGGTGGATTTGAACTGCCAACCTTTTGGTTAGCAGCTGAGCTCTTAAGCACTGCACCACCAGGGCTCTGGAAATAGAGAATAGATTCTGGAAATAAAATACATGTATAATGGACATTCAAGAGAAGAAAGCAGCACAGCCTTAGGAAAAGCAATAATTACAGAAATGACAGAAGAGAAATATCTTGAGCTGAAGATCAAAGGGCACAACAGCTACCAAGCAAACTGAATTAATTAAAAGAGGCCCACATAACAAGTTGCACCTGGTGGAAAATCTGAATCTCAAATGTAATGAAAAATTCTAAAAATATCCACACGGGGAAAAACACAACAGCAACAACAAAATACAGGAAAAACATAAAGGAAAAAAATCATTTTGGCATTATGGTAGGCAGCCTCTAAGGTGGCCCCCCATTATTCTTGCCTCCTGGAATTCACGCCCTTATGCAGTCCTCTCACACACTGAATTGTCGCTGGCCTGTGTGGACAACACAATATTGTGGAAGTAATGGTTGGGTGACTTCCAAGGCTAGGTCATAAAAGACACTGAGGCTTTTGCCTGGCTCTCTCTTGGATTTATTGCTAAGTGGAAAGTCAGCTGCCATAATGTGAAGACACTCAAGCAGCCTTTGGAGAAGCCCAGGTGGGGTGGAACTAAGGCCTTCAGCCAATAGTCACATGCATTTGCCATCTTGGAAGTGGATCCTATAGCCTCAGTCAAGCCTTCAAATGCCCATGGCCCCAGCCAAGGTTTTGACAGCATCTCATGAGAGACCCTGAGTCAAAACCATTGAGCTAAGTGACCCACAGGAACTGAGATAGTAAAGCTTATTGTTTTCAGCTTCAAAATTTTGAGGTAATTTGTTACAAAGCAACAGATAACTAGTGGAAGTGTAATCTGTTGCCATCGAGTTGATTCCAAGTCATGGTGACCCCATGTGTTGCAAAGTACAATTGTGCCCTATAGGGTTTTCAAGGCTATGGCCCTTTGGAAGAAGATCACTGGGCCTTTCTTCTGAGGCACCTCTGAGTGGGTCTGAACCACCAGCCTTTCGGTTACTAGCAGAGTGCTTAACCATTTGTGCTACTCAGAGACTGCAGATAACTAGAAGAGACATCATGTTTTTCACCACAATATTAATTGCCGAAAGACAGTGACTACAGAGTTTTGAGAGGAAAAAAATGTAACTCAAGGATGGTCTACCCAGCCAACTTATCTTTCGTGGACAAGGATAACAGGAAGACAGTCTCAGACGTAAATGGGCTCAGATCTCTCCCACTCACATACCATTTCTGAAAAAATTCTTCAAGGAATTTCTGAAGTCAACAGAGAAGTGAATAACAATAAATTAAAGAAGTTAAGCAACTTGAGAATTATAGTAAAATATAGAAAATGAAGGAAAAAAGAAAAGAGCCATAAAGCATAAAAATGAATGTCAGAAATATCACATAGGTCAGTTGTGACAATAAATGTGAACGGTTTAAGTTCTCCTAAAAAAGACAAACATTCCTAAATTGGCTTAAAAAAATGAAACCCATTCTAATGAGGTTTATATGAGTCATACTTTAAACAGAACGTCACAGATGGTGCAAAGAAAATGGAGTAGGGAGTAATGAAGGCAAATGGAAAGAAGAAAGAAAGGGGCAATATTGTATTATACCAGTTTGAATTTAAGGCAGACAGACAAGTGATGGGAACAAAGAAAAGATAAAGACCACGGTTTAGTTATAAATTGTTATGTATCGAATTTCATCACATAAAATTATCTAAAACAAAATCTGTGAAAAACCAAAGGAAAATTGACAAACTGCAATCATAGTAGAAGATTTTAACACATCTTTTTTAGTTATTGACAGATCATATAAAAATATGGAGAATCTAAATAATATGTTTTGTACAACTTTGACACTGACAAGTAGCGGATATACATTTTCTAAATATAAAGGATTTGAATAATGTGTATAAAATACACACACGTATATTATATATACGTCTATGTCTTAGAAACCTGGAGATAGGGAATACACATTCTTTAAAAATTTTTGTAAAATTCAATCCTAGAGTAAGCTACAAGGAAGTTTAAATAAGTTAAAAAAAAATGAAAATTGTACAGGTCAAATTTCCTCAGCCACAATGCAAAACTAGTCACTAATAATACAGAAAAAAAAATCACAGCACCTGGAAGTTTAAAAATTGTCTTGTAAAAACTATGTAAGACTTAATGATAATGAGAATGTTATACGTAAAAACAAATTATCAGAGGGCCAAAGCTATACTCAGAGGCAAATATATAGCCTATGTGTTTTTTGTTATTAAATAAGAAATTAGTATGAAAAAAGGGAGTGGGGACTAACAAAATGAATCCCAGGAAACAAAAAAAGATAAAGTAATAAAAATAAAGTAAACTTACACAATTTATTAAAAAGTACCCAAAATAGTACAGTAAATACATCTAAGGGCTGGCTCTTTGAAATCAGGCCAATAAAATAAAAAAAAAATCTAGTAAGATAAAAAAGAAGATGAAATACAGATATAGAAATACACAAATTTAGGAATTAATAAAACAATACAATGATAGATGAGGAAGGTATACTCTTAAAAGCATACGAAATGCAGCACTATGCTAGTAATGTGAAAGACCATTTTCTGGGAAAGGTCTCAAGAAGAGGTGGGGAACTGACTGGATTCTCTTCTTTGTAAGGAATGAAAACACTGGAAGGCAATGCATCCCCAAAAGGCTCTGGCCCAGATGGTTTCTGGGTGAAGGAAAAAAACACTTCTCTGTTATTTAACCTGTTTCAGAGCATTAAAGACAAAAACAAAAAAAACTTCCTTTTAATTCATTTTGAAGTATAGCATTACTCTGATGTCAAAACCTGATAAAGGCAATCCTAAAAGGAACTCGACATGTAAATCTGTTTTGAATATAGTTGCAAAAATTCTAAATAATATCAGAAAATCAAATCCAGTAACATATTAAGGAATACCGTACCAGAACTAAGATGAAGCTAGTTAAAAATTAGAATGCTGCAATACTAGCAAATACATTAATGTAAGTCACGTTAATACAAAAAGAGAAAATCATGTAACCCTTTTAATAGATCCCCAAAACATCCATTTCTGATTAAAAAGAAAGAAGACAAGAAACTCATAGGAAACAAGGAGTAGGATTAACATTGTAAAGAATATAAATTTCAAAACAACAGCCAACATCATATTTTACATGACAAACTAAAATAGTGGTTCTTTGTGGGTCATGGACCTCTTTAACAATCTTGACAATTTTGCTTGACAGAAATGTACACAGAAATAATGCTTACTAATTCAGGGAGTCCACCCATGGACCTAACTCAGGGTTAAACACTCCTGTACTAGAGGAATGCCCATTAGAGTTTAAAAAAAAAATAGACAAAGAGTGCTTATCTCTCTTTATTACTCAGTGCTGTGTTGGAAGCCAATGCAATAAGACAGTAAAAAGTAAAAGAAAAAAGTATAAATCTTGGAAAGGAAGAGACAAACCTGTCCTTATAATAGATGGGATTGTCTACCTAAAAAAGCCAAGAAAATCTACTAAACAAAGCTGAGAGAGACAGAGAATGAATGAGCCAGTTAGAAGAAAAATACACAAAAATCTAATTGATTTTGTTCTAGCTCACCAACAACCAATTAAAAATGTTACAGGAAAAAAAAAAATGATACTACTCACACTAGCGAGAAAAGAAACATAAATCCAAGGAGTAAACTTAATAAGAATGTGCAAGTCTTATAAAAAAAAAGTAGAAATCTTCCTGATGAACACATTGGAGCAACAAACCTTGTTTTTTGGGTGGGAAACACCATTTTTAAGAACGTAATTTATTTCTCACTGAATCTACAATTGAATGCAATTTTGATTAAAATCTCCAAGAAATTAATTTGCTTTTTTTGCTGGCGAAATTTGATCAAATGAACGTAAGATTCACCTGGAAGAATAAGCAAGAGTATCCGAGAAAATAAAAAACAAAGCATAAGAGGGAATTTGCTGTCAAGTGCAAATGATACAATAAAATTATAGTCTTAAGCAATTTTGGTTTTGGTGCTGGCATAGACCAACAGACCACATAGCAACTGGCATAAGAACATACAAGAATTGAGGAAACGTGATGGTGGCCTTCGTGAGCAGCCGACAAGGGCTTATCATGTGACTAGAAACGAAGGTAGATCCTTACCTCACATGTTGCTCCCTGGAGAATTAAATATCTGCGTTCCTAACATGAACCAAAAAGTCTCTGAAGAAACAGAAGGGACAAAATGACAATGAAAGATCTTCTACCAAGAATCTTCACCGGACACTATTCCTACATCCATTCATTTAACGCTCACAAAAGCCTTTGGAGGTAGGTACTATTATACCCATTCAACAGATGAGGAAACTTAGACCCAGTACACGCAACTTGCCCAAAGGTGTCGGCTAATAATGGCAGAGTCGTGGTTGAACTCAGGCTGTGTGGTTCTGAGTCTGTACTCCGGATGACCGTTGTTAGCTGCCATGGAGTTGGCTCTGACTCACGGTGACCTTACGTATAACAGAACGAAATGTTACCTCGTCCTGTGCCATCTTCTTGATCGCTGGTATGTTTGAGCCCATTGTTGTGGTCACTGTGTCAACCTGTCTCCTTGAGGGTTTCCCAATTTTCACTGACCCTCTCCTTTACCAAACATGATGTCCTTTTCTAGCAAATGTCTGGATGACTAGACCCCCACAACGAACATCAGCACAACAGAAACGACACGAGCAGAGTGAAAACGCAAGAGCTGGGTCAAAGTCTTCCCAAGGCATGATCAAGAATTTGCATTTGTCAGCTTTAAAAAGCCCTTACGAATCAGTAAAAAATGAGCACCGCGTTAGAAACGTGGGTGAAATCACAACCAGACAAGTCACGATAAAACCATAGATGGTCAGTAATCATAAAAAATGGGTACTGCTCTAAAACCCAAAGGATAAACCAACAACAAGTTATTCTATTTCATCTATGAAATTGGCAAAATAAGAAAATAAAGACACTCTGGTCCATTTTGGAGAAAGGCCCAAGTCCTTTGCCCTCTGGGAAGTGAGGGGTGGACCGGTGAACTGATACGACTTCTCAGGCGGAAGTCTGACAACAGGCTTGAAAGCCTTAATGCTTTCAGACCTTCTGACCCAGAAACGGGTGGATTAACTGGTAAGCACAGTACGCACAGGCTCAGTTGTGTTTACTTACTAATCTGTAGCACACAATTTCACACGGGTTTCACCACGTTTTTGATGTGGCGAGAAACAGGTGAAACTCTGTACTACAGCTTGGTAACTAAGCACAATTAAGCCGTGCGTACCTTCTTTATTGGGTAATCCGTCCCTGCCCAGAAGCTGCTCTCCTAGGGCCAGGGGCCCTTCAGAGCTGGTATCACCCCCCACGTCTACTCATTACACTGTACGACCTGCCTCCGAGAGGCTGACTCCGGGGTCTGGGTGGGGCATCGGTGTGTTTAGAGCGCAGAGATGTAATCGGATGGAAAACCACTGGTCAGTAATATGGGCTACTCCCAACTCAAGCCCTGAGGGCAGGCATCAGGTCCCTTCCTTTTTGGCGAGTAGCAGCCCCTCACCCTGCTCTTGGTTGGTGGGTCCCACACCAAGACCCCTCCTTAGCTTTGCATAAAATGCAAATGGGGCCACAGGAGGAGCTGGCTCATTAAACTCGGAGGCCACGCTTAAAAAGAAAGAACCAACTATCTGTGTTTTCCTTAAAATAATCATGAGCTACATTTCCCAGCATCATGAAACACTTTGTGGCTGTAAAACATGGCCCGTGCACCTGGAAACTCCCAGCAGCCCTCTTAGGTAAGAAGGGTGGGCTTCTTAAGCCTGACTTCATTCTTCAGATGAGAACTGAAGGCCCCGCCCTCGAGCAGGGCCCTCGGAGCCGCCTCCGCTCAGGACAGTGGCCGCAGCGGGCGCGTTGTCCATTTTCCGCCCAGGCGCTGCGTTTGAGGCCTGCCCCCGCTGCTAGTGGCTCCCCGTGGGCTCCCAGGGACCTTAGGTGGGACCCCTCCACTATAGAGCTGCCCAGTGCTCGCTGACGCCACCTCGTCCCCGCCGGGCGTGGACGCGCACTGCCCCATGCAAGAGCCGGCGCGCCCCAACTCCGGCGTTTCCTGTTCTGTGCCGCATACGGTGCTGGGCACGTGCCCGCTGCCTGAGGTCACCAGGTGGCACGCACGCGTTGCCTTCTCAGTGCTTTCAGTGCAGACGCCCCCAACGATTGCCCTGCCTGCCGAGGTCTTCGCAGTCCCCCTCCCCAACTCCGTGACATGGAGACTGGGGACAGCATCAGAGCTGCCGGAGCCATCCAGCGTCCCACCAAGAGCAGGCGCACTGCGCAGAGAGGGCAACCCGCAGAGAGGATGCACCTGGCCCCTGGATCCCCCACCCCCGTGCCCAGTCCAACGTGCACGACAGTGGTGAAGCCTCCACAGTCCGACTGGGTGCCCAGTGCCCCGTCCCTTCTGTCCTGCCCAGGGAGACTTGGTGTCACCTCTGCCAGGGAGCGCAGGGAGGCCCTGTCTTCCACTGACCCCCAAGACAACTCCTTCCCTCTGAGATCCAAATGCACCACCTCACTGCCTCTGTGAAGCCAGATGAAATAAACCCTAAATACTTTTTCACTAAACCATGCTTTTTTAAATTAAATAAATGTAAGATGGTTGCCATGCGAGAACTCTTGTTGGAAGAACAAACAACACCCTAGAAGCAATTGGTCCTTTACTTGGGGACACGCAGGGAGACAGGTCCCTGGGGTGGGGGTGGGCAGGTATCACTTCCCTGCAGCACAGGGCCACTATGTCCCCCAGGTGAGCACTTGGCACTGCGCCCGCACACCTGAGGGCTCCACACCCCTGCTGCTTTGATTGGTGGTGGTGTTATTATCAGCAGAGACAGTCTCTACGAGTTGGCCCCCTCCACAACCTTCGGGTGCTGGGCCCCTGGGACTCTGCTACTGCCCGTAAGGAGAAGATTGGCTACATTCCTTTGTTAGGCTGGTCGTTCAGACCCCTCCTCACCTCCCAGTTTCTCCCTGAGCAGACTCTACAGGGTGGGGGGGCTGCCCTGTGGTTCGGGTCAAGCCTCAGAGGGATAGTGGGTGGGTGGGCTCTCTTCTATTCCCCATGTGGGGTGTGTGAGAGTGTGATCCCACCTCATTCCTCGGGGCATCAGCCCCCCACCCCGTTGTCTACAGATTGCAGGGAGGCTAGTCCCTCCAGGAGCTCATTCCAGCCCCACCAATCCTTCCAGAAGGAGGAGGAGACACCCACCAATCCTTCCAGAAGGAGGAGGAGACACACTTCTCCCGTGCCTCATGCCCTGTTTCCAAGTCCAACTGGAAAGAGGGTGACTTAGGATCCCCAACCCTCAGAAACTGTGTAGGCCAGAGAGAAAATCCAACTCCCAGAATTGACCGTGGGTGTGACTGCAAATGCTGAGCCCTGTTGGGGACATTTGGTGGCCGGAGAGGTGGCTGTCCCGGCAGACAACCAGAGAACTGTGGAGTCTTAGCACTGCATTCAGGAACAGAGAGGAAGACCCCCAGCCCAGCCCCAGCCCAGCTCGGCCCCAGAAGACGC
>NW_004444064.1:2356481-2357393 GCF_000243295.1 Trichechus manatus latirostris
CAGGGGTCTGATGGAGGATGGAGGCATCTGTCTGTCCTGGGATCATGCAGCCGCAGTCGCTGCTCAAGCAGTGGAGGGACAGCTCCTTGGGCGAAGGGAGGCACACACCGCCAGGACAGCCGCTGGACAGGGTGGTCAGGGCTGTCCCCTAAATGCCCTGCTCCCCTGTCCACTGATACTCCCACCCGCTCCCAGCTCCCTGCGCCCTGCCTTCTGGGCTGAGCCACCATGCAGCACCCCCATCAGTTCCCATTGCACCTCCCCTGCCCACCTTGCCCCTGGGCAGCAAGAAGACTCCTCTTCCCCCCTCTCAGTGGCCTTTCGTGCCTGGCACTGTGTGGTGTGTGCCTGGTGCCATGGGACTTTAACCAAGGGGCGTGAGTGTGCGTGTGTGAGTGTGATATGTGAGAGTGTGTACACCGGTGTCTGTGAGTGAGTGTATGTGTGTGCATGTACATATATGAGTGAGTGGTGTGTGTCTGTGTATAAGTGTGTGTGAGTGTGTGAGTGTGAGTATGGTGTGTGAATGTGTGCAAGTCTGTGTACAAATGTGTGGCAGCTTGGCAACCGGGTGGATGAACAAAAGGCTCAGGTCTCCTGCTTCAGAGCATAGCTGAATGAAGGTCCCAGCTGCTGCTCCCGGATCCACCCAGGATTCTCACTGAGGCCGCACTTCCTGTTCCTGCCAGGGCTGCACCCAGGGGTATGCATGCAGGCCCAGTCCCACAAGCCGTGGGATCCTTTAAGGGATCTTTTGGCTCCAGGTCTACCATTGCCTGGCTAGAGCTGTCTAAGAACTGCTCTGCAGGCTGACTCTTCCCACCTCACAGGAGTCAGACCTGCATCACTTTCTGAGGACCCGCATCATCCTCAGGCACCTCCCCTGTATCTGTCGCAGGCATTGCCCTGATA
>NW_004444064.1:2358584-2360898 GCF_000243295.1 Trichechus manatus latirostris
GACAGCATTGTGCTGACTGGGCAGGACAAGCAAGAGGAGGCCAGCATGCTGGAGGCCTTAGCACAACACGTGTGTCCCAGAGGGTGGGAGATAAGCTCTATGAAGACTTGGGGACATAAACTTCAGTGGAATTTTAGGGGTCTAGTGGTTAGGGGCATGCTGAGACATCTCCTCTGAAGTAAAAGATACATTGCTACATCTCGCGCCCTGCAACAAAGAAGGAAGCCTGGCACCTGGCTGACTTTTTTGGATTCTGAAGGCAAAATATTTCACTCTTGGGAATAGTTCTCTGACCCATGTCCCAAGTGACATGAAGGCAGCTAGTTTTCAGGCGCCCCCGCCAGGAAATGTCTGCAGCAGGTCCATGCAGTGGTGCGAGCAGCCCTGACCCGTGGGCCACGTGGTCAGCACTCTGTGGGGCTGGAGGCGCCAGAGGCGGGAGCAGATGCTATGTGGAGTCCCTGAGCCGAGCCCTGGGGCGTGAAGCAAGGCTATGCTGTCTGCTCCGAAACCAAGAACATGCACCTTTAGGGAAAGGCTTCCTGCCTCCTGAGCAGGAGGAGCAGGCCACCTCTGCACTTGTGGGGACACCAGAATCTGGCTTTGGGTTGGACCCACCAGGAAAGGCTGGGCACTCACTTTGGGGCCTTGCGGGAACCTGCTGTTCCTGCTCCCTCCCTCGTGGAGGGGTCCCACCTTCATGGCTTATCAGCACGTGGCCCTGCTGTGTTGTACGTTTCCTGATTCAGACAGCAATGACAGCATCCATCACACAACAGCCACACATGGCCCCAGGAGCATGCTGCATACCAGGCACGGCACGTGTAGCTCGTGGAGGCCCTCGGGCCACCACGTGAGGCAGGATAATCCTACCCTCATTTGTAGGAGAAACTGAGGCCGGAGAGCTGAAGTCACTTACCCAAGACCTCACGGTTTGCTGGCTTGGCTTGTCTGCAGTTATGGATTGCATTGTGTCCTCTCAAAATGTGTGTCAACTTGGCTAAACCATGATTCCCAGTATTGTGTGATTGTCCACCATTTTGTCATCTGATGTGATTTTCCTATGTGTTGTAAAGGCTACCTCTATGATATTAGTGAGGTGGGATTAGCGGCAGTTATGTTAATGAGGCAGGACTCAGTCTACAAGATTAGGTTGTGTCTTAAGTCAATCTCTTTTGAGATATAAAAGAAAGGAGCGAGCAGAGAGACATGGGGAGCTTATACCACCAAGAAACAAGAGCCAGGGTAATACCACATCCTTTGGACCCAGGGTCCCTGCACTGAGAAACTCCTTGACCGTGGAAGATAGATGACAAAGACCTTCCTCCAGAGCTGACAGAGGGAGAAAGCCTTCTCCTGGAGCTGGTGTCCTGAAGTAGGACTTCTAGCCCCCTAGACTGTGAGAGATACATTTCTCTTTGTTAAAGCCATCCACTCGTGGTATTTCTGTTATAGCAGCGCTAGGTAACCAAGACAGCCTCTGCATTATGCAGTAATGCTCTGAGGGCAAAGACCAGCCCTGCCCTCCTGGTGCCTGCAGGGCAGTGCCTGGCACAGAGAGGGCCCTGACAGGAGGCTGCCAAATCAGTAAACATGGAGCCTCCAAGGTCAGGCTCTGCAGGGCCCAGCACTCTGCAGAGATTCATGGGGGCGCTTGAGACCTTGAGCATCGCCCTCCAGACTCAATTCTGGCCCATCCTACCCAGCATTCAGTCCCTGGCTGTAAGATTGAGCAGGGATTTGGGGGTGGGGTCTGCGAGGTGTCTACTGACCTCAAACCATATCATCGAAGTCCCAGACACCCCACTCTTCTGTGATAACCCAACAAGGGTCTCTGCTTGTGACTCTATTGAAACAGTTGCTGGAGGGACCAGTCTCTTCGGGCATAAGAAGCTTTCCCTTGTACGTGTGTCCTTGCTTTGTTCTCCTTGACTTGCTGAGGGGAGGGCCTTGTTCTGGGGACATGGTAGGGGGCTTGGGTTCCCCCCAATCCTCATCACAGCCTCTCGACATCCACATTTTTAGACTGAAGGTTAATGGTGGCTCATTATCCCCTCTCAGAGCTCCTGACCCCACTGTCACTCAAGTGTCTGCAGTGGTCTCTTTGTACTGCCCATTATTCTGGAAAATTCCAGGACTGCTCATGGACACTGGGGTGTGGAAGGAATATGGAGGGACACCTAGGAAGACCCTCCCTTATCAGGTGTCACAGGACTCTGAGAGTGTCCTGAAGGGCTTCGATCTACTGACTGAGGATGGGGGCACTGTCCCAGGCACTGTACCCAAAGGGCTCAGCCAGGGCTGGCTCCCTGAT
>NW_004444064.1:2361551-2367722 GCF_000243295.1 Trichechus manatus latirostris
TTTTCCTCTTTTTTTTAAAAAGCCAAAGCTCCCTCATTACTCTCGACAATCTTACCAGGTTCTTGGGTTGACCAGAAAGACGATTTTAGTTTTCTAATTTTGTACCAATACTAGTGTGCTGTGAGAACTTGGCAAGGGCAACTGTTTATATATTTTTCCAGGCAAAGGTACAGAAGCAGGTGCTGGGTGAAGAGGCTGGGTTTGGGTGAGGGCACCAGGTGGCAGGAATATTGGGGTTGGGGGTCTGGCAAATGCTGGCAGTTGAGAGCTGCCCCTTTAGTGGAACAGTGTGGTTATTGCCCGCGGGCATGGGGCAAATCCAGTCAGGATGGCACTCCTGCAGGGTCTCTACTTCCTGTGCACATCCTACCTTGGATATGCAGTCATCTCTTAACAAGGGAAACCAGCCCAATGGTAGCAACGCCCCATGCTATGCCACCACAGTGCTCCTCCTCACACGCCTGATCTAAATGGATCCACCTATCCCTGAGGGGCAGCCGGGGAGGCTGCCCCCTTGTCATAGACAGAGGAGTCTAGGTGATGGTACCATGCGGTGCTCGGGAAGAGAATTCCGGGTCTTCTAACTTTTGGTCCAGTGTTATGTTTTCCCCCCTCCATGACTTCTGAGAATATCTAAACTAAATAAAATAGGATTACAAAATATTTCAAAATATTTATGCTTCATTAAGAGCTCCCCCTTCACCAGCTGTCTGTGCTGAATGGAAAGTATAAACTCTATGTCATGCAACTTAGGTCTTCACTGGCACGGGAGGGCCACACCGATGACACTGCAGTGGCCGGCCAGGCTTGTTTGGGATGAGAACCACACCACGGGGCTTCTCATCACGGGTCTGCTCCAAAGGGCTTCCGGGTCACCAAGCCCCCAAAGTCTGAGCAAAACTTTGTCTATGTGCATTTTCCTGGAAAGAGAGCCCACAGCTTCAATGGGATTCTCAAAAGTGTATGTCACCTCAAAGATATTGCACATTTTCCAAGGAGTGGAAAACAACGAAATACATATTGAACAAAGCCATCCTTCTGTGATGACTTAGGAGGTATCCCAAGGCCTTGAGGTGCTCCAAAGTTATGGTCATCATCATCACCATTACTATCACCACCACCAATACCACTGTCACTTCCCACTACTAACACTACCACCATCACCATCACCATCCTAATCACTACCACCACCACCATATTCACCATTACCCCCATCACCATCACCACCATCATCACCCCATCATCCCCATCCTCAACCCCATCATCACCATAATAGAGCCCAGCCATCACCACCACCAGTACCATGATCACCCTCTGCTACTAACCCTACACTATTGCCATCACCACCCCCAACACCACCATCACCTCCATCCTCATCACAACACAATCACCACTACTCCACCACCACCACCGTCACTGTCATAACCACACCATCCTCTCTACCACCATCCCCACCCCATCATTATCACTACCGTTATCACCACCACCAGCACCATTACCATCACCACACTTGTGCTAGAGCCTCAGCCACTGTTCTCTAGGAAATGATTTTCCCTTCTCCTGCTCCTGCATCCCTCTGCCATGTGCAGTCTCCTCCCATGCCAGGCTGCCTTCCTGGCTCTGGCCCTTCTTCTGTCCCTCCTCAAATCTCCCAAAGCACTCTGCTAACTGTGGGTGAGGACAAAGCCTGGCACCCAGATGACAGACCTCATGGAAGCACTTTCATCCCTTCAACCACCTCCAGCCCCTCTGGTCTCTGTAGGCAGAGGGACCTTGCAGAGAGCTATCTTCCTCTGCATATGGACACGCGCGCGCACACACACTTGCCCGTGCGCGCACACACACACACTCCTCTGCCTTGAAGGCAGGACTGCAGCTGGTTCCCTTCCTTTATTTTAAGTAGCAGTTGTCTCTTTCCTGCTGTAAAAGCTAAAACAAGTTTTGTCATGATTACTTAGAGGAAGTAAATCAAACCAAAAAATCAAACCCGTTGCCGTCAAGTTGATTCCAACTCATAACGACCCTATAGGACAGAGCAGAACTTCCCCATAGAGTTTCCAAGGAGTGCCTGGTGGATTCCAACTGCTGACCTTTTGGTTAGCAGCCGAGCTTTTTTTTTTTTAATATTTTTTCCCATACAAAAATTTATACATACATTGTTATGTGACCCTAAGTGCTCTCCCCATACTGTGACAGCACACTCCTCCTTTCCACCCCTGATTCTCCATGTCCATTCATCCAGCTCCTAACCCTCTCTGCCTTCCCGTCTCACCTCCGGACAGAAGCTGCCCATTTAGTCTCTTGTATCTACTTGAGCTAAGAGGCACACTCCTCATGAGCATCACTTTATGCCCCACAGTCCAGTCCAATCCCTGTCTGAAGAGTTGGCCTCGGAAATTGTTTTAGTTCTCGGCTGATAGAGAATCCAGGGGCCACGCTTTCCAGGGTTCCTCCAGTCTCAGTCAGACCATTAAGTCTTGTCTTCTTACTAGAATTTGAGTTCTTCACCCCACCTTTCTCCTGCTCCATCCGGGACTCTCTGTTGTGTTCCCTGTCAGGGCGGTCATTGATGGTAGCCGGGCACCATCTAGTTCTTCTGGTCTCAGGCTGATGAAGTCTCTGGTTTATGTGGTCCTTTCTGTCTCTTGGGCCAATACTTTCCTTGTGTGTTTGGTGTTCTTCACTCTCCTTTACTCCAGGTGGTTGGAACCAACTGATGCGTCTTAGATAGCAGCTGAGCTCTTAACCACTGCACCACCAGGGTTTCCAGAGGAAGCACACAGAGGTGCTCAAAGCCATCCCTGTAATACCTGCGTTCTCCTTACTTACATTGCAAACATTACAAACTCCCCCGATGGAGATGGAGCGCAGGCTTTGTTTGCGGTTGGATCCTCCTATCTCTGGGCAAGAAGGGCCTCTGTCTATTGCCTGAGAGGAGCGTGCCCACCTGGATGATTGTCATCTTTGTCAGTTTATAGTTACTTTTCTTTGCCTTTTAAATTTTACTAACAGTTGACATTGAATTTTAAAAACATTATTTATTTTCGAGCAGATAATACAAACTCATTGTGCAAAATTTTGAACCACAATAGGGTATGGGGTAAAAAAGCAGGCCCTCCTCCCACTTTTTTCTGCGAGGCTTGGCTGGGGGAGAATCACTTCCAAGCCCACTCATGTGCCTGGGTCGGGTCCTATTGGCCAAGACATCAATTTCTCATTGCGGTTCCCCATACATGACATTCGGCTTACTTCCCAGAGTAGGGCCTGTCAGGGAGCTGAGCTGAGCTGGAGAGAGTTGAGCTGAGCTGCCAGGTGTCAGAGTAGACAATTAAGACAAGGAATCAAAATGAAAGTAACAGTTAAGCCTTTAATCACTTACTGAGGTAGTATAAGCAAGAGAAACCTGGACAAGGCACTGACTCCCCCCATTTCACATTTCTCCATGGAATGGCTCAGAGCCAGGGTCAAGTGGATCAGCACAGATGTGGGGACCATCTCATAGCCAAGGGAGCCTTCAACAAAAGGCTCCTGCCACTGGAGGCCAGGGAAGGGTAGTGAGAGGGAGAAGGGCTGGGAGTGGAGAAGTACCAAGTACTGGGGAAAAGTGACTTCAGGATTCTTCCCCCTCTTCCCTGATGAAGAGGTATCGACAGAGGCACCTGAGTTACTTCCCTCATTTTCATTGGCCCACTACTTTACCAAACATGATGTCCTTTTCTAGAGATTGATCTTTCCTGATGGCTCGTCCAAAGTAAGTCAAAGTCTCGCCATTCTCATTTCTAAGGAACATTCTGTTTATATTTCTTCTAAGATTGATTTGTTTGTTCTTTGGTAGCCCACAGTATATTTAATATTCTTCACCAACACCATAGTTTGAACCCATCAATTCTTCTGTTTTCCTATCTCATTCTCCAACTTTCTCATGCCTAGGAGGTGACTGAAAAGACCATGACTTGGGTCAGACACACCTTAGTCATCAAAGTGACAACTTTCCTTTTTAAGACTTTAAAGAGGTCTTTTGCAGCTTGATTTCTTGACTGCCGCTTCCATGCAAGTTGACTGTTGATCCAAGTAGAATGACATTCTTGACAGCTTCAATTTCTTCACCAGTTATCATAATGTTGTTTATTGTTTCAGTTGTGAGGATTTTTGTTTTCTTAACATACAGGTGTAACCCATACTGAAGGCTGTTGTTGCTTAACTTCATCAGTAAGTGCTTCAAGTCATCTTCATTTGTGTCAAGCAAGGTGGTATCATCAGCATATCACAGGCTTTTAATGAGTCTTCTTCCAATCCTGATGCTGCCTTCTTCATATAGTCCAAATCCTCAGTTTGTTTGTTTGGTATACATATTGAATAAGTAAGGTGAAAGGATACAACCCTGCCAAACACCTTTTCCAATTTTGAACCACGAAGTATCCCCTTGTTCTGTTTGAACGACTGCCTCTTGATCCTTGTATAGGTTCCATGTGAGCACAAGTGTTCTGAAATTTCCATTCCTTGCAATGTTATTGATAATTTGGTATGATTCATACAGTCAAATGCCGTTGTGCAGTCAATAAAACACAAGTAAACATCTTTCTGGTATTCCAGAACTTTGCATTACCATAATTCCCCTTAGTATTTTGTCTGCTATGGGTTGTTGGCAATAAATTTTCTCGCTGTTTATTTGTCTCAAAAAGTTTTATTTTACCTTAAGTTTGGAAGGATATTCCTCTAGGTAAGAATTCTATCTCAGCAGTTATTTTCTTTTGACACTCTAAACATGGCCTTCCGCTGTCTTCTGGCTTCCAGGATTTTTGTGGAAAAATCTGTCTTACTGTTGTTCCTTTGAAGATAGCATGTCTCTCTTTTTTAAACAGCTGTATTGAGGTATATTTTACATATAATAAAATCTACTCTATTGAAGTGTGCAATTCAATAATTTTTGGTAAATTTACTGAGTGATGCAACCTCCATCATGTCAGATTTAGAACATTTTCATCACCACAATAAGATCCCTCATACCCATTTACAATTCATCCTCTTTCCCATCCTTAGTCCCAGGTAACAGTTAGTCTGTTTCTATAGATTTGGCCTTTCTTGACATTGCATATACATGGAATAATCAATATGTGGTCTCTGGTTTTTTTGTTTGTTTAGTGTAATGTTAAGTAGGCACAGTAGTTTTTCTTGAGTACATTTCATGCTCTTCAAATTGTTGTAAATCTTTGGTTAAATATCCAGTGTTCTGAAAAAGTTGATTTTGATAATTTGGCCAGTATTTTTATTGGTTTTAAGAAAAGTGGATTTATGGAGAGTCTCACTCCACCATTCCAAAAGTTATAATTTATTTTTATATATTGATTTTGTTACTCTACTAAGTTCACTTATTTGTTTTAACAATTTTTTTGCAGATTCCATAGAATTTTCTAAGTATACCATTATGTCATCTGCGAATAAAGAGTTTTATTTATTTTATCCGATCTGGATACTTTTTATTTCTTTTTTCACTTGTATGAACTATTTAAATCTCCAGTACAATGTCAAACAGAAGTGATGAGAGTGGGCATCCTTACCAAGTTGCTGAATTTTTGGGCAAAGCCTTCTGTCTTTTATATTTGATATTAGCTGTGGAGTATTTTTTTTGTTGGTGGTTGTGTTCTTGTTGATGATGATGTTCTTTATCAAGTTGAGAAAGTTACTTTCCATTCCTTGTTTGCTGAGATTATTTTCATAAACCAAAACCAAAAAATCTGTTGCCATCAAGTCAATTCCAACTTATAGCAACACTGTAGACCCTATAAGACAGACAGGGGTGCCCCATAGGGTTTCCAAGGAGCGGCTAGTGGATCTGAGTTGCTGACTTTTTGGTTAGCAGCCGAGCTCTTAACCACTGTGCTACCAGGGCCCCATTTTCATAAAAGGTGTTATATTTTGTCAAATATATTTTCTGCATTTATTCAGGTGATCACCTTTGTTCTGATAATATGGTGAATTACATTGTTTGATTTAAACTATTTTCTAAAATGTTAAACCAAAATTGCATTTTTGGGATAAACCCACTCGGTGATGGTATATTATCTTTTTTATAAATTGGTGGGTTCAATTTGCTGACGTTTTGTTAAGAATTTCTGTGTCTATGTTCATGAGGGATGTTGCTCTGCACTTTTCATTTCTTTTGACCTCTTT
>NW_004444064.1:2368597-2371870 GCF_000243295.1 Trichechus manatus latirostris
ATAAGATTAAGTTCAAAATAGGTGCCATGTGCTTAATGTTAGAAGTTGCAGAAATTCTAATCTTTTTATTATCAAGAGAATAAATACTGAGAAATGCTTGTAATTTTTATACAGAACCAATCTCTCCCTATCATAGGTGGTGTCAGCATTTGTAACTGAGAAGCCAGGTGTTTCTGCGGTCACTGGGTGCTCACCTGGTCATGGTTGAATAGATCATATGGAGACTACACCTCATGCGGACACTTATGCGGGGTGGCTTCTGGGTGTTTGGGCTGTCAGTGTGACTGTGTGGTCAGTTCCTGCAGGGTCGTCGAGCAGTGAACGTGGCGTGGTTGGCATATCTTGGGTAATCAGTTGGCCCTGACTTGCTTGTGTAGCCTTCTCTCCATCTGGTATGACGACTGAGTTTTGAGGGGACAGTTCAATTCAGGCCAGTCTGTCTGGGGAGACCAGTGCCTCTTACCAACCTCAGCCCACAGGGTAGGCTCATTTGCCTTTAATGGAACCATATTTCTGTCTGGAAGAAATTCTGGCTGTTGTGTAATGGCGGTGGTTGGGAAGGTGTGGCCAATGCACATAAGTGACTAGTCACAATGGGCTTGACTAGAGCCACACTTGTGCCCTAGTGAAGCTGGACAGGCCTGGGAGCCACCCTCTGTCAGAGGGGATATTCACAGCACAGTGTCATGGGTTCTTCCATGCAAGGTACTTTGCCCAGGGTTGGGAAAATGTATGTTCACATGTCTGAGAACCTGTCATCTCCTGACTTCTGCCTGGTGTGGTGTCTTGTCCCCATCTGTGGCCTTGGCTCATCTCTGGGCCTGGTGTCTGTCCTTGTGATTTGGCCATTTACTCTTCACCGTGAGACCTGTGACCCTGCCCTGGCTCCCTGCATCAGCCACTGGGTTGGTGCCTGATCTGGTAGGCAGCCCCACCATGGTGCCCGCTTGCCCTCCCAGCCCAAACATGGCTGTGATTTGCACCACCCCTGTAGACAGCAGAAGGGTTCAGACATTCCTCGGTATACAGGAGCAGACAGTATCCACGGGAAATCTTGGGGCTAGGGAGAAGCAGAGGTGACTGAATCATAACCACAGGTCAAGGTGAAGGACAGAGCCTGGCTGTACACTGTATATGTAGGGATAGGAAAGTCAGGGAAATCCTGGCATCATTCCTATCTTGGAAGGGAGGGACATCACAGAGCTTGGGACAGGGGCACTGGGTCCTCTTCTGGAGCTGGGTGTGAGATCTGGGGACACTGGTGTGAGTTTAGACTCAGTGACTAGACACCTAGTCTCAAAGCCATCCTGTTGCTGCTTAAATACTTGCTATCTAACGGGCCAAGGTGAGGGAGGAGATGAAGAGAGGGCAACTAGAGGGAGGGAGGGGCTCCAGGCATCATGGAGCAGCTCACAGTTTCTGCATCCAAGCAGTGGAAAAGAATGATTCCCTGAGGAAATTAGCAACATGCCTGGAAGGGATCCCAGGAGCCATCTGGAGAGGGACACCCATTTCTCAGTCCCTAAGGGGCCAGGAAGTTTCCCCTCCCCCTGCCCCTGACACTTGAAGGATTTGTCTCTCTCCATCCCTGTTCCTTCCATTCCCTGAAGCAGACTGATTCCTTTCTTCCATAGACACAAAGGAAAAAACCAAACCCTTTGCCATCGAGTCAATTCTAACTCATAGCGACCCTATAGGACAGAGTAGAACTGCCCCATGTGGTTTCCAAGGAACACCTGGTGGATTCCAACTGCAAACCTTTTGGTTAGCAGCTGTAGCTCTTAACCACTATGCCACCAAGGTTTCCAAAACAACCCGTTGCTGTTGAGTTGATTCTGACTCATAGCCACCCTTCTTCCAGAAGATTCCCTAAAATCAGAAAGAAGCTCAGGGTGTCCTGTGCTTCTTCGGGCACTGACTCATGGTCTTGGCAGCAGACTCTCCTCTGGTTTGTGGTCACTCACTGTGCCCACTCCCTTCTCCATGGAGCTGAGACAGGGAGACTCTTACCAACCTCAGCCCACAGAGAAGGCTCACTTCCCTTTGATGGAACCATTTTCTGGCAGGAAGAAAGTTCCAAAATCAAGCCCTAAACAGAACCAGCTTGTCTGAGGTCAGCAGCGTGAGATCAAGAACCAACAGGCGATATCAGTGGATACTGCAAATCTGCACTGTAGAGCACCAGGCCCCCAAGGAGACTGGCGCCCCTCTCCTTCTCTAGGCTGGCACAGGAGGGGATGCGGGCGGGCTGCAGAAGATCCCAAAATCGGCAGCTGCTGCAGGCAACTGGAAGGAATCTGAGAGCTGAAAGAGAGTTTGAGAGAGCCTTGGCTCCAAGCTCAGGGCAGTCTCGGGTGGGTGATTTTCCTGGGTTGGTTTGATTGAAATGCCACAGGAGCCCTATCCATTGCTCCTCAGGGTCAGAGACTCGAGGCTGCCTCCCATCTCCTGTGGCCCTCTGAGCCCTGTGCTTTGTTGGGCCTTCCAAGCCAGCTTTCAGTCCAGAACCTTCTGAGGGAGATGTTCAGTGTGGCTGTGCCAGCTGTCCCCTATCGTGAGTGCAGGGTCACGTGGACAAGGTGGGGTAAGCCCGGCAGCATGTTATCTGTGCTCCATCATTCAACCCCTCACTCCTCTCATGTGATTACTAACTCCCTCCTGTGTGTGGACATGGCTGTCGCACACACAGGTGAACGTCCTCAAGCTGAGATAGTGTTCCCAAGGAGAGGACCAAGCTCCAGGCAGTGACGCCGATGTTCCTGACTGGGGCTGCGGATGGGTCGGGGGCTTCCTGGAGGAGCTGACCTGGGGCTGGGACGGGATGCGTGAATTACCTGGGAGAAGGGAAGGTGCCTAGGAAGGCTAAGGTGGAGCAGTAGTATCTTCAAAGCCTCATGACTGGAGGCGCCAGAGGGTGCGTGTCTAGGATTGTGTGCGAGTGTGTCCGGGGTGAGATGGGGCTGGGGTAGCACAGGCCAAGGCAGAGGGGCCAGCCTTGAAGAACTCAGGGGCACTTAAGAATTTAGGGGTGGGTTAGCCCATCAGATCTTCTGTGGCTGTGCCACGGAGGAAGCAGAGGGGATGGAGGGAGCAGACGGGGTGTGGGGCAGGCCCAGCTGGGAGAGGAGGACTATGGGAGGGAGAACGAGGACAGACCAGGAGGCCCTCAGAAAGAGAGGACAGGACTGGCTGTGGGGAGGAGGAGGGGCCAAGTATGATGCCCAGGGTTCTGGCTTGAGGATCTGGGGGAAGAGTAAGCTTGGGAGGATCATG
>NW_004444064.1:2372876-2390604 GCF_000243295.1 Trichechus manatus latirostris
AGCCTGGCCTAATCACATGAGTCCCTTAAAGCAGAGAGTTTTCTCCAGCTGGTGGCAGAAGAGGAAGTCTGAGAGATTCAGAGCTTGAGGGAATTTGACACAAGCGAGGTGAGGGAGGGGACCACTTAGAAGGAGCTGAGAGTGGCCTTTAGTAGCTAAGAGGGACTTGGACTAACAGCCAGCAAGAAGACCTCCATTTTACAGCTGCCAGGAGTGGAATCTGACCAAGGACTTGAAGGTGCCTGCAGGGTTGAAGCCCAGTCTGGCAGACTCCTGATTCCATGCTCACCTGGATTTTTGACCCCTAGAACTGTGAGCTCATCAGTGGATTTTGTTTTAAGCTAAGTTTGTAAAAATTTGTTACAGAGCATGGACACTGGTACACTGGAGGCTTCCCTTCCCACCTTGGGCCCTGTTATGGGTTGAATGATGTCCCCCAAAAAGATGTGTGGAAGTTCTAACTCCTGTAACTGAACGTGACCTTGTTTGGAAATAGGGTCTTTGAAGATGTTATCAGTTAACACAAAGTCATACTAGAGTAAACCAAACCAAACCGGTTGCTGTTAAGTTGATTCTGACTCATGGCAACCCTACAGGACAGAGTAGAACTGTCCCATAAGGTTTCCAAGGAGCAACTGGTGGATTCAAGCTGCTGACCTCTTGGTTAGCAGCCAAGCTCTTAACCGCTTCACCTCCAGGGTTCCCATACTACAGTAGGATGAGCCTAATCCAATAGGGCCAGTGTCCTTATAAAGGAGGAGAAGAGACACAGACACAGAGGGAAGAAGGTCATGTGAAGATGGAGGCAGAGATCGGAGTGATGCAGCCACAAGCCAAGGAACACCTGGGGCCACCAGAAGCTGGAAGAGACAAGGAAGGATCCTCCCCTGGAGACTTCGGAGGGAGCATGGCCCTACCAACACCTTGATTTTAGACATCTGGCCTCCAAAACTGTGAGAGAATGATTTTCTGTTCTTATAAGCCACCTAGAGTATGGTACTCTATATGGCAGCCCCAGGACACTCATTCAGGCCTCAGTGGTCACATTCTCTTTGACAGGCCAGTAGCCCCATCATCAGCACCTCCTACAGCCTGCCCTGCACTTTAGTTGTACTTTTACAACCCTGCTGGGCAGGGCTCCAGGACCTCCCCAGATCTCATGGGGAGTGTTTTCTGCTGTTTTCTGGATCCTGGAAGCAGTTCATAGTGACTCCTCTGGACATCTGGTGGTGGAGTCTAGAGTTGGGAAGCCAGAGACCACTTGGATGTGGACAAGACTACACATCTGGAGCATTTTCCAGGGACGGAGGATGAAGATAGGACAGGGTGACAGGAGGTGAAGCCCCAGATGTGGAGTCCAGATCCCCAGCGGCTGCTGTCCAACTTTCGGGCCAATCAGGTTGTCACCCTTGAACAAGATTTTCTCACTGGTCAAAAGTGGGCACAGTGTCCTAGAAGGAGTCCCTGAGTCTGAGCACAAGTGGCTTTCAGACTCCAGACCCGCCCACCCCCACCCCTACACATACTGGTGTCTGTACCCACTGGCCAGACAAAGTGCGGTAATTGGAAACAGACCTGCATGTGACTCAGGAGCCCCCCCACAACACACACAGACTCCCCACATCCCCCTCTGAGCTCTTTTCACAGGCCTTGTTTCCTGTGTGTGTGCACAGCTGACCTTACCTGTGTATTCTGGAAGCCCCAGGCGTGCACACCCGTCCTGACTCTGGGGAGCCACCGCCCTGACTTCTCGTCCTTCCTGTTTGCCCAGCACACCCAGCACATCCCCATCAAGCCCTCAAGCCCCCTCCCAAGACAGAGTCCAGGAGCTACAGTGACCAGTCAGGGCCAGAGCCAGGCTAGAGGCCCCAGTCCCTGCCACTCCAGCCATGGGCCCCCAGGCCAGGGCTCTGCTTTGGAAGAATGCAGCAGGGGGCAGAGAGTCATGGACCATGAGCAGGTCTGACTCCCTCCCACCTGTCAGGCATTCCCTCCCCAGGTTGAAAAGCAGCCTTAAGCTCCAGGATCTGCCCCTGCCCTGAGGCAGTGGGTGTGCTCTAGGAGTGCAGGTGCCTATGAAGGAGGCCTGCTGTTCACCCTGCCCCTGTGTCTGCACCATCAGGCCATGTGGCTTCACGCTGAAGGTTACCATGAGTGGGAGCCAATTTGATAGTAACTAATGACAGCAACGTCTGCCTGGCTATATGGCAATACCACACTGTCTTGATTTCTGTAACTTTTTAGTGAATTTTGAAGTCAGGTAGGGGAAGTCCTCCAAACTTTGTTATTTTTCAAGGTTGTTTTGGCTATTCTAGGTTCTTTTCATTTCCATAGAAATTTTAGAAACAGCTTGTCGATTTTTAAAAAAACGATTCTGGAATTCTGATTGAAATTTCTTTGAATTTGTACATCACTTTGGAGAGAATTTCACTTTAATAACTATTGAGGTTGTGAACATGGCATATCCTTCCATTTATTTAGATTTCCTTTAATTTATCTCAGCAGTGTTTTGTAGTTTTTAGAATACAGCTTTCAAACTGATTTTGTTGAATTTATCCCTAATCATTTCTTTTTTAAAATATTATTGTAATACCTTTTTTAAGATTACAGTTTCTGGTTGTTTGTTGCCAGAATATAGAAATACAATTAAAAAATCATTGTCTATTAATCTTTTATTCCGTGACTTGCTAAATTCACTTGTTAGTTTGAGTAGATTCCTTAAAGTTTTTTAGGTATGTGATCATGTTGTCAGTGCATAAAGACAATTTTACTTCTTTCTTTCCAATCGGTAGGTCTTTTATTTCTTTTTCTTGCTTTATTGCACTGGCTAGACCTTCCAGCACAATGTTGAATAGAAGTGAGAATGTTCATTCTTTCCTTGTTCTTTATCTTAAGAGGAAAACATTCAATTTTTCACATAAAATTAACATTAACTGTAAGATTTTTGTAGATATCCTATGTTAGGTTGAGGAAGTTCCCTACTATTCCAGATTTCTGAGTTTTTATTTCAAACAGCTGTTAAATTTTGACAAATGCTTTTTTCTGCATCTGTTGAGATGATCAAGTTGTTTTTTAAAAATTATTCTATTAATATGGTAAATATATTGTTTGAGTTTTTTGAAGGTTAAATAAATCTAGCATTTCTGGGATTAATCCTGCTTGAGCATGATGTATTATTGTTTTTATATATTGCTAAATTTGATTTTGTTAAGGACATTTTCATCTATGTTCATGAGGGATATTGGTCTGTAGTTTTCTTTCCTTGTAATGTCTTTGACTGTTTTTGATATTTGAGGAATACTGGCATCATAAAATGAGTTGGGGATTTTTTTCCTATTTTCTGAAAGAGTTTGTGAAAGATAGGCATTATTGTTTCCTTAACTATTTGACAGAATTTACCAGGGCAGACATCTGGACCTGAAGCTTCCTTTGAGGAAGATATTTTTAATAATCACATTAATTTCTTTAATCTACAGAGGAATATTCAGATATTGTGCATGTGGGTGTTTTTTTTTTTTTGGATTCAGTTTAGTAATTTTTGTCTTTCAAGAATTTTTTTTTCCATTTTGTCTAAGTTGTCAATTTTGGGAGAATAGAATTCTTTATAATATTTTTTATTATCCTATAATATCTGTAATATCTATAGTGTGGGATCCTTTATACTTAATATTGATAATTTATGCCTTTTATTTTTAATCTTGATCAATATATCTATATGTTTATCAATTTTATTGCTATTTTCAATGAACCAGCTTTGGTTTCATTGATTTTCTCTATTTTTCTAGTCTGTTTTCTATTTCATTGAATACCCCACACCTCTTTTCCCTTTCTTTATACTTACTTTTGGTTTTTCTTTTTCTAGTTTCTTAAAACAGAAGTATACATCCTCAATTTTAGAGTTTCCTTCTTTTCTGATCTAAGTATATAAAGCTATATATTTTCCTAGAAACATGGCTTTAGCTATAACACCTATTTTGATATGTTGTGTTTCCATTTTCATTTGGTACAAAATATTTTCTAGGTTTTTTAATTTTAATCTTTGACTGAAGTATTATTTAGAAGTGTATTGTTTAATTTCAGAATATTTGGGGGAATTTTCCAGATATCTTTTTGTTACTGACTTCTAGATTAATTCCACTGTGGTCAGAGAATATACTGTGTATGATTTCATGGCTTTTCAATTTATTGATACTTGTATTATAGTCCAGCATATGATCTCTCTTTCCAAATGTTCCATATGCACTTGAAAAGTAGGTTTATTCTGCTGTCATTGATTGTAGTTTTCTATAAATACCGATTAGTTCAAGTTAGTTGATAGTGTTGATTAAGTCCTTTATATCCTTACTGAATTTTTGTCTATGTGCTCTATCAATTACTGCAAGAGGACTGTTGAAGTCTCCACTATAATTGTGGATTTGTCTATTTCTCTTTTTAGTTCTGTCAGTTTTTATTTCATATATTTTGAAACCCTTTTGTTAGGTGCATATTTATTTCAGATCTTGTCTTCTTGATAAACTGATTCTAATCATGATGGAACACCTCTCTTTATTCCTCATAGTATTGCTTCTCCCAAGTCTACTTTGTCTGATATTAATATAGAAACTCCAGCTTCCTTATGGTTAATATTTGCATGGCATATATTTTTTATCACATTATTTTTACCTATCTATGCTGTCATATTTAAAGTGTGTTTCTCTAAATATTGTTCTGTATTGCATTTTTATGGACTGTGATAATCTCTTCCTTTTAATAAGGATGTTTAGACAATTTCTTATTTCTTTTAGGTAATTTAAGAAAAAAAATACCTCCATCTCTTGATATCTTCTAACATCAGCTTATTGTCTTTTATATACACTCACACTTAACTGTAGTCTTGTTTATAATTCAAGAAAAATGCTGTTTTATTTAATATTTGCAAAGCACTTACCCTTTTGTTTTCTCAATTGAACCTCACAGCAAAATTTTGTGGAGTTAGAGGGACTATTCTTCATACCTTAGATGAGGACAGCAGGGTTCAAAATATACTTTCATCAAGTCCCATACAGAACAAATGGCAGAGCTGGGGTCAGAACCTAGTATTTATCACTCTGGTTCCAGGACATTCCTAACTATATTTGAATTTCTCTGGGTAGCTAGAGCAGTTATAAGTTCAGAAGTGAAGACACTGAGGTTTGGGATTTTAGGGACTTGTGCAGAGTTTCATGAAGCACTTACTGATGAAGGTCAAAGACTACAGCCTTCAGTATGCATTACACCTGACCTGAAGAAAACAAAAATCCTCACAGCAATAAACATCATGATAAATGAGGAAGAAATTGAAGTTGTCAAAGATTTTATTCTACTTGGATCGATAATCAATGTCCAAGGAAGCAGCAGTCAAGAAATCAAACAATAAATTGCACAGGGCAAATCTGCTGCAAAAGACCTCTGTAAAGTTTTAAAAAGCAAAGATGTCAATCTAATGACTAAAGTGCACCTGGCCCAAGCCATGCAGGTTCCTGGGTGGTGCAAATGGTCTGCACTTGACTACTAACCTGAAGGTTGGTAGTTTGAACCCACCCAGTGGTGTTGCAGAAGAAAGGGATGGCTACCTGCTTCTGTAAAGATTACAGACAAGAAAATCCTATGGAGCAGTTCTACTTTGTAACATATGGGGTCATTACGAGTCAGGATTGACTCCACAACAATGGTGTTGTTTTGTTTTGGAGCCAAGCTACGGTCTTTCACCTCATATGCATGCAAAAGCTGGCCAATGAAAAGGGAAGACAGAAGAAGAATTGACACATTTGAACCGTGGTGTTGGCAAAGAATACTGAAGATACCATGGACTGTCAGAAGAACGAAAAAATCAGTCTTAGAAGAAACACAATTGGAATGCTCCTTAGAAGCAAGGATAGCAAGACTTCTGTTTGCTTAAAAGACCAATTGTTAGAAAAAAATATCATGTTTGGTAAATTAGAAGGTCAGCAAAAATGAGGGAAACTTTTCTTGAGATGGATTGACACAATAGCCAAAACAAAGGACTCAAACATAACAACAATCATGAAAATGGCACAGGACCAGGCAACATTTTGTTCTGTTATCCGTAAGTTTGCTGAGTTTGAGCTGATTTGAGAGCATCCAACAGCAACAACAACAAACAGAATTCTTCTGTCTGACTGGTACCCCAGGGCTCTTGCCTCTCATTAGCTTTCACTACCCCACCTCCAAGCACTGATCTTCTTGCTTCCTCTTGACTACTTGGGTCTTTGATACCACACCCACCTTGAGCCACAGTGGAGCCCTGGTGGCATGGTGGTCAAGAGCTTGGCTAAAACCAAAAAGTCAGCAGTTCAAATCCACCAGTTGCTCCTTGGAAACCCTGTGGGGCTGTTCTACACTGTCCTATCGGGTTGCTATGAGTTGGAATCAGCTTGATAACAATTTTTTTTTTTTTATTCTAGGTACCAGGCCCTGAAGGCCCATTGTTAAGGTGAGACGATGGAGAGGTGTGTCATCCCACCCAGAGAAAAGTTTCATAAGTTCTCAGTGCCCTAGGCCCCAAGAGGAATTTACAGTGTGGGTGAAGGATTTCAAGTTGTCCAGGCATGGACCAGTAATGTGAAACTTGCCTCCAAAAATGGAGGGCGCTGAGAGACCGAAGAAAGAGGCAGGCAACTCCACGGTGACAGCAAAAGAATTTATTAAGAAAACTTACATATGAGATGAGTCCTGGGTGGCCACAGGACCAAGTAGATTTCCATGCTCCATAGTAGGTGGGAAGAGGTTTTATTGTGGTGGTGGACAATATTGGCTACATGCCAGGGACTTACATAAGGATGACTTACAAACTGTAGTGAACAAGTGGACTACATGAGGGTGATCACGTTTGGCCTCACAAAGCTTGTTTCCCCTTCAGTCCACCTCTCAAGGCCAGCTCCTATAATCTGGCACATTCCCCCTCTTTTGCAACAGTATGAGAGACTCTGTATCCCCCCTGCCGGGAACAGATATAGAAGTGGGGTTGGCCAGGTGCCATGTGGTGCCTGCACATGTGCAAGAGACAGAGAAAGTTACCATGTGCCCACAACAGGGTGAAGACTTCTCTGATAAGGAGAAGGAAATGGGAGAGAGAAGGAGACTCAATTCCCAGCTTCCTTATCAGAGAATGTTCTGGGCTGAGGCCTTTATTTAGGCAACCTGGATGGGAGGAGTACAAGCACACCATTCCCCCAACACAGCTGTGCAGCAGGGCAGGGCAAGACGTTTGATGTAGTCAAACTTTTGTTGAATCACAGAGCACACTCTGAGGCCCAGTCTGCCTGCACTGCCCTGCCACCTTCTTACACCCAAATCTACAACCCTTTAAGAAAATAACAGCTCATCCAGTTTTCAAAGAGTGTTAACTTCCCACCAACAGTTATATTTAAAGAAGAAGGACAAATCCAACCTAAGGAAACTTGACCACAAATGATCTGTTGGAATGATGACCGGAGATTTTGTTTGCAAAGGAGTGGGCAATTATTAAGCAAGCCTTCTGGATGTCATGAAAACTCACATGAGTGGCCAAGAGAAACCCAGGGCTTTGAAGGAATCCTTACTAACTCTTTTCGGTGTTATTCAGTAAAGTCATTGAATTACTCTTTGGCATATTTATTCAGACCTATGGGGGAAGAACTATAATAGTGAGAAAAGCCAAGTAGAAACTTCTGAAACTGCTCTCCACCCTACCCAGGAATAGTAAGTCACAAACAATATTGCATCCCAGAGAGAATGGCAGAGAGTAGTGCTATCATTTGAGACCAAAAACATACAGGGTCCCTATCATATTTACATTTAAATTCTCCCCGTCAGTAACTGCATGGATCCTGGAGAATGCCTACAATCTACCACAGTCTCAAACAAGTAGTAACTCGAATGCAGCAGTGGTATTACTGCTGCTGCTGTTGTTGTTAAGTGCTACTGAATCGGTTCTGACTCAAAGTGACACCATGTACAACAGAACCAAGTACTGCCAGTCCTTCGCTATCCTCACAATCGTTGTTATGCTTGAGCCCGTTGTTGCAGCCACTGTGTCAATCCATCTTATTGAGGGTCTTCCTCTTTTTGGCTGACCCTCTACTTTACCAAACATGATATCCTTCTCCAGGGACTGGTCCCTCCTGATAACATGTCCAAAATGCATGAGAGAAAATCTTGCCATCCTCGTTTCTAAGGAGCACTATGGTTGTACTTTTTCAAAGACAGACTTGTTCCTTCTTCTGGCAGTTCATGGTATATTCAATATTCTTCACCAACACCATAATTCAAATGCATCAGTTTTCTTTCTTTTTTCTTCCTTATTCAGTGTCCAGCTTTTGCATGCATATGAAGCAATTGAAAATATCATGGCTTGGGTCAGGCACACCTAACTCCTCAAAGTGACATCTTTGCTTTTTAACACTTTAAAGAGGTCTTTCGCAGCAGATTTGCCCAATGCAATGCATCATTTGATTTTTTGACTGCTGCTTCTATGGTTGCTGATTGCAAATCCAAGTAAAATGAAATCCTTGCAACTTCAATCTTTTCTCCATTTATCGTTATGCTGCTTATTGGTCCAGTTGTGAGGATTTTTGTTTTACGCTGACATGCAATCCATACTGAAGGCTGTAGTCTTTGATCTTCATCAGTAAGTGCTTCAAGTCCTCTTCACTTTCAGCAAGCAAGGTTGTGTCATCTGCATATCGCAGGCTGTTAATAAGTCTTCCTCCAATCCTGAAGCTGTGTACTTCATATAGTCTGACTTCTCAGATTATTTGCTCAGCATACTGATTGAATAAGTGTGGAGAAAAGATACAAGCCTGACACACACCTTTTCCGATTTTAAACCACGCAGTATCCCCTTGTTCTGTTTGAATGACTGCCTCTTGGTCTATGTACAGGTTCCAGTATAGCTGCTAGAGCAGATTAATAAGACATCAGTACATGGTATGCGGCCATTGATTTGATAAATATATTCTTTTCTATTCCAATTAGAAAGACTATCAGACACAGTTAAAAATCATGTGGAATAGACTAAAATATTCACTTACAGTTTTGCCTCAGAGTTATGTTAATTCTTCTATCCTTTGTCATAATATAGTCCAAAAACATCTGGACTGCCTGGACATTACACAGAGCATCATACAAATAAATTACATTGATGAGAGGATGCTGATCATGCAAGATGAGCAAGAGGGATTCTAGATTGAATTCATCCCTCCAGAGCAGAGAATTATATGCCTTTTGAGAAACAGCTCCTGGAATATTATAGGGCTTTGATAGAGATGGATGCTTGGCCAGGAGACAACAAATGACCTTGCATCTGAAACTTTTCATTATGAGGTGGGGTCTGTTGGATTCACCATGTCATAAAGTCAGATAGGCCCAGCAGCAGTTTTTCAAAATATGGAAATGGTTTACTTAGGATTAGTTCCAAAGAGGTCCAGAGTACATAAGTAACCCATATGAGCAGGTAGCCCAGATACCCATGAAACCCAAAATAATCACCCCAATGCCTCTTCTCCAGCTCACACTTATGGCTGCATGGAGGCTCTGTATGACCAGATGAAGGAGAAGGAAAAAGCCTGAGCTTGGTTTATAGATGGAGTCAGTTGGTTATGGGAGCAAGCTGAAAATGGATGCCAGCTGCATTCCAGCCACATTCAAAGTTTGAAGACAATGGGGAGGGAAAATTTGCCCAATGGGTGGTGCTTCAAGCAGTGCACCTGGTCATCCACTTTGTGTGGCAGGAGAAATGGCCCGAGATGAGAATATATGTAGATTCCTGGGCAATGGGAAATCGCTTGGCTCTCTGGTAAGGAACCTGGAAGGAAAAGACCAGAAAATCAGAGATGAGGTGTTCTGGGGTAGAGGCATGTGGAATAGGTATTTGGGAGTGGACATGAAGTGTGAAGATTTTTGTATCATTCCTTAACACCCACCAGAAAACATTTACCACAGAAAAGGTCCTGAACAACCAAGTAAAGGAAATGACTTGGCCATTAGACATTAGTCAGTCTTCTTTTTCAGTTATCCCAGAATCAGCATGATGGGCACATGAATGGAGTGGCCACAGTGGTAGAGATGGAGCCTAGGCATGGGTTCAACATAATGGACATCTACTTCCAAGGTAGAGCCAACTACCTCTAAATGACCAAATTCTCAGAAAACAGAGAACAACATTGAACCCCCATTATGGCACTTTTCCTCAAGAAGACCATCTACATTAGGTCGCCTCCATCCTGGAAGAACCCATCTGTCATATATTCCAGGTATAGTTTTACTTTTCCTACTCATAGAGCCTCCACCAGAACTACTTTTCAGAGCTTACAGAATGCCTGATCCACAGGCATGGCATCTCACAAGCATAGCATTTAATCAGGGGATCCACTTCACAGCAAAGGAGTTTAGGAGTAGAATTCATGATCAGGGGATCCACTAGTCATATCACATACTGCATTATCCAGAGCCAGCCATCCTCAGAGAATGCTAGAGTGGCTTTTAAAGGCAGATGTGAAGCATCATCATCCTTCAGGTTGTAGTGTCTGCATTAAATCAGAGAATTTTTTATGGTTCTGTGTGCCCAGTAAGAAACACACACAGGTCAAGGAACCAAAGGGTGGGAACAAAAGTAACCCTACTTACCTTCACTCTCAGTGGCCCACTGGGGGATTTTGCACTTCTTGTCTCATCCCTGCAACCCTGGGCTCTGAAAGGTTAGAGGTCCTGGTTTCCAAGAAGGGCAGGATCTTGCAAGCAGATACAGCAAGTGTCCCACTGAACTACAACTTGGAGCTTGACAAGGGCGCTTTGAACTCCTTATGTCCAGGGACTAGCAGGCAAGAAGAGGAGTCACCGTCTTGGCAGGGGAATTGACCGTAATCAGCAGCAGAAGGTAGAACTGCTTGTACATCATGGGGGCTGAGAGGAATACATGTAGAACACAGTGATTCACTCAGGCGCCTCCTAGCACTCCCTTTCCCCACTGTAACTGTGAGTTGACACGTATAACAACACTGACCTGAGAAGAGTTTGCTTGCTAAGGGCTCAGACTCCTCAAGAATGAAGATTCAAGACCCACTGAGGTGATGGCTGAGGGTGAGTGGAATTCAGAATGGAGAGTAGAGAAGAGAGAGGATGAGTTTGACCAACTGCAATGATAGGGGCCATAGCTCATTCCACTCACCTCCCTGGAAGAAGGACTCTTGAGGATCATGGAGAAGTTGCTCCCTGAACCTGTGTTGAGAAGTGGATCTGTGCAGTGCAAGGCATGAGTGTGGAGGCCATGAAAATGTACCTCCCATGTTCCCAGTGCAGGGAGCATAATTGATTGACAACTTAAGAGAACATCTTTCCAGGATTCTTCACTACGTGTGCACCAGGGCCACACTTTGCAAGGGACACACCCACCCAATGACTCAGCACAGTGGGGATACTAATGTAGGTCCATTCCTATGATACACAGCACTCAGTTAACGAGTGAATTTGCTCTGGAATTCTCCGTGTGGAACTGTGCTTCAGTCCAGATTTCCTACCCAATCTTCCTTTCTCCACTGCCCCCTTCCCAGGGGTCAACTCAGCATTATCCCTGTCTTTTCTGCCTTCTTCTCCCTTTATCTTTCACAGACATTTCCCCTAACACATCTCTTGCATGTCTAATCTTATCTTAGCATCTGCTTCTTGCAAACCTGAATTAACACATCTTGTCTCTCTCTCTTTTGGAAAGGTAGAATTTATTAAGTCCAGTGATTTGTCTTTATTCAGTGCTTTTGAAGGAGGTCTCTGGACCTCCTGCTTCTGATCAAGTTGGAATTGAAATGGGTCCGGTCAGAGATTGAAGTATTCCTTCATAGCCAGTTGAGAGGAGAAAGATTTACCCTGCGTTGATGTGTTCAGTTTAGGATCCAGCATCCAGCGAGGAATGCCGCAGGAGCGGGACCTGCAGACAGTGCTGGAAGGGAGTTGTAACACTGTGCCAGTGAGGGCTTCTAGTCCAAGAAAAAATCCTGGGTTCTCCACGACTGCTGATGTGACACAAATGCCACCACCTCTTGGAAAGACAAGAGAGTCTGGGTGGCATGTATGTCCCTAGACTTCTCCAGGTCTACTCTCCCCTCTGACACTGGTCCTAGGCATGGTTCACTCACAGAAGGAGAGCCACAGACAGCCTTCAGACAGTCTTGCCTGGCTTATCACTTACAGAAAGGCTGTGAAGTTTCCAGCTGGCAGCCCCACTTCCCCCCTGGTTTCCAGTCTGAAATATTTTTTTAGGGGGTAAGGAACGTCTAGCCCAGATATATTTTTAAAGGGATCCTAGATGGGAGAGTTACAGATCACTTCAGATTATTATTTTGCCTGAAATCTTTTCCCCGAACTTTGGTATAAATTTGTAAAATTACAGTACACTTATCTTTGCATATACTCTCATTGTATATATGGAAGGTGCCCAAGAAGATAGTGTCTAACAAACAATAATAAGATAAATTGGGAGTCTTTTGCTATCATCCAATCCAACTGAGGCTGAGAGTGGCTGAACAAGTACCAAAGGTGATACAAAGACAGATGTGGCTGGGGACAATGACTGCACTCACTAAGGATATCGGGACACCTGGAGATTTTTATAATCAGTTGAATTATTTTTCCTTTGGGTAGGGCTAAAATAGTATAAATATTAAACAGTTTTTCTGAGAGGCCAAAGCAACAGAAATTTTTACCCTGTAAAATACGGCAGAGGTGTAGAAAATTTCCAAACAGATCTGCAATAGCACTCACAACCCTGCATTGCATTTATCACCCACGCATCTGTTTGCTGCACTAGGTTCACAGAGCTCTTCAGGACAAACATCTTGTCCTATTCACCCTCACATTTCCACCACCCCAGTACTGAACAGTGCCTTGCTCATAGTAGGTGTGAACAAACATTTGTTGAATTAATGAGTTAAAAAGGGAAATTTGATTGATTTGGTAGTATGTGTTAGAAAAAGTTTCTGGATTGTTAGAGTACACACCTAGGATTCAAAATGGGGTAGAAATATGAACTTACTTGTTTAGAACAAAAATAGAACAAGTCAGCAAAAACATGGATTAAATGCTATGCTTGTGAGATGCCATGCCTGTGGATCAGGCATTCTGTATGCTCTGAAAAGTAGTTCTGGTGGAGGCTCTATGCAGCCGCGTTATCTCGGTGGGGACCGGCCATTCTGTGAAGGATGGATTGGAGGGATCACAGGAATGAGGGTTCCTCCTTCTGGATTTGCCACTAATTCACAGTATGGCCTTCTCTTTGGCTTCCTTGTTTTACCATAAGACAGTTGGAATAAAGAAGCAAAATTCTGTGTTTTCTAGAAACAAGGAATCAGCTTCAAGGTACAGCTCATTCCACTGTCAAAAGCTCTGGGAGTTAAAGAGAAGGCGAATGCTGTGAAGTTTTTTGTTCTTGTATTTAAATCATGAGGAAGGTTGGAAGACACGGGGAGCAGAGTCTTTTTTTCTTTGCCCTCTCAGAGGTCTGGGGAGAAGCTGTTCTTCTGGGGAGGTGGATAAGAGTGGGCCTTTCTTCTTGGTCCATGAATTTGTCCAGCCACATCTGGGGGTGGGGGGCGGAGTGTGATGGGGGGTAAAGAGTTAAGTGAGAGTCAGCTTGGTTTTCTGGAGTGCAAGTCTTTCTGATTTTCCAGCCCTAGGTGTCTGCTGGAAAAATGTAGCTGGGCGCCAGGTGACACAGCTGTGTGTGTTTGTTTTTGATGTTACCAGAGAAACAAGAGGGAAAAATTAAAAAAATTGAAGTTTCCACAAAAATCCAAACTGACTTCAAAAATGTCTGTGTGCATGGAGAAAGGAGAAACATTCAGACTTTGCTCAAATAACGGTACAGTCTGTCTAGCTTGGCAGCCCCCACGCCACCCACACCCAAGCACACGCATGTACACTCATACACAAGAATCGGAAGAGCCCGTTGGTTTTTCCATGTGGGAATAGGCTGCCCCTCCATCTCAGTACCAGGAGTGGTGCCACCTCATGAAGTCACTGCTCAGCCAGGGTCAGGGAGAAACACACTGCACTTACTGTTAGTATTAGATTACTGAATGGATTAAATACTAACCACAGAGAACCCTGGTCTGCATTACTAAGTGGTTATAAATAGGAGGGGAGGGGTCGTTATTAGCACATGAAACATCAAGAATAAGTGGACTGGAAAGGGAAAGGAGGAATCTGTGACCTTAAAGAAAATGCAGATAGCCAAATGCATCAAGCCAGTGGGGCTCTAACTCATCCCACCGGATCTGCCATCTGGCCCTTCTGCAAACCCAGGTCTTTACAGAAAAGATGAGGAGCCAGGCACTGCCAATGTTCTCTTCATGGACACAGAGAGGGGTGGGGCTGGTCTGTTTTTAAACCCAGCCCCAGAAAAAAGAGCACTGTGCATACAGGGAGCCAGGCAAGCTTGCTAGTGGGTGAGTCTCAACTCTGCAGCCAACTGGTCACTCTGGGTGGTGATTCTGGTTCTTGCCCAGCTGGAAAGTGACTGGCCACCACATCTGGGCCTCAACATGTACATTTCCATCACTCTTGCCCAGCTCTGAGTGCCATTGCTAATGCTTCCCAAGGGAGCACTCCTTAGAATGACTTAAGACACAGAGCCTGGCCTCAAGGTGCTTACCGCGTACAACATTGTTGGCTTGGCCAAAATTTCTTTTGAGAGTCGTAAGAATTAGCTGACCTCCACACCCTATGCTCTATGAAGGAAGCAGAGATGGCGGACTACCTAGTCAGATACTGGTCCTGGACAACCCTCTAGGCAGGCTGGTAAGACCCTCAACATCCACTAGAGTTTCCACAAGTAGGGAGTGAGACAAAGACTCCAGACTCTATTGTGTCCGTCCAGCACAGGCTTTCTGTCTGAGGCCCACATGACTTCCAGCAGGGGCAGAACTTCCTTCCTCAAAGATTCTGCAGTCTGGGTAGAGGTAGAATTTGCCTGTCCCAGGGGCCCACGTGACTTCTGGCAGGGATGGGATTTCCTTCTCCTGAGTAGGAACTAAGCTACTGGCTTCCAGAGGTGAGAATTTTCTGGCACAACCTCCAGATGAGAGGTCCTGGCCTGCTTGTCCTTTTCTTGAGCATATTTAGGGTTGGAGGACTCTTCGGAGGTGTGGGAACACGTGGGCTTCTAAGCTGGGATGTAGATACTTGAGGGGGCTGGGGTAAGGTCACTCTTTGCCTCATAAGTCTCAGGCCAGACCCTTGGCTGCACTTCTTGGTAGTTCTGGAGCCCACTGATCACACATGGTGGAGGCAGAGCTGCCTGTGCTGGGGCTTATTATGGCTCATAATTGAAGAAAAGCATGAAGGAACATTAAAGTCACAGGAAACCAGAAAACTCTGTGAAAGGCAGTGTTTGCCAGGTCATGTGAAGGATCCCATAGAGTCCATCTGTCCAATCTGTGCTGCTCAGATGATGCAAGAAAACAGAACCCATGGAATATTCCTAGTGAACTCTTCAGGCTTAGAGAATTTGGTCTTGAAGAGTTAGTCAGCAGCAGGATAGAGTTAAGACTGTCTGGGTTTCCTTAATCAAAGATCTAGAATCATTCTGAGGTTTGTGTGTTAGTCTATGCTAGTCTCACAGCTTAATGATAAAGGAGTTTCACAAACAAACCAGTGAGTAATTCATAGACTCCATATGTTGGCACTATTTAGTTCTTCTTTCTCCAGCTTTGTATTTTTCTCTTTTGTAGACAGTGTTTGAAGGGAGTACGGGAAATAGGGATGGAAGACAGAGAAAAAAGGAATGCCACTTTATTTTCTTTTCAGTAGATTCTGAAATGATTTTATTTTATTTTTTGGTGACTCTGCCTAAAGGCCCATGCCTGTTGACGAAACAAGATATGCTGGTATTTCTCAACTACCTGTGGAGCTGAGCCATCTCATTCTACCTGTCATCCACAGCACATTTGAAACCCAATTCTCAGACAGTGGGCCCTTCTGGAAAACCAGAACCAGAATCCATGCCAAATGCAGGAAGATGATCACTACAGCTTGGAGTTAGGGAAGTCAACCTGCAGCAAATTCCTGCCTGGTTTGGAGACAATGTAAGAATGTCCTATACCAGCCCAAACAAGAGTCACGTAGAGGGCCTGAAGTGGTATGATGAAGGAAAAAGGGGGATGGTGATGAGATGCCCTGACTGACACAGAGTCTATACAGGCAACCAACTGGATAGTTTAAGGGAGAGGGAGAGTCAAGCATGGCTTTGAGATTCTGAACCTGGGGGCCCTGGGATTATGGTGGAACCAGAACAGAACTCACAAAGTCAGGATGATGTGAAGGTTTTGGCATAAAAGGGCTGAGTAAGAGGTGATGCTCACCTTCCAACATCAACCTGAATCTGAAAGCTGGAGAAGTGGCTTGGACTGGATGTTCTCTACTCCCCAAGGTGATGCTCACCTTCCAACATCAACCTGAATCTGAAAGCTGGAGAAGTGGCTTGGACTGGAAGTTCTCCACTCCCCAAGGATGGCACATGAGGTCCTACCCCCTCATTTCCCTTATGTTCTTTCCAGTGTCTGCAGCGCCCTTGCCCTCTATCTCCTTCTATCCAGATCTCAATAAATTTTCAAGACCTAAAGATGACTTTCGCATGAAAGAAAACGTTTCCTGACACCATCCACATTTACGTGACCTCCTCCTTCCTTTGAGATAATACACAGCGTCTGGAAAACATAGATTCATAAAAGCGCAACAAGTCTATAGTTTAAATTAAATTGAGTTGCATTGACTTCCTTAAGTGTTCCTCCTGTGACAGGCCATCCTATCCTTCTTGGCCAGAAGTGGAGACTTTCCGCTGGGAATGCCCAGAGGACCCAGCAGCAAGGGTGGGGGCGGGGTACTCCCACCCAGAATGACTCACTGTGGTCACCCTGTGACCCATTTTCCACCATAAGCTTTGGCTGAGTGGACTCTCACAATATTTCTTTTTCACATCAGTCACCTTCTCACTGAAAAAACAAGGTTAAGTGAGTAATTGAGAGTTGGAAATTCTGAGCTTTATGACAACTCTTCAGAAAGTGGAAAAAAGGGAGTTGGAAGAGAAAAGGCAGGTCCCTTAATACTTGCTTTCACCTGGATTGTTTTTCTCCTCAAAACTAAAACCCTTTCCTCCATCTCTTCGTAACTGCAAGTCCTGTGACAAATGGGGAAAGGAGTCCGACGGGGAAATGATTTGCTGAGGATACAAAAACCCATCACCGTGAGTCCAGATGCAGAGCCAGAGTGTTCTGATGGCTAAGTCGTGTGGTACTATAGGAAGAGTTAGGTGCTTCCTCTCCCGCAGGATCGTGTAAAAATGATTCTTAATGAGACGTTCTCATTTTCAATAAATATGTTTATCCATGTACCCTTCAGAAACTTCCGGGTGCGGGTGCTTCAGCTCCCTTCGAGTGCTTGCTGGGTGTAAGGG
This sequence comes from Trichechus manatus latirostris, assembly GCF_000243295.1. Lineage (NCBI taxonomy): Eukaryota > Metazoa > Chordata > Mammalia > Sirenia > Trichechidae > Trichechus > Trichechus manatus. The sequence continues at coordinate 2,390,335 of NW_004444064.1, forward strand.
TGGGTTGGGGACTGGTGTGTCAATTGAGAATCATTGAGTCCTCCTTTTAATTAGACATATAAAACATTCTGTTAATCTTTGAAGATTAAGTGTGAGACATACACCTCTGCCGAACAAATACTAGTGATGACAACAAAATTTTGAGTTTTTTGACATGGTCACCCATGAGAAAAGTAGAGGGAACAGCGAAAAAGAGGAAGACCTTCAACAGGATGGCTTGACACAGTGACTGTAACAATGGGCTCAAACATAGCAATGATTGTGAGGATG
>NW_004444064.1:2390704-2454213 GCF_000243295.1 Trichechus manatus latirostris
ACTAGTGATGACAACAAAATTTTGAGTTTTTTGACATGGTCACCCATGAGAAAAGTAGAGGGAACAGCGAAAAAGAGGAAGACCTTCAACAGGATGGCTTGACACAGTGACTGTAACAATGGGCTCAAACATAGCAATGATTGTGAGGATGCGGCAGGACCGGGGAGTGTTTCGGGCACGTAATACAACAACCCGTGAGAAAAAGAAAAAAGAGAGAGAGAGAAAAAAAAAAGAGCACTAACTCTGTCCACACAGACACAGAAAGAGAGAGGGAACCTCAGAGAGGCATTTAGGTTCTAGCATCCTTGCTTGTATTCTTTGGTATTTTGTGAGTGGTGTTAAGAAACATTATTAAAACTTGAAAAGATGGCAAACAGGTGAGCGATGCATTCTTTCTGTGTCATACTTGGGGCATTTTTTAACCAGCTCTCCCAAGCACTATTTAGGGCAGTGTGCCTGTGTTGGAAGTTCAAGTCCACCCAGAGATGCCTCGGAAGAAAGGCCTGGTGATCTACTTCTGAACGATCATAGACTTTGAAAGCCCTGTGGAACACGGCTCTACTCTGATACACGTGGGGTTGGAATGAGTTGGACTGAGTTGTCATTGACTCAATGACAACTGGTTTTGGACCTGTGTTCAACATCACCTTTGCCTTTTACTAAGGGAGCAGATTCTGTGAAGTTTCGTGTTCACTTGCAGACTCTGCCTAGTAAGGAAGCAAACAATCTCTGTTTTATAGAAAAGATAATTCTAAAAGTTATGGCTTTATTGCTCTGTAGGACATTAACAGTTATGTCTCTAACTCAGCAAACTCATTTCAGAATGTCTTTCCTGATGGACTGATGATTGCTGCTCCTCTAATTCCCATTTGAACCAGCCTTCCCATCACACTGGTTCCCTCATTCACGAGCTGGATAGACTCTCTGACATATCTTCATCCTGTATGTGTGTGAGAGGCAAGTGCTTTCACTTTGTGATAAGTATACTTTGACACTGAAGACGTGCAAGTCCTTGTTGAGCCTTTGTTGCTGTCGGTGAAAATGGCAAGACCACATCATCTGCTGCACGAGTCACGTGACTGGGCAAAGGCCAGTCTAGGGCACAGAGATGAGCCCTGTGTACTTTCTCTTCCAGGTCCAGAGATGCCGATTCAGACCGTTCTTCCAGGTCAGACCTGTTGCCTCGGTCCAGCAGGGAAACACAGCCAACAGTGGGAATGCTTTGTCCTTTCTAGGAGGGGACACTGGTTCTAGGCATGGAAGTCTGTTGAAGAGAGGTGTGGATATCAGCTTGAGAGCATACAGGTTAATGCAATTTATTCTTTCTTCCCTTCCTTCAGCCAGACATCCATCATGGCGAGGAGGACACAAAGTCCTAGTTCTCCAGGGAGATTGTCTAGGTGACAGAACCCAGAGACTAGGACCGAATACTTTTTTCTTTAACTAATCTTTAATCTAACAGAAAGGGAGACATTGTTATTTTGAAAGCTGGCTGCACTTTTAGCCAGTTGCTTTAAGAAGGATGGATGATTTCTTCCTTGGGAGAATCACTAGGTGGCTAGAGGAACCCCTTCATGACTGTTAGGCTGTGAAGGCTCTCCTTCCCATCTCCTCCTCTGCTAGTCCGGGCAGGAGTCACTGGACAAAAGACAGAGAGGCTGCTTGGTACCCTTAACCCACAGGAGTGCTGAGCACTCCCCGTTGGGCTGGGGTCCTTGGAGAAGAGAGACGGGAGTGAGATTTCTGGGTACAAAGAAGGCCAGGGGCTTGCGGCTGGGGCCTCAGGAGTGTACACTGTGAAGAGAACCTAGGACCAGTGGCACTGGCTTTGGGGCCAGTTTCCAGGTCGTGCTGTACCTGCTCCCTGGTCTCCAGATATTCAGGACCACCCCTGATCACCCAGGCCTCACCAAGGGTGTGCTCTTCAGCTGGGTTCACATAGTGGGACTTATAGTCTCATGAGGGCCAAAACAAAAAGCCAAACCCTTTGCCGTCGAGTCAATTCTGACTCATAGCGACCCTATAGGACAGAGTAGAACTGCCCCATAGGGTTTCTAAGGAGCAGCTGGTGGATTTGAACTGTCTACATTTTGGTTAGCAGCCTGTCTTGGTCATCTAGTGTTGCTATAACAGAAATACCACAAGTGGATGGCTTTAACAAAGAGAAATTTATTTCCTCACAGTAAAGTAGGCTAAAAGTCCAAATTCAGGGCGTCAGCTCCAGGGGAAGGCTTTCTCTCTCTGTCAACCTTCTCGTCAATCTTCCCCTGGACTAGGAGCTTCTCTGCGCAGGCACCCCTGGTCCAAAGGATGCGCTCTGCTCCCGGCATTTCTTTCTTGGTGTCATGAGGTCCCCAACTCTCTGCTTGCTTCCCTTTCCTTTTATCTTTTGTAAGATAAAAGGTAGTACGGGCCACCCCCCAGGGAACCTCCCTTTACATTGGATCAGGGATGTGACCTTAGTAAGGGTGTTACAATCCCACTTTAATCCTGTTTAACATAAAATTACAATCACAAAATGGAGGACAACCAACCACACAATACTGGGAATCATGGCCCAGCCAAACTGATACACACGTTTCTGGGGGACATAATTCAATCCATGCCACAGCCTGAGCTCTTAACAACTGCACCACCAGGGCTCCTGTCATGAGGGCACCAGGCATTAGATATTAATGGGACAAACTCGGCAATAAAAGTAATAACTGTGCCTAGCTTCAATTCCCTGCCAGGCACTGTTCTGAGCATTTTACACACATGGCCTCCTTCCACATATGAGGGGACACAGGGACACGTGCCAGGAAGCAGCATAGTAAGATGCAGATGTTCTAGCAAATGGCACCGTCCCACCTGACGACCCTCCCTGCTGTGATGTGGCTGTCACAGTTACAGTCTCAGCAGAGCCCCTTCAGCCATCGGTGCCCAGGCCCTGACTCGGCTGGTCTCAAGAGAAGCTCTGGCTGCTGTCTGTTCACTTAAGCTTTCCCGTCTGTGTGATCGAGCCCGGAAGACCAGATTTTAACCATAAATGGAAACATTTCGAAGGGGCCACAGATAACTGCCAAACGAATGGGGGATGACTAAGCAGTGAAAAGAAAAAAAGACCTATCATGGCCCCAAAGTGCCAGGCTCTCCTCTCCCAGGACTGTCAGGATGGGACTGAAATGAAGTTTGAGAAACTCCATGAGATACTGCCAGCAGCAGTAATTTACTGACCCAGATTGCTTAGAAAGTGCTTTCTAATAAAAGGCTGCGTGTGAAGATTCTCAGTAAAAGGAAATCTCAAGTTTGACCTCCATAGAGTCAGTGTAAAATTTGTGAGAAAGGACTTTCTTTTCCAAAGTGAGAACTGAGTCTTACTGGCAAAATCAAAGCCAAGTCATTTCTGTGTCAACTTGGACTTGGCATGTGGTACATGCCACAAAGCAACTGAGCGTCAACGGATCTGACCAATTCAACAGAGAACAGGCAAGAGGGAGAATTAGTTTGTGTTTTTTTAGACAGTTCTTAATCTATGGCTATGTGGACTCAGTTTTTGAGTTTAAATATGGCATTTTCTTTCTTTTGGTTTCCCATATCTTCCAACTTTCTGTTTAGAATACTAGGGTGCTGCAAGCCCTAGTGTTGACATGGTTATTGATGGTTGCGCATAAATGAAACAGCAGACCAGAGTGTTAGGAGAAAAGGATCACTGGACATAGAGAAAAAGCAGAGATTTACAGGGAAGTCTTATCTAACTTCTAACATGATGACTGAAGTTCCTGGGTATCTCCTTGATGTTCAGTTAGATGTCTCCCAGGCACATAGGGGCTAAAAAAGGCAGGCATGTGGGTGGTCCTCAAGGGACCCTCAGGCACCATCAGAGAAGCAGTCTGGAGCTTATCTTCTGACAGTGAGCTGCAGCATTGCCTCTGCCCCTGAGCATCGAAGCATCGGCTCTGAACAGCAAGGTCAGGGAAGGACAGAACTCTCTGGCTACTCACCTTCCCCTTGTAGGTGAGAATAACTGCATGCAGCAGAGCACCTCTTCCCTGCCAACTTGCCCTGAGTCATGACAGGAGCATTGTGTTAAGCTGCTGAGCTATTATTTATTACAGAGTTATTTTCTCTGGATTATGACAACCTGTATTGTGTTAGGCTGCTGAGATAGAGTTATTTGTTACAGCACTTAGCTAATCCCAGCTAACTCAAGTAGTGCTTTCTCCTGGCCTCTGAACTTGGTCAGCTTCTTAACATTGGCTTGGTGCCTCATGGAACACTATAGGAGAATGTTAAATTTGCAGTGTTGACTGTGGGATCAAGATACAATAGCTGAGAAATGCTAATGTGAAGGTCAAGATCATCAAGCATAAATCTTAAGCTAGGTGACTGAGAAGCAGTTAGAAGCCACCCAAACTCACAAGTTGTCTATAAAAGGATCAACAGGAGGGAGAGGGGAAGAACTGTGAGGCTGTTTTTTTGAGACACCTGTTGCTGTGTCCTCACTTCTAGCCTAGTTGGGAGGGGTTCAGCTGGACCATTCTGACTGATGGGTTTCTCTGTTGTTGGTGAACAGCCAGGAGTTGTGCAGGAAAACGAAGAGGAATGCAGCAAGGCAGAGAGAAAGCAGAAGGCTGTGTGGAGGGAATAAACCATGTTCCTTTTAGAGAAGGGAGAGAGGGGAAAGGAATGCGTGTGTTTGGGCCAGATGTGGGCCATGTGGGAGGGGAAGATGGCCTGGATCCCTTTGAAATCCTGCCAGAGGGAATGCCTGGGAGGGGAAGAGAGCTCCAGCAAAGACACACCCTGGGGAACAGACTGATCTCCAGGGGCTCAGGAGCTCCAGAGCTCTGAGGAGTCTGGCTGAGGAAGGAAGAAGAGCGTTGCCACATATAGAGCATGAGTCAGAAAGGCCCACAAGGGCTGTGATGGTCATTGTCCCACTTTCCTTTGGACCCATTTTCCACCATCCCCTGGCTCTGCTCCATATCAAAGTGGAGCTGATCCCTGAAAATCTGCAACACAAGCTCTCTTGAAGGATACGAGGTTAATGTATGAATTTAATTGATTTCTATGTTGTAGCAATGGACAAATGAAAAATAAAATTTTAAAAAATATTATCAGTACAATAGCATCAAAGATATATATCACTTAGGGACAAGTTTAACAGAATAGGTGAAAGATCAGTACACTGAAAACTACAAAACAATTGCATTTAATTTTTAGAATTAAAGACCTAAAAGCTAGAGAAATATACCATATTCATGGATTGGGAGACTTGAGATTTTTAAGCTCTCAGTTTTCCCAAATTGATCTTTAGATTTAATGCAATACCAATCAATCACAGCAGGCTTTTTGCAGACATTGAAAATTGATTCTAAAATTTATATGGAATTACAAGGGACATAGAATAGGTAAAACAATCTTAAAAAGAAGAACAAATTTGGAGGACTTAAACCAATTGATTTCAAGATTTACAATAAAGCTACATTAATTAAGACTGTGTGGTACTGTTATAAGAACAGATCAATTAGAACAGAATAGAGAATCCAAAAATAGACTCACTCATATACAGTCAATTATTTTTTGACAACGATGCAAAGGCATTTACTAAGGTAAAGACAGTCTTTTTAATAAGTGGTGCTGGAACAACTGGATATCCAAACTGAAAAAATATGAACCTCAACTTTTATCTCAAAAATATACAAAAATTAACTTGAAAGAATAATAATTCCAAACATAAAAACTAAGACTAGTAAGTTCTAAAAGAAAATATAGGAAACAAATCTTCATGACCTTGGGATAGGTAAGAATTTCCTAGATATGACACAAAAACCACTTTATAAATAAAAGAAAGTAATTTATAGTTTGGATTTAATAAAAATTGAGAACTGTTCTTCAAAGACACCCTTAAAAAAGGAAAAGCAAGTCAAAGACTGAGAAAATATTTGCATGTGTATATGACAGAGGAGTTGTATCCACAATAAATATTTTTTGAACTCAATAATAAGAAGATGCATAACTTCATTAAAAGAATGGCCAGAACATTTTAACAGACACCTCACCAAAAAAATTATTGTTGCTTGTTGTTAGGTGACATCAAGTCTGTTCTGAGTCTTTGCAACTCTATGTACTACACTGCCCAGTCCTGAGCCATCCTCATAATCATTGCTATGTTTGAGCTAATGTTGCTGCCACTGTGTCAAGCTATCTCACTGAGGGTCTTCCTCTTTTTCGCTGATCCTCTACCAAGCATTATGTCCTTGTCCAGGGACTGGTCCCTCCTGATAACATGTCCAAAGTACGTGGGATGAAGTCTCACCATCATCCCTTCTAGGGACCATTCTGGTTGTCTTTCTTCCTAGACATATTTATTTGTTCTTCTGGTCTTCACCATAATTCAAACCCAATACTTCTTCTTTGGTCTTCCTTACTCATTGTCCAGCTTCCACACGCATATGAGGTGATTGAAAATACCATCGGTTGGGTCAGGCACGCCTTAGTCCTCAAAGTGACATCTTTGCTTTTTAACACTTTAAAGAGGTCTTTTGCAGTAGATTTGCCCAATGCAATATGTTGTTTGATTTATTGACTGCTGCTTCCATGGGCATTGATTGTGGATCCAAGTAAAATGAAATCCTTGACAGCTTCAATATTTTCTCCATTTATCATGATGTTGCTTATTGGTCCAGTTGTGAGGATTTTTGTTTTCTTTATGTTGAAGTGTAATCAATATTAAAGGATGTAGTCTTTGATCTTCATCAGTAAGTGCTTCAACTTCTCTTCACTTTTTGCAAGGTTATATCGTCTCCACATCGCAGGTTGTTAAGGAGTCTTCCTCCAATCCTGAGGCTGCATTCTTCTTCACAGAGTCCAGCTTCTCAGATTATTTGCTCAGGGTCATGGATTGAATTGTGTCCCCCAAAAATATGTGTATCAATTGGCTGGGCCATGATTGCCGGTGTTGTGTCATTTTCCTACATGTTGTAAATCCTGCGTCTATGATGTTAATGAGGGGAGATAGGTGGCAGTTATGTTAATGAGGCAAGACTCAGTCTACAAGATTGGATTGTGTCTTGAGCCAATTTCTTTCGGGATATAAAACAGAAGCAAGCAGAGAGACAGGGTGACTTCATATCACCAAGAAAGCAGTGCCAGGAGCAGAGCGCATCCTTTGGACCCAGGGTTCCTGCTCAGAGAAGCTTCTAATCCAGGGGAAGATTGATGAGAGGGACCTTGCTCCAGAGCCGACAGAGAGAGAAAGCCTTCCCCTGGAGCTGATGCCCTGAATTTGGACTTCTAGCCTACTAGACTATGAGAAAATAAATTTCTCTTTGTTAAGGCCATCCACTTGTGGTATTTCTGTTACAGCAGCACTAGATAACTAAGACACACAGCCTACAGATTGAATAAGTATGGTGAAGGATACAACCCCGACACACACCTTTCCTGATTTTAAATGACGCAGTATCCTCTTGTTCTGTTTGAACGCCTGTCTCTTGGTCTATGTACAGGTTCCACACAAGCACAATTAAGTGTTCTGGAATTCCCATCCTTTGCAATGTTGTCCATAATTTGTTGTGATTCACACAGTTGATTACCTTTACATAGTCAATAAAACACAGGTAAACATCTTTCTGATATTTTCTGCTTTCAGCTAAGATCATCTGACATCAGCAATGATATCCCTCGTTCCATGTCCTCTTCTGAATCCAGCTTGAATTTCTGGCAGTTCCCTGTCGACGTACTGCTGCAACCACTTTTTAATTATCTTCAGCAAAATTTTATTTAGGTGTGATATTAATAATATTATTTGATAATTTTTGCATTCTGTTGGATCACCTTTCTTTGAAATGGGCACAAATATGAATCTTGTCTAGTTGGTTGTCCAGGTAGCTGTCTTCCAAATTTTTTGGCATAGACAAGTGAGCACGTCCAGCGTTGCATCTGTTTTTGAAACATCTCAATTTGTATTCATCAGTTCCTGGAACCTTGTTATTCACCAATGCCTTCAGTGCAGTTTGGACTTCTTCCTTCAGTACTGTCCGTTCTTAATCACATGCTACTTCCTGAAATGGTTGAACACCCACCCATTCTTTTTGGTACGGTGACCCTGTGTATTCTTGTCATCTGCTTTTGATGATTCCTGCTTCATTCAATATTTTGCCCATAGAATTCTTTAATATTACAACTCGAGGCTTGAATTTTTCCTTCAGTTCTTTCAGCTTCAGAAATGCCAAGCGTGTTCTTCCCTTTTGGTTTTCTAACTCTAGGTCTTCGCACATTTCCTTATAATAGTTTGTCTTTTCCATCACCCTCTGAAATCTCCTGTTTGCTCTTTTATTTCAGCATTTCTTCCATTTCCCTTAGCTACTCTTGCTCAAGAGTAAGTTTCAGCATCTCTTCTGACATCCATTTTGTTCTTTTATTTCTTTCCTGTCTTTTTAATGACCTCTTGCTTTCTTCATTTATGATGTCCTTGATGTCATCCTACAACTCCTCTGGTCTTTGGTCATTAGTGTTCAGTGTATGAAATCTATTCTAGAAATGGTCTCTACATTCAGGTGGGATACACTCAAGGTTGTGCTTTGGCTCTCGTGGACTTGTTTTAATTTTCTTCAGCTTCAACTTGAACTTGCATGTGAGCAATTGATGGACTGTTCTGCAGTCGGCCCCTGGCCTTGTTCTGACTGATAATATTGAGCTTCTCCATCGTCTCTTTCCACAGATGTAGTCGATCTGATTCCTGTGTATTCCATCTGGTGAGGTCCATGTATATAGTCACTTTTTATGTTGTTGAAAAAAGGTATTTCCAATGAATAGATCGTTGATCTTGCAAAATTCTATCGTGTTCTCTCCAGTGTCTTTTCCATTAAGGAGGCCATGTTTTCCAAATATTGATCGTTCTTTGTTTCCAACTTTTGCATTCCAACCACTAGCAATTTTCAATGCATCCTGATTGTATGTTTGATCAATTTCAGACTGCAGAAGTTGGTAAAAATCTTCAATTTCTTCATCTTTGACATTAACAGTTGGTGCATAAATTTGAATACTGGTCATATTAACTGGTCTTCCTTGCAGGGGTACGGATATTATCCTATCACTGACAGCATTATGCTTGAGGATAGATCTTGAAATGTTCTTCGTGACAATGAATGCTACGCCATTCCTCTTCAATCTGTCATTCCCGACATAGTAGACCATATGATCGTTCAATTCAAAATGGCCAATATCAGTCCATTTCAGCTCACTAATGTCTAGGATATAGATCTTCCAGCATTCCATTTCATTTTTGACAACTTGCAATTTTCCTAGATTCGTACTTAGTACATTTCATGTTCCTATTGTTAATGGATTTTTGCAGCTGTTTCTTCTCATTTTTAGTTGTGCCACATTAGCAAATGAAGGTCCTGAAAGCTTGACTCCACCCACTTCATTAAGGTCGACTTTACTTTGAGGAGGTAGCTCTTTCCCCAGTCATATTTTGAGTGCCTTCCAACATAAAGGGCTCATCTTCTAGCACTATTATCAGACAATGTTCTGCTGTTATTTATAAGGTTTTCACTATCCAACATTTTTTAGAAGTAAATTGCCAGGTCCTTCTTCCTAGTCTTTCTTAGTCTGGAAGCTCCATTGAAACCTGTCCATCATGGTTGACCCTGCTGGTATTTGAAATACTTGTGACATAGCTTCCAGCACAACAGCAACCCGCAAGCCACAACAGTACAATAAACTGACAGACGAGTAAAAAGTTATATGAATGGCTAGTAAGGACACAGAACCTCAGTAGTCATCAGGGAAACACAAATTAAAAATCACAATGAGGTATCACTACACACCCACTAGAATGGCTAAAGTTAAGAAGAATGATTCTACAGAAGAATCCTGATCATAAGAGGAAAATGCAGAATAGAATTTCAAATTCTCATGGAATCCAGAATTTCTGGAGCCATGGAGGCTGTATGAACATCTGAAACTATTTCCCTGAGATAATCTTTAAACCTTAAACCAAAACAATTGCCTGAAGTCTTCTTAAAAACCAAACAATAGTCTAGTTTAACTAGTAAAGAATGTCTACCTTGAGCATTGTGCTTTCAAGATCTATCTACATGGTATCAAATTGACAACAGCAACTCAAAGAATTAGACACAAAACTTAGGGGACAAGGAGTTTATATTAATGAGGGGGGAACAACAGAAAAGGAGGATGAGAATGGTTGCACACCTTGAAGAATGTAATCAATGTCACTGAGGTTACATGTAGAAGCTGTTGAACTGGTGTATGTTCTTTTGTGTATACTCTCAACAACCACAAAAATATAAAATCAATTATATATTTAAAAAAAATGGCAGTACCAAATGTAGGTGAGCTTATGGAGCAACTGAAACTCCCACACATTGACAATGCGAATATAAAATGGTACAACCACTTGGAAAACTATTTGGCAACGTCAGATACAGTTAAGTTTACACTTACCTGATGATCCAGCAATTCCACTCACAACCATTTCCTCGACACAACTAAAAACACATGTCCACACAAAGACTTGGAGAAGGATATTCATAGCAGCTTTATTCATAACAGTCAAAAAGTGGAAACAACCCCAGTCTATCAACAAAAGAATGGATAAACTGAGGGTAGTCTATCCACACAAGGGAATACTGCTCGGCTTTAGAATGACCAAGTACTAATACACACGAGATGGATGAAGTTAAAAACAAACAAACATTTTGGTGAGGAAAAGAAGCCGGACAGAAGAATACGTACTGTATGAATTCCATTTCTGTGAAATGCAAGAACAGGCAAAAGTCATGTATAGTCACTGAAAGCAGACGAGTGATTGACTGGGCAGAGGGTGGGGAGATTAACTACCTTGAGGTGATGGGAGTTTTCTATAGCTTGACTGTTGTTTTGGTTACACGGGTGTATACATTTGTAAAAAGTCATCAGACTGTACACTTAAAATATATACTGTTTATTTTTTGTAAATTATACCTCAATAAAATTGATTACAAGAGTTCAAGAAAAGGCTCCATTGTTTATGAAGCACAAGCGAGGGTTTAACTTTTCCCTTTGCTCCAGCAACGGGAAACCAGTCACAGAAGGCCACTGGATCTTGCTGCATTTGGTAGCGATTTGATGGTTGAGTCAAGCCATGGCTCTCATGACCTTATATCTTTTGCCAGACACCCAGCCTACATTTTTCCATAAGGATTGTGGGGCTGAGGAGAGGGCGAAACCATGGAGATGGGAGGAAGGGCGTTGGTGTGGTTGAGCAAGAGTTGTGGTAATAGGCCAAGAAGATAACTGGAGGCAGAAGGCTGGACTTGGGTCTTTGGAAGAGAAGCGCGTGGGTCTTCTTTTGGGAAAAAATGGGTGAGACCTGGAAACGTCTCACTCTGGAAGCCCTGTGTGCCTATGATTTCTGCCTGCAGTGGTCCTGGACACAGTCCTGAATCAGATGTCCCATGCTGGGGGGTGGGGACTATTCCCATCCCCAGGGACAATCATCAGGGGACCTTGACCTCAGCCAGCTGGGGCAGCAGTTCTCACATTTCTGGTCTCACGACCTTATGCCACTCTTACAGATTATGGGGGATTGCAAAGAGCTTTTGTCTGTGCAAGTTCTACCTACCAATATTTGTTGTACTAGAAATTAAAACGGACAGAATTGAAAAATATTTATTGATTGTTTTTGCTGTTCGTTGATGGAGAGTCAGCTCTGACTCAAGGTGAACTTCTGTATAACAGAACAAAACGGTGCGCAGTTCTGCACCATCTTCATGATCATTGGTATGTTTGAGACCATCATTTCAGAGTCTATTTATTTATTAGTCCATTTTAAATCAGCAAGGATAAACTCAACCCGTTAACGCAAATAACATATTTTTAATGAAAAATTATATTTTCCAAAGCAAAAAAAGAATGTGAGAAAAGTGGCACCGTCTTACATTTTTATGAAATCATTTAATGTCTGGCTTAATAGAAGACAGCTGGATCCTCCCATCTGCAGATGTGGCCTTGTGCCGTTCTGGGCAAAGTCTACGAAGAAAATCTCGCCTCATACATACGGATTGTTGGAGGGGAAAATATTTTAGTAGCAGTTTTCAGATAATTGCGGGTATTTTTTGATACTATACCAAAACCCAGGAGCTCTGGCGGCACAGTGGTTAAGAGCTCAGGCTGCTAACCAAAAGGCTGGCAATTCGAATCCACCAGCTGCTCCTTGGAAATCCTATGGGACAGTTCTACTCTGTCCTGTACGGTCTCTATGAGTCGGACTTGACTCAGTGGCAACGGGCTTTATACCAAAACTCAACAAGAAGTCATTTCTGAATAGTTTCAATGTGGGATCTGAAAGCACATCGGTGAACTCTCTTCACTCTGTAGGACAGAACGCCAGTGAAAAGGCAAATGACATCCTGGTGGTATTGTCAACCACCACTCATCTGGTAGATTGTTATACTGTGGTGGCTTCTGTGTTGCTATGATGCTGGCAGCTATGCCACTGATATTTCACGTCCTAGCAGGGTCACCCATGGTGGACAGGCTTCTGCGGAGCTTCCAGGCAAATACAGACTAGGAAGAAAGGCCTGGTGATCTCCTCCTGAAAATTAGCCAACGAAAACCCCATGGATCACGACAGAATATTGTCTGATATGATGCTGAAAGATGAGCCCACGAGGCTTGAAGGCACTCACATTCACAGTAGCTGCAGTAATGGACTTGAGCACAATGATTGTGAAGACGGTGAAGGACCAGAGAACGTTTTGTTCTGTTGTTCATGGAGTCATCATGATGGAGCTCACTCAGTGACAACTGACAACAATTACTATCAAAAGAATTCTGACCTCACAGAGCCCCTGAAAGGATCTCAGGACCCTCTCAGGGTTCCCAGATCACACTTTGAGAACCACAGTGCTAAGTCATCAATGGGCGGAAATACTCTGCTGGTGCAGACGGGACCTGTTGGAACATTTGGTGAGGATGCGGAATCTATATTTTTATGAAACTCTCTGGGAGTCTTGTGATCAGCTAGCTTCAGGACTCACCGCTGGAGGGAGCAGGCATTTAAGGAGTGGGTAGAACAGGCAGCCAAAGGGCAGGAGAGAGGAAAACTTAAGATTTCCAGAGATCCAAGGGGGCTCAGCTTCCCAGCTGTGATAGGAGGAGGGCATGGATAGTGAGTGAGGAGCAGGTGTGCTGTCACGGCCTCACCTCACAGCCCTGCAGCCTCATTCCCCCATCATAGACTTGGGCTCAGCGTGCTTCCTAACAGGATGAGTTCAGCAAAGATCCTTACACAGTGGGCAGACCTCAAATGTGTTTATTCTCTCAAGTAGCAGACCACTGGGGGATGCAGGTCCTGTATCCCTGCTTCCTCACCCTCTATAAGTGATGCCCATGATCACGGTCACCTCATGGCCCATGATAACTGCTGGAGCAGCTGCCCTCACTTCTGCATCTCAGGACAGCAGCAAGAAGCATCAGGGAAGGATGAGAGGGAGCTCTTACTCAAATTCGGCTTCCTCTAGGTGGCCTTACCGAAAGCCCCCCCAACACTTCCACTTACATCTTAGGGTTCACACCTAGCTGCATGAGAGACTGGCAGGTGGTACCTTTTAGGAGGCACTGTGTTGCCCTGAACATCAAGGAGGAAGAGGAGGATTCATATGAGGTGTGCAGCAGCAGACTCAGCTGCAGCCTCATCCCCAGCTCCATCCCCAGGCCTATTAGAGGATGAAGCACTCAGCAACCATCCCAACCCTCTCCAGGGAGCTCCAGGCCTCTTTCCCCAGCCCCTGACTCCTGGGCCCTGGCCCTGATACAGGCACCACAATGCCCTAGAAGACACAGAGCCAGATTTCACTACGCCCGATCCTGGGTCCCTGTCCAGAGTCCCGTGGTGTGGACTTTCCTGAGAGGGCCAGTGGTCCCAGGAGTACCTGCCTTTCCTGTTCAGGAGGCCCACTCTGTGCATTTTGAAGCTGAGTTGATCCCACCTCTCTCCCGGCCCCCTCTCCCAGCATCCCAGCATCCCCAGCGGGAGGCAGGCTGTTAGCTGCATTTTGCAGTGAGGAAGAGGTGTAGAGAGCATGAGAGGAGAGGAACCGGAGCCCCTGGAGGCCAAGGCAACGCACAAACCGTCAGCGCCTGTCCGGGAGGGCGGAGGCGTGGGCGCTCCCTAGGGAAGCCTGCCTGCGGCCGCCCGCCTCGCTGGCTCTAAGGGGTTCCAGATGGGAGTCTGCAGCATGACTCACTCACGGGGGCAGCTAGGCTGTGTCAGGCTGTCCCCGCAGACTCCTCTCTAAAGGCTTCCCGCTGGAACGCCTGTCCCGCTGTCTGTCCCTCCAGGCAGGGAGTCACCCCTCCCACCCCCCAGAGCAGCCGCTCCCAGGGCCCCTGCGGATGGGTCCTTGTCCCTGCACCCAGTTCACCAGGCCTGGGGAGGGGTGCGGGGAGCGGAAGTTGTCTAAGAACCCAGGGTGGAAGCAGCAACTTTAGGCCTGGGGAAAGGGCTGGGGGTGAACAGTGGAGGCGGGTCCCTGGGATCCACGCCCCTCCCCCACAGACCTCGTGTGTCTGCCCCGCACGTGACCTGTCCAGGGACCCTCTTCTGCTCCGGGCCTCTCCCCCCACCCTCTCACAGTCCCACCCAAGGCCACCATCTCCCTGACTGTCTTCACGGGGGCCCTCCCAACAGATAGAAACTATCTGACCCTGGAATGATGGCAGGAATTTAGGGGCCCAGCGTCTCCCGTACTTCATCAGAGGTGCTTTGTTCTGTGCTTTGAACCCCTGGTGTCCACACACACACCCTGGTGTCATCTAAGGAGGGGGTTCTGTAAACTCAGGCTGTGAACGTGATGGAGCCCCCCACATACCCTCACTCACTCTCTAATTGGAACCAGCTTCCTCAGCAGCTGAGGCTCCCCTGCCCCTCCCACAGAACCTTCTAGAACAAAGCCCAGCTCCTAGGCATGGCGCCCCAGGCCACCCAGGCCTGTTTACAGCTCCGCAAACAGGCCTGCCACACCCCTGCTTGTCCCTCTGTCCCCCTTGTCAACCTCCACCCCCTGCAGCAAGTAGCCCTGTCTGTAGACTGAGGAGAGGATTTCTCTCTATTGAGTGCCTCCAGCCTGGCCCACTTTATGTCCAAAGCCTCGGGGTGTCTGATCTGAGGCTGGAGAGAGGAGGACACTTGGCAGTCTCCTGAATTGGCCTCTTCGTTGTGACTCTCAGCCCCACAGTCCTGGGGAGCCAGCACAGGTCACATGGCATCCAGACAATGGGAGTCGTGCCCTGGCAGGGGCTGCCCCCTGTGTGGACCTCCAGTTGGACCTCCCAGCCCCTTGGAATATGTGAAGGGCTGTCCAGGGCGAGACCACTGTTACCCACCTCCAGAGTGTCCTAGACCACTCTGGGGGAGCGAGGGGAGGAGCAGCCATCCTGCTGGTGCTAGGGATGACTGTCGGGGAAACTTGGCAACCCCTTCCCTATCACACCCCAAGGACCCCCCCCATTGGGCTCCCCTTATGGGTGGAGGGAGTTATGGATTGAGTTGTGTCCCCCCAAAATGTGTGTCAAATTTACTAGGCCACGACTCCCAGTATTGTGTGACTGACCACTATTTTGTCATCTGATGTGATTTTCCTATGTGTCGTAAATCCTACCTCTATGATGTTAATGAGGCAGGATTAGAGACAGTTACGTTAATGAAGCAGGACTCAATCTACAAGATTAGGTTGTGTCTTAAGTCAATCTCTTTTGAGATATAAAAGAGAGAAGTGAGCAGAGAGACAAGAGGACCTTATACCACCAAGAAAGCTGAGCTGGGAGTGGAGCTTGTCCTTTGGACCTGGGGTCCCTGCCCTGAGACACTCCTAGACCAGAGGAAGATCGATGACAAGGACCTTCCCCCAGAGCGACAGAGAGAGAAAGGCTTCCCCTGGAGCTGGTGCCGTGAATTTGGACTTCTAGCCTCCCAAACTGTGAGAGAATAAATTTCTATTTGTTAAAGCCATCTGCTTGTGGTATTTCTGTTATAGCAGCACTAGATGACTAAGAGGGAGTTCATGCTCTATAGCATGGCTTGAGGGGTGATGGGAAGGCCCTCTGGTCCAAACATTCTCTGTTCCCCCACCACATGCTGAGAGCCCTGTTACGGCATCCTTTCTTCATTCTGAGCTGGCTGTAGCCCATGTCTTGCTGCTTCTTTTCCAGTTCAAAAACTCAGGGAACATTAGTGGAGTTTTGGAGGCGTGACCACCCATTGGGTCATGTGGCCTCGAGAGGCTGGGTCATGGGCTGGCCCGTTTCGTGGGAGGGTGAGGAGCACTGGACTAGAGTGGGGACATGTCCTGGCCAGAGGAGAGGACTTCCCTCAGGAGATGGCTTCATCTTGTCAGCCTATCCCCAGATCTCCTGGTCATGGGACTTTAAGAGCAGACTCTGGCCCCCTGCCACCACCTGGGTTGTTTTAAAAACATGATCACCCCTGTTACCCATTAACAACTGCTGTGTTGCAAGCAAACATTTCCTCCCTGAGGACACATCATCTCTCCTTGTGCATTTGAATTAAGCCTTTTCCTGGTTGACAAACATTTAAAATAAGAATAGAACGCCTGTGAATAACAGATCTATAGGAAGAGCAAATAAAATAAAATAAAATAAATAAACTCCTGTCTGCTGGGAGGAAGCCAAGAATGATTGTGCAAAGAACAGATTTGATGAACTGATATTGGAAGAGATGGTTGAAATTTGTGATAAACTGTGAAGCTGGCCACTCGAGTTCCATGTTTCAGCTTTCTCCAAAAAATCTCCTGATAAGTAGAGGCAAAAATATGTCAAGTCAAAGGGGAGAGAGGCAAAGTTGAGTCCCTTGGGCTTGTGTCGTTTTCTTTGTAAGTCCTCATTTCACTTTCCTGTGGCCTTTGCCTAAATTTTCTCTGGATTTTTAATTCACAGATGTCTGGTTATGCAAGACTCTTATCCATTTTTGGCAAAGGAAGTTGTTCAAGGGGATTTGGAAAGGTGCTTAGTACAGATGCCGGCCAGCTGGGCCTGATCACGAGGCCCTGGGGCGCCCTGGTTCTTTGTCTCCCAGGTCAGAGCAGTGAAGGAAGGACCTACTGCTTGTTGGTGAATGCTTCTTCCTAGGAATGTCTCTTTGGAGCCACAAAGCCTTTCTAGAGCTTCCAACACATTTCTCTACCTCCTTGGCCAGACTTGGGTCAAATACCCATCCCTGATCTGTGCCTGGTGAGGAGAATGGGGTTTCTCTTTCTGGCTTAGACTACTCAGAGGCTGAGCCTTGTAGGAAAAGGTGGACAATGGAATATAATTGGAGTCAGTCAGCAAGGAAGAAGGAGTGGATGGTGGGTGGAGAAACAACAGGCTCCAGCGACAGCTATCAGGTCTGCTTGCTCCAAAGACTCTCATGGGCAAGCCCAGTAAAACTAGCTGCTGTCGAGTTGATTCTGACTCACAGCAACCCCACGTGTGTCAGTAGAACTATGCTCTGTAGGGTTTTCAATGACTAATTTTTCAGAAATGGATTGCCAGTGCTTTCTTCTGAGGTGCCTCTGGGTGGACTTGAAACTCTAAACTTTTGGTTAGCAACCAAGCACATTAACTTTTCCACCACCCAGAGACTCCCACAGATAAGTAGGGGTCACAAGATCACAAGCAAGTCCAAGGGGCCATGGTATTAGTTGTTAGAGAGTAATGATTCTCAATGGGGGTTTTATCACCCCAAAGGGGAATTTGGAAATGTAAAAGGGATTAAAAAAATCAACTTCATTGAGGTATTATTCACATACAATAATAAGATACACCCATTTTAAGTGTACAATTTGATGAATTTTGACAAATTGACACACTCATGTAATTGTTAGCACAATCAAGACAGAGAACACATCCACCACTCCCCAAAAATCCTTGTGCCCTTTGGTAGTCTGTCTTCATGAATTTTGCTTCCTGTATTTTGATGCTATGTCATTAGGCATATACACATTTAGGACTGTTATGTCTTCTTGGTGAATTTACCCGTTCATTATTATATAATTTTCCTCTTTATGTCTGATAATTTTCTCGGAAGTTTACTTTGATATTAATGCAGGCCCTCTAATTTTTTTTGATCCATGTTTGCATGGCATATTTTATTCCATCCCTTTTACACTAACTTACTGATATTTTAAGTGAATTTCTTGTAGATAGCATATAGTTGGGTCATTTAAAACAATTCATTCTGACAATCCCTGTCTTTTAATTTAGGCCAGTTATATTTAATGTAATTATCATAATTATTTGGATTATTATTTACTTCCTGTTTGTTCCCTCTGTTTTTGACTCCTACTCCTTTGTTTCCCTATTCCTGTCCTTTCTTATTTGAACATTTTTTTAGTATTACATTTTAGTTTATCTATTGTGTTGTTGACTATATATCTTTGTAAAATTTTTTAGTGTTTTTTCTGGGGATTCCCATATACATACTAACCTTTCATAGTCTACTTAGAATCATTATTTTACCATTCCGAGTATTTTGTAGGAATCCTACAACCATGTAGGTACCTGTACCTTTCATCCTTTATGTTGTAGTTGTCTTATGTAATACATCTGTATATGCTGAAAACTCCATCAGACAATGTTATAATTTTTGCTTTAAATCGTCAAACAAATTTTAAGGAATGGAAGTGGAGAAGAATATTGTATTTCCCGGAAACTTACCATTTGGTTTCTCTTGCTTCATTCTCGATATTCTAGGTTTCCCTTCTGTCTGAAGAACTTTTTACAGGCATTCTTTTAGGGTATGTCTTCTGGCAGAAAATTCTTAGTTTTCCTTCATCTGAGAATGTCTTTATTTCACCTTCATTCCTGAAATATATTTTTGCTGGATATAGAATTTTTAGTTGACAATTCTTTTTTTTTTTTCAGTGCTTGAAAAATGTTGTGTCACTTCCTTTTGGCCTCTATGGTTTATGAGGAAAAAATCTACATTCTGACTGTTGTTCCCTTGTAAATAATGTGTTGTTTTTCTCCAGCTGCATTCCAGATGTTTGTCTTTGTCCTTAGTTTTTAGAAGTTTAATTGTGATGTGTTTGAGTGAAGATTTATTTGGGCTTTTCCTGTTCGAGGTTCACTAAACTTCATGAACATGAGGAGAGAGAAGGGTAAGAAGGTCAGGGGCTGCCTATGATCCTGTCAGAACCTCTCTTGGACCAGACCTGTCTACAAGTAGCTGTGGGAACCTCACTGGGCTAATTTTTATATGTGGCACTTTCCAAGGTATGGCTTGTTCAGGTTGGCTAAGTAGATGGAGATAACGGAAATTTCAGGGTCTGGATGCGTGCTGTAGCAGAGGTGGGAGGCTGGCCCTGTTTTCTGGCTATTGGACCCGCATACCTGGTCCTGAAGGACCCATGTTTGTAACTGCTCCCTTTTCTCATTGCTGATATGGGAGGAGTCAACTTTAAACACATGAAATTGTGTAGTACCATGCTGACCAATTTCCCAAGGACACCTCCAAGTGTGCATGGATGGTTCATGCCCATGACCTTCTGCTGAGAATGAGGGGAGCTGGAATGGGGTGGAGAATGGGTGTGAGAGGAGGAAAGATTCAGAACCAACACTGTGGAGGTTGGAGAAGAAGGATTCCTGGGAGGCTTTAAGGCCCCGAAAGTGGCAGAAATTGGTCACTGCCAATTCAGTGATGGAGAAGACAGTTTTGTGATGTTATGGTGTTCAGTGGGCAGACAATGCAGCTGGTCGAGGTCAGGTAGAAGATAAGTAGACGTTATGAAGCCAGGTGGCCTTAAAAGAGGTGGCCCTGGTGCCATCGCTCCCCTGTTATTTCCCCTTCACGGGTCCTTTCATCCCTGGACTTCTTCAACCCCAGGCCTTATCCCATTTTCTCTTGCCCTGGGGAAACTGAGGCTCTGCTGGTGCATTTGCTCTGGACATGAGTCACCATGTCCCGATTGGGAGAGGACAGGCTGAAACCAGAGAGAAGTGACCAAACAGGAGGAAGGGCTGGGGCATTCCACGGCCCTGGTGTGACAGGAGGTCTGTTCAGAGAGGACACCCTCCTAGGTGAAGACGTGAAAGGAAGAGCTGCTCTGGGAGATGCCAGGCTCTGTGACTGGGCTCTAAAGTGTAATCATGCCTGGATTACATCCAGCACTCCCCTGAGTGTATGCAGAGGCCAAGGGGAGACCCTGGCTGTGGCACAGAGATGGTCAGAGAGCAGGAGGCCCAGGAGCCAGCTACACAGCCCACCTAGGTGGTGGGCTCTGCTCAAGTGCTGGATGTGGGGAGCATGCAGGGAGGCGCCAGTTTCCAGGGCCCAGTGATTACCAGGGTACACTAGGAGGCAGAGCTCAGGGAAGGGCGGAGGGAGGGATGTGGATCCATAAGGTGAAATGGGCATTGGGACTGTGTGTGGCCCCCAGGATTCACCGTAAGGGGTGGGGCTAGCTCTTGTGGGACAGAGGTGGCCTGGAGCTGGGCAGTGCCATGCTGGTAAATGTTTACCAACTGGCTTTCAGGAAGAAAAAGATGGGATTTATAGCGTTTGCCAATTTCTGTGGTGTAAATGCTCCCACCATGGGAGATTTCAAGCTAGCAACTTGCTGCACCTCATGGTGGTGTTCGGAAGAGATGCTCGATAGCACAGCGTCATTTAGTGTTTGCACCAAGGATACAACAGATATAAAGAGCGTAAAGCACATACATATCAGTGAAATGTAGTCAAATAAATAGGAAGAGTTGAGCTTTGAATGTTTATAATCTTTGTTTTTAGTAGAATTTATTTAATTGTAAGTTTGTGTTTTGCAAGTGGGTCTTGAAATTCCTGAAAATGTAACAGTTTGCTCTCAGGAGCCTCAAGTGCCAGCTCCAGTGCATGGCTGGGTTGGGGCGAGGTGGTAGGAGGGGCTTTGAGGGGCTAGGGGAGACCCTGGGGTAAGTCAGAGTTCCTGGAGGGCTCAGTGGGCAGGGCCAGTGGCAGATGTCCCTCCAGGGATGTGACAGGGTTTGTGGTGCAAGACCTCACTCTTGCCCTGCCCAACTTCTGCAGGGGATGGGGAGCGTGGGGGACACAGGGCCTTCTCTGTTGCTCCCTGACTCACTGGGTTTGGATCAGACAGATCTGGGTCACTCACTTCCTCGTGATTCACCAGTTGGCCACCTCCATAGAAGCCAGATAGTTTCCCGTTGAGAGGGATGGGATTTAAAGCTGACCATCCCTAGAGCCGCTGGAACACCCCACCCCCACCCCCCAGCTCTCTGTAGAGTCTGGTTAGCTGTGGGTGGGGGTGTGGGCCAGCACTTCACCAGAAAACCACAGGTTTGTGTGGGAGCAGTCTCCGAGGACCTTTCTTTGTTTGGAGATTGCTTGGGAACAAGTTCTGAGGGTTCCCCTGAGGACTCAGAGTAGAAGGAGCCAGGAGTCCCAGTGTGGGAGGGGCAGAGAAGCAGGCTCTCCTTTGAGTCTCTCCCTTTTCCAGCAGTGGCTCAGAGGTCGGATGCCATTATAGGCCACAGGCTGACCGCCAGCCCCATCCTCATTCATTCATTCATTCTTTCAACAACTCTACTCGGGGGGCCACTGTGGGCCCACCTGGCACCAGTGCAGGTGTAGAGCAGTCCATGAGGCAGGTGAAGACCTTGAAGCATGAATGGGCATATCTGGGGTGTAAGAGAAGAGCTCAGGTCACAACTGTCCCCTCTCAGTACAGGTCACCCTACTCTCAAAAACTCACACTCCACATCTCAGGGCAGCTTCGTAGGCTGGAGCAGCTTTGGTCACAAAAACACAGCATCTACCTCACCCCGCTCAAGCCCTCTGAACCTCTTCACCCCAATTTAATTACACTTCTGTTGGCTGCATTTAAGACAACCCTTGTTCTATGAGATACTCTTGATTTGTTTTGCATTTAGCAAAATAATTCTGAACGACATATCAGATCCTGGCCTCCCTGACTAAGTCCTACATCTGCACAGTGGCGCCCCCTCGGCAGAGGGGCCTTCCCTGACCTGTCCTTCTGCCCACGCCCTCCTCATTCTGTTCAAAGCCCCCAGCCCTACAAGGTGTGCATCTGAGAGGTTACTCTGTCACTGCCACGAGGACAGGCATCTGTCTGATGTGGTCTCGGCTATACCGCAGTGTCCAGGTGGGCCCGGTGCTCGGGGGCTTCCCAGAGAGAATGATGTTCTTCCTTCCCTGTGTGGGACAGGACCCCCGCCCCCCAGGCCGGGCAGCTTGCCCAGCCCTGAGCCACCCTTCACGGTCCAGAGTTAGTCCTTTGGGAATATTTGATTGGTGCCCGTTTTCCCCGGGTGGCTCACTGCCAAGGGCAGGTCTAGGTCTCTGCTCCTGGGGGAACCCCATTCACAGGGTTTTAGGACACTCCGGTGTCACAGCCCCCGTTCCCACACCTGCACGGCTCTCTCACTCTGTCCTCCATTCTGTTTAAGTCTTTCACCTAATTTCCTCCCTCTTCTAGCTGATTCTCTCACCTCACTCCCTCTTCAATGCCCCTCACATCCTATTTCTCTGCCTAGCCTCTTCCCCCTTGGGCAAACCGTCAAAACTCTCCACAGGACCCCCGATTCTGCAGCCCCCAGCTTCAGATCTGAAACCTTTCAGGCTCCCCTCTTCACCCAGCCCCATAAAAACAGGATTTTTTGCTTCACCAGCAGTGGGAGGAGAGGGCCCGGGCAGTCATGGGGGCGTGATGGAAACCATCTGGACAACATTCAGGGCCAAAAGACTGTCTCCCGTCAGCTACAGCTCTGGGGCCTTTCTGTGGAAGTCAGATCTCCTAGGGACGGCCTGTTCACTCTAACCCAGAGTGGTCTGTAGTTTAGAAAACTGGAAGAGGCGTGGCTGAGTTGGGATGGTTTCAATGATGCTGGTTACTCTGAAATCATCCCGTGAAAGGCTCCTGGGCCACTGTATTAGTGTCTTGGGGCTGCTGTAACAAGTACCACACACTGGGTGGATGATAAGAGCAGAAGTTTATGGTCTCACGGTTGTGGAGGCTGGGAGAGTGTCTGCCGGGTTGACTCCATCTGAGGCTCTGAGGGAGAAGCTGTCCCACGCCCCTCTCCTAGTTCCTGGTGGCCCCAGGCGTCCCTTAGCTTGCAGCTGCAGCGCCACATGATGTCCTTCCTCTGTCTCCCAGTCTCTGCGTCAATCCTCCTCTTTCACGAGGACATCACTCACATTGGACTAGGCCCCACCCTGCTCCAAATAGGGTCACATTCACAGATACCGGGGGTTAGGACTTCAGCATACCTTTCTGGAGGACACAATTCAATGCATAACACCCACCATGCACCGGTCAAAAGATCAGATCTGGAGGGGTGGCCTGCAGGGAAGGGGACGCAGCCCCCCCGCCCACCTGTGTCACCTGACAAGATCTGAGTATTTACACCATAGCGGGGAGAGACTGAGGCTGGTGCCATGGTCTAGGCTGGGATGGCCTCCATCCAGAATCCTGCAGTCCATCCGCCCTGTCTCACCCTTTGCCCTGCAGGCTGGCAGAGCGTCCCCTCCACCAGCTGCCTACTGTCCTCGAGTTGAAATGCAAACTTGCTAATCTAGGCACCATGTCATCCTTCTGGCACCTTGTGGGCGCTCTCCCTCCCATTACCTTGCTTCAGTTCCATCTCCGCTCAGAATAATCTGGGTCAATGCCTGTGCTTCCCCTCTGCCCTTGAGCCCCCCGTTCCCGGTCTGGGCACATGTCCTCCACCCCTTGAGTGTCTCTTGGGTGAACTGTCCCCAGCCCCCGCTTGCCCTGTGCCTGAGCCCGGAACACTTGTCAGGTGGCTTCCTGAAGGCACACCCACAGGCAGCAGTAACTGCCCCCTCTGTCTGCTTGGCGCCTGGCACACAGCAGGGCCCGTGAGTCAGGCCTGGCCTCCTGGGCTCGCTCGCTGAGCACTTGGCCTGTTCTGTTTCTATCTTTTCTTTTTTAATCTGGTAGATGGGTCTTCTGTGCATATTGAAAACAATGAAATTATTCAAGCTGATAACGATAACTTGAATCATACTGAGCTTATTTGTTGCTGTGAACTCAAGACAAAATTTTTACCTACACCTTGTCCCTACGGACAAGACCTGTTTTAAAAGCTGCAGACAGTCCCGAGGGCTGGTGTACACCCAGGGAAGACATCTCATGGAGCTCCTACTCTCCTCCACTGGGAGCCCTTCCAGGGCCCACCCCACCACGGAAAACTTAATCAAAGCCCCTTGTAATGTCTCGTAGGTGGAAATCTTCACAAACATTCTGTGTAAGGTTGCATCCAAAATGCCAAAGGAAGCAGTGGTTCAGAGGTGGAATTCCCACCTTCCATGCGGCAGACCCAGTTTTGATTCCCAGCCCACATATCCTCATACACAGCCACCACCCGTCGGTCAGCGGAGGCTTGTGTGTTGCCATGATGCTGGACAGGTTTCAGCAGGGCTTCCCGACTAAGACTAGGAAGAAAGGCCTGGTGATAGACTTCTGAAAATCAGCCAATGAAAACCCTGCAGATGATCATGGTCCGATCCGCAGATAATCATGGAGATGGCGCAGGAGCGGGCGGCATTTTGTTCCCTTGTGCATGGAGTTGCCACGAGTTGAAGGTGGACTCAAGAGCAGCTGACAACAACCACCAGGCCTGGAATTGGGCCAGCAGCCTCTGCAGGATACTTAGTTCCGATGACTCTGGAACGTTATCCCTGGGGCACTAATCGCTCCAGGGGGGGATGCCCACCTCGATCTTAAAGGGGAGTACTCTTTTTTTACTGGATTAAAAATATTCTAAAATTTTCATACAATAAAATTCCCTTATTTCTGGTGCAGAGCTGTGGAACCACTGCCCCAAACAGGATGCAGAACAGCTTCCTCCCCCAGCGCCCCTTGGGCTGCCCATTGTAGGCACACCCCCAGCCCCCCAGCCCCCCAGTCCCCCAGCCCTTGGCAGTGCCTGCTCTGGTCTTTCTCCCTGTGGCTCTGCCTTTTCCAGAATATCACATTAATGGAATCACACAGGCTGGCTTCCTTCACGTAGCACGGTGCAGCTGAGACCCGGCAGGCTGGGCGTGTTGTCCGTGGTCCACCTCTTTTCATCACTGTGTAGGGTTCCATGGCATGAGTGTAACAAAGGTGCATACTGTTGAGGGAGTGAGAGGGAATTCAGATGGACCAGTCCCCACCCCATCCCTTCCACCAGGACCACCCCTCCTCACGCCCTGATTCGAGACCTCTGGGCAGCTTTGACTCAAGGAGGCAGCACCCATGACCTCCACCAAGTCCCTGCTGCTCCTGCCTCCCTCCTGCAGAGCCCAGGGCCCTCCCACCTCCTTGTCCTTCACCCTCTGAATCTTTCCCCAAATGACCTCTGCCAACCCCGGAACCCAGCCTTGTCCCAGCCTGGGTGGTGGGGCAGAGCCGTGGACTAGGCCACCAACATCAGTGAGAGCTAGTGAGGTCCCCACCAGGCCTCCCTGGAACAGACCCCAGCAGTGGAGGAGATGCCCCTCCTGTCCCCTGATCAGGGGTCCCCTTCACTGAGCTCACACCACTGGGTTGCACCCCAGGGCCTGGTACAGGGCAGGCCTCACTGGGCGGAAGGTGGCTCACCCGGGTTGGGTCTCGCAGGTTGCACCCTCATCAGAGAGCTGGTGGGATCCCAGAGCCCAGCCCCGAGCCCCAAGCAGCCTTGGCTCTGGCAGAGCCCCCCCTCCTGACATACCTGAGCCTCACCATGCTGGGGTGTTTCCTGCGAGGCTGCACGTTTACACTGCTTCCAAAATTCCAGTAAATATTTGCGTTTCAGACTAAATCCTCCGTAAATATTCCTAGAGAGTGTTATTGGGTTCTCAGGAGAATCAAGTTTTTTGTGGGTGTTTGTCCCTAGTTTTAAAACTGAGACCTAATTCACAAATCCTGACTGTACCGCTGCATGAACGTTCCCTATTAGACTCAGGGGACACCTCCCAGCTAAGGCGATAACCCCCCCAGGAGGTCCCTTTTCTCAATACCTCAACCCCCCATCTCCAAGTAAAAGCTGTTCTCATTTCTGTAGCCCTACTTCAGTGTTGCCCGTCCTGGAACGTCATGTAAATGGAATTTCACACAATGCACTGTTTTGAGACCGAATTCCATTGCTCAGCTAATGCTTGTGCCATGAATTCCTGCTGTGTGTATCAGTCATTCACTCCTCTGTGCTGCTCAGCAGTATCCTCGCGTGGCTTGCTGTTGATGGACATTCAGGTTGCTTGCAGCTTTGGGCCGTTACGAATAATGCTGCTGTGAACCCTGGTGTCCACGTCCCGTGTGGACATGTGCATTTGTTTCTGTGGTGTAAATCCCTAGGGGTGACATTACAGCATCACGGGATAGGTGTTTATTTAGCTTTAATGTGGTTGTTCGTTACCGTCAAGTGGGCTCTAACTCATGGTGGCTCCATGCTCCATGGAACGAAATACTGCCCAGTCCTGCACCATCCCCATGATTGGACTGTTGTAATCCGTAGGGTTATTGGCTGATTTTTGGAAATAGATAGCCAGCCCTTTCTTCCTAGTCCATTTTAGTCTGGAAGCTCTACTGAAACCTGTTCAGCATCTGTCATGGATTGAATTATGTCCCTCAAAAAAAGTGTGTATCAGTTTGGCTGGGCCATGATTCCCTGTACCGCGTGATTGTCCCTCCATTTTGTGATTGTAGTTTTATGTTAAAGAAGAGTAGGGTGGGATTGTAACATCGTTACTAAAGTCACATCCCTGATCCAATGTAAAAGGAGTTTCACTGGGGTGTGGCCTGCACCACCTTTTATCTTACAAGAGATGAAAGGAAAGGGAAGCAAGCAGAGAATGGAGGACCTCATACCACCAAGAAAGCAGTGCCGGGAGCAGAGCGTGTCCTTTGGACATGGGGTCCCTGCGCAGAGAAGCTCCTAGTCCAGGGGAACACTGATGAGAAGGCTGACAGAGAGAGAAAGCCTTCCCCTGGAGCTTATGCCCTGAATTTGGACTTTCAGCCCACTTTACTGTGAAGAAATAAATTTCTCTTTGTTAAAGCCGCCCACTTGTGGTACTTCTGTTGTAGCAGCACTAGATGACTGAGACAGATTATAGCAACACACCAGCCTCCACTGACACATGGGTGGTGGCCGCTCATGAGTTGCTCTCGCCTGGAATTGAACCAGGTGTCCCACATGGAAGGTGAGAATTCTACCACTGAACTACCTCTTAGCTTTAATGGATACTGCCAAACAGTTTTCCAAAGTGGCCGGATAGCTTTATAACCCCACCCATAGAGTCTGGGTGTTTGCTTTTTCCACATTTTTACCATTACTTAGTAACTATATATATATATTTAATTTTAACCGCTTTGGTGGGTGTTTCAGTGATACCTGGTATTAATTTACATTTTACATTGATATTAGTTATTACTAATAATGCTAAGCACTTTTCAGAAGGTTTTAAACCATTTGAATAGCTTCTTCAGCAAAGTACTTATTTAAGTCTTTTATCCATTTTTTTAAAAAAAATAATTGGGTTGTTTGTCTCCTTTTATTGATTTCTAGAAGTTCCTTGTACATTCTGCATATAAGCCCTATGACAGAAATACACGTTGCAAATATCTTGTCCTGGTTTGTGGCTCGCCTTTTAACTTTCTTCATGATGTCTTTTGTGGAGCTGAAGTCTGTAATTTTTAGGAAGTCCCACTTACCCAGTTTATTCTACATGGTTAGCGCTTTTGTGTTCTGTTGAGGAATCTTTGCCTCCCCAGGGCTATAAGATATTCTCCTAAGGTTGCTTCTGGTAATTTTATGGCAGAAATTTTCACATTTAGGTTTACAATCCATCTCAGATTAATTTCTGTATATGGTTTGAGTTAAGGGACAAAGACCCTGATTTTCCAAAGAGACACCCGGTTGTTCCAGCATGATTTATTGCAAAGATTTCCCTTTCTCTGTTGAGTTGCTTTGGCATGTTTGTCAAAAACAAATTGACAAGCTCTTGCAGCTATATCTATCTATCTGTCTGTCTATCTATCTACCTATCTATCTATCCATCTATCATCTATCTATCTATCATCTATCTATCTATCCATCTATCCATCTATCATCTATCTATCTATCTATCTGTCATTGGAGGGATTGAAGGAATTGGGAGTGACTGCTAATGGTTTTCCCTCTGGGGAGATGAAAATGTTCTAAAATTAATTGTGATGATGGTTGCACAACTCTGTCAATATACTAAATGCCACTGAGTTGTACACTTCAAATAGGAGAATTTTATAATATGTGAATTATATCTCAATGAAGCTGTTGAAATTTAAATAAACTATATATGTTGTTGTTCTTGTTAGGTGCCATTGGGTCGGTCCTGACTCATAGCGACCCTGTGTACAACAGAACGAAACTCTACCCAGTCCTGTGCCATCCTCACAATTGTTATGCTTGAGCCCATTGTTGCAGCCACTGTGTCCATCCATCTCGTTGAGGGTCTTCATCTTTTCGTTGACCCTCTACTTTACCAAGCGTGATGTCCTTCTCCTGGGACTGGTCCCTCATAATTGTTGTTGTGTTGTTGTCAGGTGCCATTGAGTCAGTTCCAACTCACAGCGACCCCATGCACAACAGAACGAAACATTGCCCGATGCTGCACCATCCACACAATTCTTGTTATGCTTGTTGCAGCCACTGTCATTCCAGCTCTTTGAGGGTCTTTCTGTTTTTCACTGACCCTCTACTTTACCAAGCATGATGTCCTTCTCCAGGGACTAATCCCTCCTGATACCATGTCCAAAGTATGTGAGACGTAGTCTCGCCATCCTTGCTTCTAAGGAGCATTCTGGTTGTACCTCCTCCAAGACAGATCTGTTCATTCTTTGGCAGTCCATGGTATATTCAATATTCTTTGCCAGCACCACAGTTCAAAGGCATCACTTCTTCTTAGGTCTTCCTTACTCATCATCCAGCTTTCACATGCATATGAGGCTATTGAAAACACCATGGCTTGTGTCAGGCACACCTTAGTCTTCAAGGCGATGCCTTTGCTTTTCAAAACTTTAAAGAGGTCTTTTGCAGCAGATTTGCCCAATGCAATATGTCGTTTGATTTCTTGATGAGGTGAGCTCTCAGATATAACCAAAACTTGAGGTGAGTTTGGGTTTGGTTGCAGCTTTACTTAGTCTTAGTCCTAATTTGGCTTCCAATTTCTGGTGGGAAGCTCTGTCTCATGTTTTTATTTTTTAACTTGAATGACTTATTTCTTTATTTTATTATTTTTTTCTACTATAAATTCTTTTATTAGGCAGATTTGATTATATCAAGTTACTCAGTGATTCCAACTTCCTGGTATATAAAACCGTAGAAACATAAACACACAAATCACATGTTTCAAAGGTCCCCAACTCTAGCAGGATATTCGTGTCTAAACTCTATGAGATCCTCCTGCCTTTTCGGCCCAGTATACAATCTCTTAGACCACCACACCCTCAGCAAAATCCCATGGAGGAGAATAAAGTCTTGGGAGAACTAGATTTGTGTTCCTGAATCCTTCAGACTCTAATCCTCACTCAGCCACTGAAAGCTTTTTGGATATCTTTGTTCCTTAGAAGAGTCCCTCTGCCTTGGGAGGTCCTATTTTCATATGCCTCTACCAATATTTGAAAATTCATTGAGGGAGAAAAGTGACCACAGTTTTCCTAGGAAGAGCTTGTCCTTCTCTGGAATTTAAGTTACGTTACATGGCAAGGGGGAATTAAGGTTTCAGATGGAATTAAGGTTCTTAATCAGCTGATCTAAAGATGGGGAGATTATCTTTGATTAGCCAGGTGGGCTCAATGTAATCACAAGGGTCCCTAAAAATGAAAGAAAGAGGTAGAAGAGGTCAGAATCAGAGAGAGATTTAAAGATGTAATATGAAGACTATGAGACAAGGAAAGCAGGTGGGCTCTAGGAGCTGGAAAAGGCAAGGAAACAAATTTTCTCCTAGAATCTCCAGAAGGAACACAGCCCTAATGACATCTTGATTTTAGCCCAGTGAAACCCATTCCAGACTTCTGATCTCCAAAACAGTAAGATAAGATTTGTGTTGTTTTAAACCTCTAAATTTGTGGTAATCTGTTACAGCAGCAATAAGAAACTAATACAAGGGTGTTGAAGTCTCCAACCACAATTGTGGATTTACTTATTTCTCCTTTCAATTTTTTGTTTCTCATATATTGAAACTTTGTTGTTTAGTGCATACGTATTAAGAATTGTGATGTCTTTTTTTTTTGGTGTATTGACCTTTTTATCATTATGTAATTTCCCTCTCTGTCTCTAGTCATTGTCTTTGCTCTGAAGTCTATTTTGTCTGATATTAATATAGTCATTCTTTTCTTTTGATTAATGTTTGTGTGGTATATCTTTTTACATCCTTTTACTTTCAACCTGTCTTTATCATTATATTTGAAGTGAGTTTCTGGCGTAAGAAAATGGAAGAAGTAAAACTATCTCTATTTTCAGATCACATGACCTTGTATATAGAAAATTCTAATGAATTCACAAAAACAATTAGAATTAATATATAAGTTCAGCAAGGTTGCAGAATACAAAATCAATACACAAAAATCAATTGTATTTCTATAACTAGCAATGCATAATCTGAAAATAAAACTAAGAAAACAATTCCATTTGCAATAGTGTCAAAAAGAATAACATATTTTATTTACCAAAATTAAAAAAATTAACATTTAATAAAAAAATTCAACAAAAGAAGTGTGTGATGGTTAAGATTGTGTGTCATCTTGGCTGGGCCATGATTCTCAGTGTTTATATGTGATCACTCTCATGATGGGATCTGCTGTGAGTAGCCAATCAGTTGAGAGGGAGTTTCCTTGTGTGTGTGGCCTGCATCTGAATATAACTGGACGTTCTGGTTTTTGCCAGCTCTGGATCATGCAGCTACCTCCTGTTCATTTGACCTCTGGTTCTTGGGACTTAAGCTAGCAGCTTATCTGCCAATCTTGGGATTCATCGATCTTCACAGCCTGTGAGCAACAGCCCTGCTCTCCAACCTGCCAGTGTTGGGTTTGCCAGCCCCAGTGGCTATGTGAAGCAGGAGAAGCCTCTATCCTGATCCATGGACTTGGGATGTTCCAACCTCTACAACCGTGTCAGCCATTTCCTTGATATGAATCTCTCTGTATATATATATTTATACACTTTACTGGTGTTGCTTCTCTAGACAACCCAGCCTAAGACAAAGTGCAAGAGTAAGACTTGTACACTGAAAACTGCAAAACATTGTCAAAAGAAATTTGATACCTAAATAAATGGAAAGACCCTGTGTTCATGGATTGGAAGATTTAATATTGTTAAGATTGCAATACTTCCCAAACTCATGTACAGATTCAACACAATTCCTATCAAAATCCTGGTTGACTTTTTTTTTGAAAAAATTGAAAAACTGATCCTAAAATTCATATGGAGACTCAAGGGATCCCAGATTGCCAAAACAATATTGAGAAAAAGAATCAAGTTAGAGGACTCATACTTCCAGATTTCTAAACTTACTACAAAGCTATGGTAATCAAGACAGTGTGGTACAGGAATAAGATAGACATATAAACAATGGAATATAATTAAAAGTCTAGAAATAAACCCTTCCATTTATGGTTAATTGATTTTAGACAAGGTGTCAAAACAATCAAATGGGTAAAGAATAGTCTTTCCAACAAATGTGCTGGGACAAGTGGATAACCACATGCAAAAGAATGAAGTTGAATCCCTATCTCACACCATATACAAAATAACTATTTAAGAGGGAAAACTATGAACCTTTTAGAAGAAACACAGCTGTCAATTTCCATGGCTTTGCATTAAGCAATGGTTTCTTAAATATGACATTAAAATTACAAACAAGAAAAGAAAAAAATGATAAATTTGACTCCACCAAAATTGAATTTTTTGTGCTTCAAAAGACACCCTCAAGAAAGTGAAAAGACAACCCACAGAATGGAAGAAAATATTTGCAAATCTTCTACCTGAGAAGGACTTGTATCCAAAATACGTAAAGAACTTTTACAACTAAACAATATATAAAGACAAATAGCCCCATTCAAAAATGGGCAAAGATTTGAATGAACATTTTTCCCAAGAAGATACACAAATGAAAGGATGCTCAACATCATTATTCATCAGGGAAATGCAAATCAAAACCAGAATGAGATACCCTTTTACACCCAGTAGAATTGCTAGAATAAAAAAGACAGACATTATCCAGTGTTGCCAAGGGTGTGGAGAATTGCTGGTAGGAATGTAAAGTGGTGTAACCATTTTGGAAAAGCTTGGCAGAAAAGTTTTCAAAAAGTTAAACACAGAGTCACCATAGGATCCCAGCAATTCCACTCCTAAGAGAATTGAAAACAATGTCCACACAAAAACTTGGACACAAATGTTTATCCAGCAGCATTATTCATAATAGCCAAAAAGTGGAAACAATCCAAATGTCCGTGCATTATGAATGGATAAACAAAGTGTGGTATATTCACGCCATGAAATACTATTTAGCCAATAAAAGTAAGGAGCTACCGATACATACTGCAACATGAACGAACCTCCAAAACATTATGCTAAGTGAAGGAAGCCAGTCACGAAAGGCCGCCTATTGTACGGTTCCATATACATGAAATGTCCAAAATAGGGAAATCCACAGACACAGAAAGTAGAGCAGCGGTTACCAGGCAATAGTGGAGAATGAGATACTGCTGCTAATGGGTATGGGGTTTCTTTTTGGTGTGATGAAAATATTCTGAAATTGGATGATGGTGATAGCTGCACAATTCTGTGACTACTGTATTATCAAAAAACCACTGAGCTGTACACTTTAAAATGGTGAATTTTATGGTATGTGACTTATAGCTCAATAATGAAAAAAAAATCCCACTATACTTCTGGTTATAAAAGAAAAAGAAGTTACACGTGCTGACTGAGAAAATGTAGAAACGCCTACAAACAATTATAAAAAAGAAAATAGAAACCACCCATAAGCGCATCCATCACGCAATCATACGCACTTTTAATAGTTTGATGCATATTCTTCCGTAATATTTTCCTTGTGTGTATACATCTACACATTTATATATTGCTCTAAAATAGGAGATCCTCTGCAGGTACCCATTTGTAACCTGCTCTTTTTCTGCATATCCATATAATATATAAAACCCTTTCATTTCAGTAAATAGACTTCAGCTTAAAGAAATAAAAATAAAAGAGTAATTTGTGTATATTTGCACCACAATAAATAAAAAAATTAGAAAATAAATGAAGCGTAAAGCCAGCACTGTGTAAGGAGTAATTCCTACGGCAGAAAGAAGGCAGCTGTCTTCGAGTTCTGAGCCCCACTGGCCTTCAGTCTGCAAAGGGCAGGACAGACATCTGCAGGAGGTAGACAGCAAGGAGGGGACCCTCTGAGCCCTGAGCTTATTTCCGAGCAGAGGAGGGGGTGCTGACAGCTCGTGGAGGAGGTGTCCGGCGGGAGGGGAATGGTGGCCTCCAGGCCTCAAGGGCAAATATCAGGTGGGGTTTCAGGATGTACCAGGCCCAGCGGATACGGACCAGGGTCTCTGCCTTTCTGCCCTGGCGGGAGGACTCGGGAGGACTCAGGAAGGAACCCGCTACACATCTGGAGGCTCTAGCATGAGAACAAAGCACTTCACGTCTTCATTTTTTATGAACTGGGAGTCTTAAAAATGTTAACAAAACAGAAAGGAAAAAAAAAAAAAAAACAGGAACATTAGCCTCGGGATAACGCCCAACTTTGCTGTTTCAATGTTCCCATCCCTGACAGAAGGGCTTTGAAGGAATCACTGCAGAGACTGGGAATCTAAATATTTATCCCTCAGAGCAGCTGCAGCTGGCCTGCGTTCTGTCCACACCCCAGGCGGAGAGCTGTCCTCTCCCGAGAGTCTGGGCATCTCCTAGCCGGAGTCTGACAGGCCCCTCCACGGCCTCCTCCTCTGCCGTGTGTGTGTGTGTGTGTGTGTGTGTGTGCGTGCGTGCGTGCGTGCGCGCGTGTGGGTGGGGGTGTTGTGTAGGTGGGTGGGGGTGCATGTCCAATGCAGGGGCCAGGAGGTCAGAGGGGCCTTGACACCATTGTCCACGTGTGTACTGCTGCACTCACGTGTGTAAGAGAGAGAGGACAGACAGAACCACCCAGAAGCAGAGACACGGAGAGAGTGGGTGACGCTGCCTCCTCCTTTGGGCCGCTGAGCCTCCAGGAAGTGCACAGGCTGACCAGTGCGTGGTCACAGGTATCACACATGTTCCATGCCCGATTTTCCAGGAATCGGCAGGCCGTGGGTCCCCATCCGATCCTTGGAAACTCCTGAAGACCACAGAAGCGGCTGTGGGTGGTAGGAAAAGGCTCAGGGTTTGGACCCGCAAGGCACGGGCGGCTCCAGCTCTGACGTCCTTCCTTGACACCTTGACACCGGCTGGGGGGGGCTGAGCGGATCTGCCATCCAGGCCCCCCACGCCTGCCGGTTCCCACGCTGACGCAGAGCTTCATGGAGGGGGAAGGGGCTAGGACGCTCACGTGCTGGGTGACTGCTGCTCTGTGCCTCGGTTCCCCCTCTGCAAGGAGGGGACAATCAGCACATACCCTCATGGCGGTTGTAAGTGTTGAGGAAGATAATGTACATGAATTGCTTAGAACCGCGCTTGCCGGCGGCCAACGTTGTTACTACTATTGCTGTTACTACCGTTGTTATTGTTACCACTGTTGTTACTATTATTAGCATGGACATCCAGGCCAAGCATCAGGGACCATCCTCACCCCCATCCTGTGCCACCTCCCGGCGGGGCTTCGTGTCTACGCCCTTGTCCCGGTACCCCCAAAGGTAGACTCTCACCGTCGCCTGGACCCCGCACAGCCTGTCCGCCTCTTCCGGGGTTGCCCAGTCTCGCCCCACCCAGCTCGAGGCCTCCCGGCCCGCGTGTGGCCCCAGGTCCTCAGAGCTGCAGGGCTGCGGGCAAACCAGGGCCTCGCCTGGTGGGAGTGTCCTCGTGCCCACGAGGGCTGCGCAGGCCGGGATGGACACAAGGGCCCGCCCCCTCTCGGCAGCCAATCTGGGCCCCCCGCCGCCTGACCCAGTTTCCAGGGTGTGATGTCAGGGCAGCCCGCGTCCAGGAAGTGTCCCATCACCCCAGCTCCACCCGGGCCAGCCCTTCCGCTGCGGCTGAGCTGGGCGCTCTGGGGCTCAGGCCGGGTGGGCAGGGCGAGGGCAGCCGCTGGACCCCGGGGATCTTCCGACTAAGTCAGGAGACTGAACCCGAGCCTCCAGCCCGCCCCACCCCCTCAGAGCGCCCCAGGCAGCGCCACTCCCGGGCCTTCCCTCCTCCTGGCTGGAAGGAATTCTCCAGCTGTGCCCTGGTCAAGGCTTTGTTTAGAGTTAGCATACAAGAACCAGAAGAACCCATAGCGCCTGGGCGCTTTTACTGAGAGACCCTTCCGCCGCAGGAGAGGCCCTGGAGGTGGGACCCAGCTCACATCTCTCACCTGCAGTGAACACTCCAGCTCCTGACCTTTGGGTGGGGGGGCACATGCGTTTCCACTGGTGCAGGCCAGGAAGCGGCCAGCTAGGTCATGGAGTGGACATATGTAGTTGTAAGTCAGTTCTTGATTTCTGACTTGGTAGCACCAAGTTACACTCTCCCAGCAGCGTGGCAGGTCTACCACCCGTTCTCGCCAGCACACATGCTTCACTGGGGTCATTTAGCCATCCTGGCAGTGTGCATTGCCGTGTTAACTTTCATTTAAAGGCTGGTTTTTGGTTGGAGCAGGGTATGGTGGAGAGAGCATGCGGCCGGGACAACGGAGTCTGGCTAGACCTGTGTCCCATGCACCCGAGGCCAGCGCTGGTCCCCTACCCCGGCCATCAGTCTCCTGCACACAGCCGGCCTTTCCCATCCTGGACAGCATCCTCCCTGCCCCACTGGCTCACAGTGTGGAAGCTTGCTCCTGCAGCACCCCAAACTGGCCTCTTCGCCCAGCAGACTGCCCCTACGAAGCAGGATCCATCCCCCCACCCACAGTAGGATCCCTCAGCCAACAGCTGCCTTTCCACCAACGAGAGACCATGGCTGCCAGAGGGACCATGGCTGCCGCATGGGAAGGCAAGTCCTGCTCTCTGGGCCCGGGCATGACTGGCACCCACGTCCACACGACTTTTCTACCCGTGAGAAGCAGAGCTGGTCCAGCCAAGCCTGACTAGGAAGAAGAGGCCTAGATGGTTCTGCCTCTTGTCCTCCCTGGCTACCCCCGCCCCCCACCAGAGATGCACACAGCTCCCTCCCACAACAAGTGAAAAAGTACCTGTGTTCACCCATAGTTACCAGCATCCCCCCAACCCCCCCCCACAAAGTCTCATTCATTTGCTCAGTGATGCAGCCTCTGGTTTCCCAGAGTCTGTGTCCCTCACCCCATACACCCACGGAAGCTCCGATACTGAGGTGTTTGGCATGTCCATGGCAGAGGCTGAATCAACCCTTCCAGTTAGAAGGACATGCAGTTCCTGTTCTCGGGAGCTGGACTCCCCTTCTCAGGCTGATTCTTCTTGCCTCTGGGAGAGGTGCCCACTAGGTGGCCAGTTTCCGGGGTTGAGCGTGGGCAAGGGGAGCCTCTCGTGCATGAGAGATGGTGGGTTTCTGCGGTCTCAGGAGCAAGGACTGTGCCGCTCAGATGGGTTTGATCTCGGAGGCAACATACGAGTCGAGAGGATGCATGTTGCAGGCAAGAAAGCCAGGAGTGGCTTTGAGCCCCGTGGAGAGAGGGCTGAGGCAGCGGCTGGCTGCACTGTCTCTATGAGACACGGACAGTGCCCTAGAGGACCAGCCAGGTCTATGGGACACACAAGGTCCCCTTTGCCCATCACACTGGATCCTGTCCTTCTCCCAATGTAGCTCCTGTCAGCCCATCTCTCTGTCCACTCCACCCTGAGCTTCAACCGTGGTGCGTGTGGGACTGCTGGAGGCTGGGGCGTCCATCAGAGCCTCTGTGACAATGGCCAGCAACGTACTACGCCTCTCCTTGCACTTTTGTTCCCTCAGCCCCTTCACTGCTCATAAAGGATATTGACATCACAGCGCTGGAGCTAATCACCATGGCTGTCAGGTTCTCCCAGCCCTGGGGGCCAGATATTTGGAAGTACTTGAGCAGGAGCTGGAGAGTACACACTGTTCACGAAGTTCTCTGTTAAAGGAGAGAACACAAATTTCCTGTTAGACTGAAGATGCTTTGGGACATACGTCACATCTTCTCTCACACCTCTTTTTGGTTCTCCATTCTCTGGAGAAGGTGCTGACCTTCTTCTGTTCCCTCCTCCCTCTTCTTGGGGTCACTGTCTTTCCCAGACTGTCTGCATAGTAGAAACTCATCTTCTCAAACTTTTCATTCTGGGGGCTGTAAAAAAAGTGATGCTGAGTCAACTTGAAATAATCACTTGATAGGAACATGAACGGGAAAACAAAACTAGCCAGCACGGGACGGGAGGGAATACACAGACTTTAGAATCTGAGGAATAAAAAAGTAACAGAAGTAACCTCATTTATTTATATATATTTTAAGAGTGCCACTCCAGGAGTAAACTACAAAAGGCAGTGGAAACTTCTCAAAGCGTATTGAGTGAGCAAAGAAAGTGATCCACAAATAGTTTGAATGCTAGCATGAAAGGTACAAAATCTAGTGTCATTTTACTCCTCATATCTTCTCATTTTTGTTGAACTGCTCTGGGATTTTCATTTTTCTTACTATTAATAATAATAAATTTAAAGATTATATATCTAATTTTTCTTTAAAAATTACTTGAATTAAATTTCATAACCAGGTGTGTGGGCAGAATTGTGTCCCACCAAAAGATAGGTTCAAGTCCTAACCCCTGGTATCTGTGAGTGTGAATTCATTTGGAAATTGGATATTTGCAGCGGTGATAAAAGTTAGATGAGGTCATACTGGATTAGGGTGGGCCCTAAATCCAATGACTGGTGTCCTTATTGTCGTTGTTGTTGTGAGGCGCCATTGAGTCGGTTCCGTCTCATAGTGACCCTACGTACAATAGAAGGAAACACTGCCTGGTCCTGGGCCATCCTCACAATTGTTTTTATGCTTGAGCCCGTTGTTGCTGCTACTGTGTAAATCCATCTCGTTGGGGGTCTTCCTGTTTTTCACTGACCCTCTACTTTACCAAGCACCATGTCCTTCTCCAGGGACTGATCCCTCCTGATAACGTGTCCAAAGTATGTGAGACGTAGTCTCACCATCCTTGCTTCTAAGGAGCATTCTGGCTATACTACTTCCAAGACAGATTTGTTCATTCTTTTGGCAGTCCATGGTATATTCAATATTCTTCGCCAACACCACAACTCAAAGCCTTCAGTTCTTTGAGCTTCCTTATTCATCTTCCAGCTTTCACATGCATATGAGGCGATCGAAAACATCATGGCTTGGGTCAGGTGTGCCTGAGTCCTTAAAGTGACATCTTTTAACACTTTAAAGAGGTCTTTTGCAGCAGATTTGCCCAATGCAATGAGTCTTTTGATTTCTTGACTGCTGCTTCCATGGGTGTTGATTGTGGATCCAAGTAAAATGAATCTTTGACAACTTCAATCTTCTCTCCATTTATCATGATATTGCTTGTTGGTCCAGTTGTGAGAATTTTTGTTTTCTTTATGTTGAGGTGTAACCATATGGAAGGCTGTGGTCTTTGATCTTCATCAGTAAGTGCTTCAAGTCCTCTTCACTTTCAGCAAGCAAGGTTGTGTCATCTGCATATTACAGGTTGTTAATGAGTCTTCCTCCAATGCTGACGCCCCGTTCTTCTTCATATAGTCCAGCTTCTTGGATTATTTGCTCAACATAGAGATTGAATAAGTACAGTGAAAAGATACAACCCTGATGCACACCTTTCCTGATTTTAAACCACACAGTATCTGCTTGTCCTGTTTGAACAACTGCCTCTTGATCTATGTACAGGTTACTCATGAGAGCAATGAAGTGTTCTGGAATTCCCAGTCTTCATAATGTTATCCATAATTTGTTATGATCCACACAGTCAAATGCCTTTGCATAGTCAATAAAACACAGGTAAACATCTTTTTGGTATTCTCTGCTTTTAGCCACATGATCCATCTGACATCAGCAATGATATCCCTGGTTCCATATCCTCTTCTGAATTTGGCTTGAATTTCTGACAGTTCCCTATTGATGTACTGCTGCAGCCACTTTTGAATGGTCTTCAGCAAAAAAAGATAAGGAGATAAAGGTTTGGAGACACACAGACACACGGGGAGAATGTCATGTGGTGATTGAAGCAGGGCTTGGAGTGTTGTTGCTGCAAGCCAAGGAATGCCAAGGATTGCAGGCAACCACCAGAAGGTAGAAGAGCCAAGAAGGATTCTTTCTTAAGCCTTTGAAGGAGGCATGGATCTTGATTTCGGGCTTCTAGCCTCCAAAACTGTGAGAGAATACATTTCAGTTGTTTTAAACTACCCAGTTTGTAATACAGTATTAACTAAATATTTTTATTTCATATAGTCTGTTGATCTGTATCTTTCAATATGTGAATTTAATTCATTTACAGTTACAGTAATAACTGATATATTTAAACATTTTTTCCTCTGTCTTATTTTGGGTTCTATTCACTAGACTATTTTCCTATGCTTTTATCTTTCTTTCCTGACCTCTGATGAATGTTATTTCTCCCTTTTTCTCCGCTAGTTTAGAAGCTATGATTTATATTTCTCTTCTTTCAGAGGTTACCCTTAAAATTTTATCATATATTATTAGCTAGAAACTTTCAAAGAAAGTCTAAAGTTAGTATTTCTATCCTCCTCTAGAACATGAAGACCTTAGCATGCTTCAACTATCCACTGAACTCTATCTTGTTATTGTTGTCTATTTTAGTTTTATCTTTTTTAAAGATTAAATTTTTTAACAGTAGTTTATTATAATGTTACAGTTTGATCATTTTTATTATAAACCATGCCTTTTCTCCAAATTTATTTTCTTTTTGGCTAAAATACATCCTTTAATCCACTTTTCAGTGAGGATCTTTGGATAGTAATCTTTCTCAGTTTTTGTTCTGGTTTTCCATTGCTGTTTAGTAAACCAAAACAAAATGCAGCAGTGTAAATAACTGCTCCCAGGTTCTGTGGGTCAAGAATTTAGACACAGCACAGCATGGGTGTCTTTTTTCTGGCCTATGATGTCTGTAGCATCTGCTGGAAAGCCTTTAAAAGCTGGGGGCTGGAATCACCTGGAGGCTTCTTCACTCACATGTCTGGTGTCTAGGTTGGGAGAATCAAAGGATGGCTTAGCTGGAACTGTTGACTGGAGTTC
The DNA here is from genome assembly GCF_000243295.1 of Trichechus manatus latirostris. Classification (NCBI taxonomy): domain Eukaryota; kingdom Metazoa; phylum Chordata; class Mammalia; order Sirenia; family Trichechidae; genus Trichechus; species Trichechus manatus. The sequence goes on from NW_004444064.1 coordinate 2,431,074, forward strand.
CTATCCATGACTTCTCCACATGGCTTGGGCTTCCTCACAAGATGGCAGCCATAAGATAGTCGTAATAATTACTTGATGGCCCAGAGCTCTAAGACCGAGTATTCTGCACCAAGGCAGAAGCTGCATAGCCTTTTATGGTCCAGCCTTGGGAGCTGCAGAGTGTCACTCCTACTGTACTCTATTGGTGGAAAGAGTCACAGGTTCACTCAGATTCAGAAGGAATGGGCACAGAATGCCACTTCTTGATGGGCGTGTCAAAGAATGTGCATCCATGTTTTTAAAGAATTGCCATGATCTCTCATTAGACAAAAATTATTTACATTCTTCCCCCTAGAAAAAAATACAGTTATTTCCCCCCCACCAAGACTTTGCTACTATCTCTGTTCCTTTTATACCAAGCTGATAAAATTCCTATAGAAAATTGAGGGTGTCAATTTGTATAAGTTGCATTAGACGAAAGCCACACCTACAAATAGATCCTTCTCTACCTTAAGTCTTCTGTGAGGCTACTGTAGGACCATGACTTTAAAATTCTTACAAGTCCTATTGGTTAACATAAAAGGTCTGGGAGGCACACCCTTAAGATCCTTAGAAAGTCTTTTCTCCATTTCAAATGGTATTTGAGATACTGATTTAAATATTTCTGAGGCCTTAAATAGGAACTTTAGTCACATCCTTGGTTTCATCTTTACTCCAAGACCATATTTTCTGCACAGTGTCCTGGATTTGATCTTCACCTTTAAGCTCTTCGTTACTTTGAGAATCATTTTCTGGCAGAAAATTTCTTCTAAATTTTACTTGACAGTTTAGTGTTTTCAGTTTGTCTCTTTCCTCTTGCATTTTTTTTATAGGCATCTAGAAGAAGTCAGGCAGCATCTTCAACAACCTCTTGTTTAGAAATCTCCTTAGCTAGATCATCAAATTCACTGGGTCCACTTCTACATTATCACAGGTGACAATGGTGCCAAGCTTTCCACACTACATAAGAAGAGTTCCCTTTCTTACAGCCTCTAAGAACATTCTTTCCACTTTCCTTTAAGCACTAACCAATAGCTTTCTCAAGGCCCATCAAGTTTATGCCAGCTGTCCATTCCCCAAACTAACAAACTTTAAGATTTTGTTACAGCAGCACCCACTTCCAGCTACTAAATTATTATTATTTTTTAAAATAATTATTTTATTGTTTTTCAGTGAAGGTTACACAGCAGTTTAGGTTTCCATTCAACAATTTCTACACAAATTGTTCAGTGACATTGGTTACATTCTTCACAACGCATGAACATTCTCATTATTTCTGCTTTGGTTGTTCCACAGCTACCAAATGCTTAACAAATCACACTCTTGTCTTCATATTTACTCTGAGACGACATTTTCCTGACAATGCCTTGGATTTTATCTTTGCCCTGAACCTTCTTGCTTTGAGAACTCTTTGCTGTCTGGAAATATCATCCTGAGCCCTCTTTTTTCTCTAAACTGTGCTTGAAAACTTAATAGTTTATGCTTTTGAAGGAGTGAACTGAGGTAACAGTTCATCTCTCCACTCAATTGTTTTTATTTTACTCTCACTGCTGGATTATACTTTAGCTAGGTATAAAATTCTAGGTTGTTAGTTGGAGGTTTTCTCCATTGTTTTCTTGATTCTATTTATCTCGATGAGAAGTGTTCTGTCAGTCTAATGGCTCCTTTAAAAGTATTTTGTCTTTGTCCCTGATCTTCTGAAATTATGTTATGATGTGCCTTGGGATGAATATTCTTTTCTTTGCTTGAAATTTGGACTGTGCTTTATATCTGAGGCAAGGGAAGTGACTGAGTTCCTTGAGATCACAGACCAGGTTGGCACCAGAGCCGGGAAAAGAACCCAAGCCTTTGGACTCCTCATTCAGTGCTATTCTATGGCCCCTCCCATATGAGTGCTGTCTGCTCTCTGCTTCCTCTGACTGCCTTAGGTAACATGGCAGAGGAGAGCAACCAGGGGACGTCACTTTCATAGTGATGTTCTTCCTTCCTCAATTGGATGTGCATTCATTGAGGGCAGAGATTCTGTCTTTCTTTTTAAAATCTTTTTGACTGTAGAATTATCCCAGTGTGTTTATTTGAAAGAGAACAGATTTTGGAGCTGAGCAGATCTGGGTTTGAGGCCAGTCTACGTCACCAGTAGTTGTGTAGTCTTGAACAAATTATTTCATCTCTTGGATCCTTACTCTGTGAGCTTTAGTTTTCTCATTTGTGAAATGAAGCTAGTACCGTCTTCCTTACAGGGTGTGTGAAGATGCTTGGGGCACTTACTAGATACTTGGTAGGTGCACAGTACAAGCCTGCTGAAAAGGTTCTTGAGACTGGTGAACTGGAACTGTAAAAAACAACACTAGAGCCACCCAGACCAAATTGTCAAGGGGCAGGGGATACAGCTAGGGGTAGGAGGAGAGTGTGTTGCTCTTCCCTTGTCCCTCAAGCATTTACAGACCTGAGGGCAAAGTTGGAAGAAGTCTCAGATCCCCGCTTGCACCACCATGTGGGTGGGGTTGGTGTTTTTGGCTATCTCTCCCCCCCCCTTTTTTTTTTTGTGGGTGGGTGGAGGTTTATGGAAGAAGAAAGCCAGATCCTCAGTCCCTGGATTATTTTTGTGAGTTCATTCCAGAGCCTCCCAGTAATGTTCCCCACAAATCTCTGAGCAACTTCTGAAGAATGGGGGCTTTTAGTAGTTGGCATGCTTTTGCTGGAGGTCATCTAGGTTCTTCCAGCACTGGGGAGAATGGTGGTCTCAAAATGGATTAGACCCCTCCAATGAGTAATACTTCTTTGTTTTATAATTGCTTAAAACTGCGGTGATACGCAAGTGGATTTAAAAATCATCTTGAGTTTATTTCCTTCAGGACAAAGTATATGCATTGAAGAGCTCTGAAAAGACAAATTAATTAATTCATTAATTCACTCAGAAAGCCTCCACTGAACACTTTTGATTTATGTGTTTCAGGTGCCCACTGACCTGGTGGTTTCTCTGGGAATATAAAGCTGGTGGTATGGCCCACTGGAGGTTAATGCAAATAGAGCTAAAGAAAGTGCATAGCTCAGGGCAAAGGAAAAGACCAAACAACTTCTTATGAAAGTCTAGGCAGACCAGATAATACTCTGTCCAGCAGATTCCCCTTCAATGAAAGCTGTGTTCAAGAGATGCCAAATGCTGGGTCATGCTTTGAAAATGTTCTCTGAGCTCTGTGATAACCTCACTTGGGTCAGATCTGGCCTGGAGGCCACATGTTGAACACTCCAGATTTAGGGTTGAATTTACAAGTTCACAACAGGAGGGAAAAATGCAACCATGGTGTTTGTGGAAAATACTTTACCTAAAGGGAACTTGGAGACACAGAATTTATTGATCAGAAACCTAGTTCATCGCATGCTGTTATGATATGCATGGCCAATGCTTTCATATCCTTGATGACATTGGATGTTGTCAGCCTTTTAAATTTTAGTCTTATAGTTTGAAGTAGTATCTGATTGTGGTTTTAATTGGCATATCTCTGATACTAATGACGTTGATTACCTATTCATGTGCTTACTGTATATTTGTATATCTTCTTTTGAGAAGTGACTCTTCAAGTCTTTTGCCTACTTTTAACTGGGTTCTTTTTATTATTAAGTTGTATGTGTTTTTTAAAAAAATATATTCTGGATAGAAGTCATTTTCAGGTACAGGTATTATAAATATTTTATCCCACTTTGTGGCTTGGCTATTCATTTCTTAATAATGGATTTTGATGAACAAATATTTTTAATTTTGATGAAGGTAAATTTACCAATATTTTTCTATTACGGAGCCCTGGTGGCACGGTGGTAAATGCTATGGCTGCTAACCAAAAGGCTGGCAGTTCAATTCCACCAGCTGTTCCTTGGAAACCCTATGGGGCAGTTCTACTTTGTCATATAGGGTCTCTGTGGTTATAATTGACTCGATGGCAAGGGGTTCTTTTCTTTTATGGTTAGTGATTTCTGTATGTCTTATCTAAAGAAATCTCTTTCAGCTCAAATGTTGCGAAGATATTCTCCTATATTTCTTCTAGAAGCTTTTATGTTAGGTTTTCTCCCCGATTTTAATAGACTTTCTTGTTAATACAGTTTTAGGTTTACAGAAAAATTGTGCAGAAAGTTGGAAGATTTTCCATATACTCCTGCCCTTCTGCTCACTGTTTCTTCTATTATTAATATCTTGTATTCCTGTGGTATATTGGATGAACCAATATTGATCTACTATTATTAACTAAAGTCCATAGTTTATATTGTGGTTTATTCTTTGTGTTGTACAGTCCTGTGGGTTTTGACAAATGTATAATATTACGTGTCCATCATTACAGTAAGGAGCTCTTATGGCGCAGTGATTAACCTTTCAGCTGCTAACCGAAAGGTCGGTGGTTCAAATCCACTCAGTGGCTTCACAGGAGATCTGTTTCCATAAAGATTTCAGCCCAAGAACCCCTCTGGGGCAGTTCTACTCTGTTCTACAGGGTCGCTATAGCCTGAACCAACTCGACGGCACACATTACAGCGTCATATAGAATAGTTTCACTGGCCTGAAAATGCCCTGTGCTCCATCTATTTGTCCTTCCCCTTCTCTCCTGAACTCCTGCCAACCACTGATCTTTTCATTAGCTCTATAGTTTTGTCTTTTTTCAAAACGTCATGTTGTTGGAAATCGTATAATGTGCAGCCTTTTCAGACTGGCTACTTTCACTTAGAAATATGCATTTGAAGTTCCTCCATGTCTTTTCGTGGCTAGATAGCTCACTTCTTCTGATTGCTGAATAATACCCCATTGTATGGATGTACCATACCTTGTCTATCCATTTATCAATTGAAAGATAATCCTGGTTACTTCCAATTTTGGGCAATTATGAATAAAGCTGCTATAAACATTCACGTACAGGTTTTTAATGTGAACGTGCATTTTTTTCTCGTTTGAATAAATATCCAGGAGTGTGATTGCTGGATCGTATGGTAAACCTATGTTTGGCTCTGTTAGAAACTGCCAGGCTGTCTTCCAAAGTGGCTGTGTTGTTGTTGGTAGCCGTTCAGTCAGTTCCCACTCATGGAAACACCATAGGTGCAGAGAAGAACTGCTCCACAGGGTTTTCAAGTCTTGGACCTTTCGGAAGCAGATCACCAGGCCTGTTCCCCAAGGTGCCTGGGTAGGTATGAGCTGCCAACTTTTTGGCTAGTAGTAGAGCACTTAATGAGAGTTCCTGTTGCTTCACATCCTTGTCAACATTTGTTGTTGTCAATATCTTGAATTTTAACCATACTAATAGGTTGTTCCAGCACTTTGTTGAAAAGACTATTCTTTCTCCATTGAATTGCTTTTGTTCCTTTGTCAAAGATCAGTTGGCTATATTTGTGTGGGTCTATTTCTAGGCTCACGAGTCTATTCCACTGATCTATTTTTCTATTCCTTTGCCAATATCACACCATCTTGATCATTGTAGCTTTATAGTAAGTTGGGGGGTAGGGTAGTGTTAGTCCTCCAGCTCTGTTCTTCTTCAGTAGTGTGTTGACTATACTGGGTCTTTCTGTATAAACTTTAGAATCAATTTTGTCAATATCCACAAAATAACTTGTGGGGATTTTGCCTGGGATTGCATCAAGTCTATAGATCAAGTTGGGAAGAGTTGACATCTTAATAATATTAAGTCTTCCTATCCATGAGCATGGAATATCTTTCCATTTGCTTAGATCTTTTTTGATTTCTTTCATTAGAGGTTTGTTATTTTCCTCATATAGGTCTTGTACATATTTTGTTAGATTTATATCTATTTTATCTTTTTGGAGCTAATATAAATGGTGTTGTGTTTTTTAATTTCACTTTCCAATTGCTCATTGCCAGTTTATAGGAAAACAATGAACTTTTGTATAGTAACCTTGTATTCTGCTACCTTGCTATAATTGCTTATTAATTCCAGGAGGATTTTTTTTTTTTGTCAGTTCTTTGGGATTTTCTACATAGACAACCATATCATCTGTGAACAGACAGTTTTATTTCTTCCTTCTCAAAATCTATACTTTTTCTTTTCTTTTCTTGTCTAATTGTGTTAGGTAGGACTTCCAGTAAGATGTTGAATAGGAATGGTGAGAGGGGACATCTTTGATCTTAGGGGGAAAGCATTCAGTTTCTCAGTATTAAGTATGGTGTTGGCTGTAGAATTTTTGTACATGTTCTTTATCAAGTTGAGGAAGTTCCCCTCTATTCATAGTTTGCTGGGAGTTTTGATCATGTGTGGGTGTTGGATTTTGTCAAATGTTTTTTCTGCATCTATTGATATGATCATATGATTTTTCTTTCTTAACCTGTTGATGTGATGAATTACATTAATTGATTTTTGAATGTCAAACCAACCTTATATACCTGGAATAAATCCCATTTGGCCATATTGTGTAATTCTTCTTAGACACTGTTGAATTCAATTTGTTAATATTCTGTTGAGGCATTTTGCATCTATGTTCATGAGAGATATTTGTCTGTAGTTGAGCCAGGGTTTGAAGGCACCAACAAAATACAAAAATCACACAAGGCAGTGCATGGAACTATGCTTTACTCAGATAGTAAAGAGACAGAACAAGATCAGCTTCACTAGCAGGTGCTGGTCCGTCAAGGCCAGTGAGTCAACTCCTGTGGCTAACACAGGGCAGGTGTTATGCATGCACCCTTCTTGTGCTGCAGGTGAAGGACTTCATTCCCTCCCCACCAGGAACAGATATAGAAATGGGAATGACCAGATGCCATATAGTGCTCACATATGAGTAGAACAGAGAAAGTTACTGTGTTCCCAGAACAGGGAGGAATGCCTCCCTGATAAGGAGAAGAAACTGGGAGATAGAGAAACTCACTTCCCAGCCTCTGCTGTCAGAGAATGGTCTGAGCCCAAAGCCTCTGATTAGGTGGCTTGGATCAGAGGTTCAGGGGCCATGGCAGACCATCCTCCCAACAGTAATTTTCCTTCTTATTAATGTTTTTGTCTGATTTCAGTATTAGGATAATGTTGGCCTCAAAGAATGACTTAGGAAGTGTTCCTCCCGCTTCTATTTTTTGAAAGGGTTTAAGAAGGATTGGTGTTAATTTTTTAAATGTTTAGTAGAATTTACCAGTGAAATCATCTGAGCCTGGTGCTTTCTGTTTTGGAAGATTATTGTTGATTCACTTTCTTTAATATATATAAGCCATTCAGATTGTTTATTTCTTCTGTACGGTTTTGGTAGGTTATGGATTTGAAGGAATTGGTCCATTTTATCTAAATTATCAAATTTGTGGGCATAAAGTTGTTCATACCATTAAACCAGTAGCCATTGTGTTGATTCTGACTCATGGAGACCCCAAGTGTTTCAGAGTGGAGCTATGTTTCAGAGGGTTTTCAATGGCTGATTTTTCATAAATAGATCACCAGGCCTTTCTTCCGAGGTGCCTCTGACTGGACTTGACCCTCCAATCTTCTGGTTAGCATCTAAGTGCATTAACTGTTTGCACGACACAGAGACCCCAGAGTTGTTCATGAAACCAAAACCAACCAAACCAGTGGCTGTCAAGTCGATTCCAACTCATAGCAACCATACAGGACACAGTAGAACTGCCCCATGGGGCTTCCAAGGAGTGGCTGGTGGATTCGAACTGCTGAACTTTTGGTTATCAGCTGTAGCTCTTATTCCTTTAATTCTCATTTTAATGCACATGGGATCAATTGTGATGGTCCCTCTTTCATTTCTAATATTAGTAATTTCTGTCTTTTTTCTTTTTTCTTGGTTAGCCTGGCTAGGGGCTTATCAATTTTATCGATCTTTTCAAAGAACCAGCTGTTGGTTTCATGAATTTTTCTCTATTAATTTGTTGTCTTCAATTTCATTGATTTCTGCTCTAATTTTTATGACTTCTTTTTTTCTGCTTCCTTTGGATTTAATTTGTCCTTCTTTTTTGAGTTTCCTGTGGCTGAAGCTTAGATTATTGATTTTATATCGCTCTTCTTTTCGAACGTATGCATTCAATGCTATAAATTCCCCTCTAAGCACTGCTTCTCTGAGTCCAACAAATATTAATAAGTTGTATTTTCATTTTCATTTAGTTTAAAATATTTTAAAATTTCTCTTGAGACTGCTTATTTGACTCATGTGTTATTTAGAAGTGTGTTCTTTAAGCTCCAAATATTTTGGGTTTGAAGCTATCTTTCTGTTATTGATCTGTAATTTAATTCCCTTGTGGTCTGAGGGCATACTTTGTATGATTTATAGTCTTTAAAATATTTTAAGGTGAGTTTTATGGTCCAAGATTTGTTCTGTCTTGGTGAATGTCCCATGTGAGCTTGAGAAGAATTTGTGGTCTGCTGTTCTTGGAAGATATATTAGGTTTTTGATACATCTTAAATTAACTTTTTGTGTGTGTGGTGTGAGAGAGGCATCAAGACTAATATTTGTTCCGTATGGTCAACCAGTTGGTCAAGCACAATTTGTTGAAAGAATTTTCTTTTTCCCATTGAATTTCTTTGGGGGGTTGTTTGAAAATAAATTGACTATTTAAGCTTTGTTCTATTTATAGGCTATATTCTATTAAATTGATCTATTTGTCTACATTTACACCAATACTACAATCTCATAATTACCAGAGTTTTTCTGAGTCTTGAAATCGAGTAGTGTAAGTTCTGATTTTCCAAAAAATTCTGGCAATTAGGTCTTTAGCATTTTCACATAAATTTTAGAATCATCTGTGACTTTCTATAAAAATGTTTGGTGGAATTTTGAATGGGATTGCATTGAATGTATATGTCAATTAAAGGGAGAATTGACATCTTAACAATGTTGACTCTTCCAATCCATGAATGTAGTATACATATATCTCCATGTATTTAGATTGCTTTGAATTTTTCTGTTTTGGAGTTCTCTGTGAATAAGTCTTGCACATCTTTTATTAAATTTATTCTTGAGTATTGTATAGTGTGTATTTTCATTAAATAGTTTAATTTCATGTACTTACTGCCTATTTATATGTGTTCTTTGGAGAGATGTCTATTCAAATCTTTTGCCCATTTTAAAATTGGATTATTTGTCTTTTTATTGTTTAGTTGTAAGAGTTAAGTATTCTGGATACAAGTCCTTTTCAGGTATATGATTTGCAAATATTTTCTCCCATTCTGTGGACTATCTTTTCACTTTCTTAAGGGTGTCCTTAAAGTACAAAAAAATTAATTTTGATGAAGTCTAATTTATCTATTCTTTTCTTTTGTAGCTTGTACTTTTGATGTCATGTCTGAGAAATCATGGTCACGAAGATTTATTCATATTCTTCGAAAAGTTTTGTAGTTTTAGCTCTTAAATATAGGTCTGTGATCCACTTTGAGTTACATTTTGTATATGGTGTGAGGTAGGGGTATAATTTCTTTCTTTCACTTATCAATATCCAGTTGTCCTGGCACCATTTGTTTACAAGACTATTCTTTCTCCCATTTAATTGTCTTGACACTCTTGTCAAAAATCAATTGACAATAAATTTAAGAGTTTATTTCTGGAATTGCAATTGTATGTCATTGATCTATAATGTCTATCCTTAGACCAGTACCACAGTCTTCTGCATGTGGATATCCATTTGTCCCAGCAACTTTTGTTGAAAAGACTGTTCATTATTCGTTTAATGGCCTTGGCACCCTTGTCAAACATCAATTGTCCATAAATGTTCAGATTTATTTCTGGACTCTCAATCCTATTATATTAGTCCCTATATCTGTCTTTATACTTGTACCACACTGTCTTGATTACTGTAGCTTTGTAGTAAGTTTTGAAATTAGGAAATGTGAGTCCTCCAACATTGTTGTTCTTTTTCAAGTTTTTTTAATTCTGGGTCCCTTACATTTCCATATGAATTTTAGGATCAATCACAAAAAAAAAAAAAAAAAGAGTCTGGTTGGATTTTGATAGGAATTGCATGGAATCTGTAGATCAGTTTGGGGAGTATTGCCATCTTAGCAATGTTAAGTCTTCCAATTCATGAACATGGGATGTCTTTTCATTTGTTTAGGTCTTCTTTAGTTTATTTCAACAATTTATTTTTTGTAGTTTCTAATGTACAAGTTTTTCACCTCTTTTGTTAACTTTATTCCTAAGTATTTTATTCTTTTTGATGTTATTGTAAATGGAATAATTTTTTAAATTTTGTTTCCAGATTGCTCATTGCTCCTGAATGAGAAATACAATTGACTTTTGTTGCTGTCACTGATTGAATGCAATTGATTTTTGCATAGTGATCTTGAATCATGAAACCTTGCTAAACTCATTTATTAGTTCTAACAGGCTTGTGTGTGCGTGTATTCCTTAAGATTTTGCATATGCAAGATTATTGAATCTGTGAGTAGAGATAGTGTTACTTCTCCCATTTAAAAAAGTGTTAATAGGATTTATAATGTTGCTCTTTCTTTTATTCCTGATGCTGGCAGTTTGTGTTTGTTCTTGATCAGTCTTACTAGTGATTTATTAATCTTAGTAATGTTTTCAAAGATTCAACTTTTGTTTTTAACAATTGTTTGTTTGATTTCTATTTCACTGACTTATGCTATTCATTTATTGTTTTCTTTCTTCTGTTTACTTTGGGTTTAACCTACTCTTCTTTTTCTAGCTTCCTAAGGTGGAAGCTTAGATCTTAGATTTTAAATATTTTTTTCTTTCCTAATGTAAGTATTTAAAGTTATAAATTTCCCTCTAGGTATTGCTTTAGCTGAATTACACAAAATGCCATTAATTAAAATTTTAACACAGTTCTATACCAGCTTTATTGACATATAATTCACATTTCATAAAACAACTCTCTTTAAAGTGTACAATTTAATAGTAATTAATATAATCATTACTATTATCTAATTTCAGAACATTTTCATCACCCCCGAAAGAAACCCTGTCATTCCCCATTTCCTCCCAATTCTCTTCCCTCCAGCCCTTGACAACCACTAATCTATTTACTGTCTGTATGGATATTTCATAAATATTGGAATCTTACAATATGTGGTCTTTGTGACTTGTGTCTTTCATTTAGTGTCATATTTTCATGGTTTATCCATGTTGTAGCATGCACCAATACTTCTTTTTATTACTGAATGATAATTTGTATATTCATACCACCTTTTGTTGATCCCTTCGAACTGTTGATCCATGTTGATGGACATTTGGATTGTTTCCATTTTTGGGCTATGATGAATAATGCTGCTACTTACATTCATGCTCAAGTGTTTTTATTGACATGTTTTCCTTCTGGGAAAGGAATGGAATTGCTGTACCATCTGATAACACTATATTTAACCTTTTGAGGAACTGCCAAACTGTTTCCAAAGTCACTGCACTATTTTATATTCCCATCAGTGCATGAGAGTTCCAATTCCTCCACATCCTCACCAAAACTTGATATTGCGTTTTTCTTTTATACAGCCATCCTAATTGGTTTGACATGGTTTTGATTTGTATTTCCCTAGTACCTAATGATGCTGAGCATCTTTTTATGTGCTTACTGACTATTTTTTTATCTTCTTTGGAGAAATGTCTATTTGTATCTTTTGCCATAAAAAATAGGTTATGTATCTTTTTATTATTGAGTTGTAAGAGTTATTTATATATTCTAGATACAATTCCTTGATATATATATGATTTGCAAAATTTTTCTCCCATTCTGTGTGCTGTATTTTCACTTTCTTGATGATATCATTTCAAGCACTAAAATATTTAATTTTGTTGAAGTCCAATTTATCTATTTTTTCTTTCCTTGCTTGTGATTTTGGTGTCATTATACCTTGTGTTTTTTTTATTATCATTCACTTCAAAGATTTTCTAATTTCCTTAGTGATTTCTTTATCCCTTTGTTATTTAGAAGTGTATTATTAAATTTCCAAATATCTGAGGATTTTCCAGGTATCTTTCTGTTAAGTCAATTCCACTGTGATAAGGGAACATACTCGTATTATTTCCATTCCATTAAATCATTAAGATTAATTTATGACATAATATATAATCTATCATGGAGAATGTTCACTACAAATTAGAAAGTAATGTGTATTCTTGAATCATTGAGTGTATTTTTCTGTAATTGTCAGTTAGGTTAATAGTTGTTCAGATATTATATATCCTTACTAATAATTTTGCTAGTTGTTTTACCATTTAATAAGAGTGGAGATTTGAATCTCTAACTATAAGAGTGAATTTATCTCCTCTTTGGAGAAGGACATCATGCTTGGTAAAGTAGAGGGTCAGTAAAAAAGAGGAAGACCCTCAGTAAGATGCATTGACACAGTAGCTGCAGCAATGGGCTCAAACATAACAACGATTGTGAGGATGGCGCAGGACCAGGCAATATTAAGCTCTGTTGTACATCGGGTCACTGTGAGTTGAGGCCGACTTGACGGCGCTTAACAACAACAGTAGTGCAAATATAGCGGGAGCTTTTAGGCCATTTTCATTTACTGTAATTACTGATATAAAACCAAACCAAAAATCACAAACCCATTGCCGTCAAGTCGATTCTAACTCATAGCGACCCTATAGGACAGAGTAGAACTGCCCCATAGAGTTTCCAAGCAGTGGCTGGTGGAATCAAACTGCTGACCTTCTGGTTAGCAGCCAAACTCTTAACCACTACACCCCAGGGTCCCTGATATGGTTAAGTTTAAATTTACTATCTTGCTATTTGTTTTCTATTTATTTATTTGTTCCTCCTTTTCTGCTTTTTTATTAATCAAGTATATTTTTATTTCACAGTATTTTTGTGTTGTTTGTTTCCCAGACAGTGCAATTCCTTTTTGCTGACTGCATTAAGGGTGAGGAGTTGTTCGCTCAGCTTTCTTCTAACATCTAATTGAGCCAGAGCAGTTCTAGCTTTAACTAAACCCAAGTTAACTTGTGATTAGCCCAACCCCAAATTCCTGAGCTACAGCCTTTTTGATCTTATCTGTTTGTGCTGGGAAGGCATATGGAATTCATTAGCCACAATAAATCATGGGACTTTGTGATTTCTTTCTGCTACCAACTCCTCCTCCTCTGCCAATTTTATGGCAGAATTTGGAGTGTGAGAGAATCGTTCAGATTGACTTATCCATCCTTACGTTTGTGGCTTTTCTAAACTATAATTTGTCCCACCAGCCCACATTGCCATTCAAAGCCTGACTAATACCCCTCGGTTTCCACAAAATTTTTCCATCCATGGCAGGCCAACACTACCCAGACCTCACTATGGAAGCTGGGAGCTGTTGTATCTCTGCTTTCCCATGAACTGCTTGATTTCTCTGGAATCCAGCTATCAAGGCCTCCTTCTGCCATCTGCATTTCTTAGTCTTATAGAAAGTGCAGTTTTCATTTTGCTTGGATTTTTCTTGTTCCCACGGGAATAAAGGTATTTCATATCCTAACCTAAAGCAGAAATCTCCTGCACTTATGTTTGGCTACTTGTTTTTTCCACTCAACCGTATGTCATGGATATTTTTCTCTGTGAACACAAACAGGTCTACTTACAATTTTAGAACTTCAAACACTTTAACTTTAAAAATATATATAAATATATATCTATTATATATATATGTATATGTTGCTCTCTTGGACTTGTTTTAATTTTCTTCAGCTTCAACTATATATATATAACTGAAGCTGAAGAAAATACAGGATATATATACCTATATATGTATATAAGAGGAAATATATACATATATCCTACAGCTGTCAAGTCGATTCTGACTCACAGTGACCCTATAGGATGGAGTAGAACTGTCCCATAGGGTTTCCAAGGCTGTAATCTTTACGGAAGCAGACTGCCACATCTTTCCCCTTCTCCCGTGTGTATATATATATGTAGGAAATATATCAAAACCCTGTTGCCATTGAGTCAATTCCGACTCATAACAACCCTATAGAAGACAGTAGAACTGCTCCATATGGTTTCCAAGCAGTGGCTGGTGGACTCAGACTGTCGACCTTTTGATTAGCAGTCATGGCTCTTAACCACTGCACTACCAGAGACCTCTCTCTCTATATATACATTTGTTGTTCTTGTTAGGTGTCGTTGAGTAGGTTCCGGCTCATAGCAACCTTATCACAACAGAAGGAAACACTTCCTAGTCCTGTGCCGTCCTCACAGTCATTGCTACATTTGAGGCCATTGTTGCAGCCACTATGTCAATCCATCTTGTAGAGGGTATTCTATTTTTTCACTGACCCACTACCTTATCAAGCATGATCTCTTTCTCCAGAGACCAGTCTCTTCTGATAACATGACTAAAGTATGTGAAATGAAGTGTCATCCTCTTCACTTCCAAGGAGCACTCTGGCTGCACTTCTTCTAAGACAGACTTGTTTGTTCTTCTGGCAGTCCATGGGATATTCAGTATTCTTTGCCAACACCATAATCCAAAGGCATCGATTCTTTTTCGGTCTTCCTTATTCATTGTCCAGATTTCACATGCATATAAGGAAATCGAAAACGCCTTGGCTTGAGTCAGGCACATCTTAGTCCTCAAGGTGACATATGTGCTTTTCGAATCTTTAAAGAGGTCTTTTGCGGCAGATTTGCCCAGTGCAATATGTCGTTTGATTTCTTTTTTTTAAAATTGTGCTTCAGGTGAAAGTTTACAGCTCAAGTTAATTTCTCATACAAAAATGTATACACATATTGCTTTGTGACATTAGTTGCAATCCCCACAATGCGACAACACACTCCTCCTTTCCACCCCAGGTTCCCCGTGTTCATTCAACCAGTTCCTGTCCCTTCCTGCCTTCTCAGCCTGCCTCCTGACAGGAGAAGCCTATTTGGTCTCCTGTGTCTGATTGCACAAAGAAGCACACTCTTCAAGTGTATTATTTTCTGTTAGATGACCACTCGCAATCTTTTAAGACCCCAGATACCACTCACCAAAGTGGAATGCAGAACATTTTCTTAATAAACTTTGTTATGCCAATTGACATAGACGTCCCCCGAAACTATGGCCCCTAGGATCCAGCCCCAGTTACTGTGTTCCTCAAAGTGTTTGGATGTGTTCAGGAAACTTCTTAACTTTTGCTTTGATCCAGTTATGCTGACTTCCCCTGTATTGTGTGTTGTCTTTCCCTTCTCTGAAGATGATACCTTCTACTATCTAGTTACTGAATTCCCCTCTCCCTCCCCCCATCCCCTCAAAATCATCTAAGAATGCTTTCTTCTATGTTTAAGGATTTTCTGAATTTGGATGGGGATTGCATTGTATCTGTAGATCGATTTGGGTAGAATCAACATTTTTGCAATGTTGTGTCTTCCTATCCATGAGCATGGTATGTTTTCCCACTTATGTAGGTGTCTTTTGGTTTCTTGCAGTAGTATCTTGTAGTTTGCTCTGTATAGGGTTTTTATGTCTCTGGTTAGGTTTATTCCTAAGTATTTTATCTTCTTGGGGGCTATTGTAAATGGTATTGATTTGATGATTTCCTTTTTGAAGTTCTCTTTGTTGGTGTAGAGGAATCCAACTGATTTTTGTATGTTAATCTTGCATCCTGCTACTTTGCTGAAATCTTCTATTAGTTCCAGTAGTTTTCCTGTGTATTCTTTGGGGTTTTCTGTGTATAAGATCATATTACCTGTGAATAGGGGACTTTTACTTCTTCCTTACCAATTTAGAGGCCATTTATTTCTTTTTCTTGCCTTATTGCTCTGACTAGGACCTCCAGCACAATGTTGAATAACAGTGGTGATAAAGGGAATCCTTGTCTGGTTCCTGTTCTCAAGGGGAATGCTTTCAGATTCTCTCCATTTAGAATGATATTGGCTGTTGGCTTTGTATAAATGCCCTTTATTATGTCAAGGAATTTCCCTCCTATTCCTATTTTGCTGAGAGTTTTTTTTATCAGGATTGGGTGTTGGACTTTGTCAAATGCCTTTTCTGCATTAATTGATAAGATCATGTGGTTCTTGTCTTTTATTTTATTTAAGTGGTGGATTACATTGACTGTTTTTTTAATAGTGAACCATCCCTGCATACTTGGTATGAATCCCACATGGTCATGATTTATTATTTTTTTGATATGCTGCTGAATTCTATTGGCTAGAATTTTGTTGAGGATTTTTGTGTCTAAGTTCACAAGGGATAGTGGTCTGTAATTTTCTTTTTTTGTAGTGTCTTTGCTTGGCTTTGGTATTACTGTTATGCTGGCTTCATGGAATGAATTCAGGAGTATTCTTTCCTTTTCTATGCTCTGAAATACCCTTAATAGTATTGGTGTTAACTCTTCTCTGAAAGTTTGGTAGAATTCTCCAGTGAAGCTGTCAGGTCCAGGGGGGCTTTTGTTGTTGTTGTTGTTGTTGGGAGTTTTTTGTTTTTTTTAAAATTACTTCTTCAATCTCTTCTTTTGTTATGTGTCTGTTTAGTTTTTCTACCTCGGTTTGTATTAGTTTAGGTAGGTAGCGTATTTCTAGAAATTTGTCCACTTCCTCTAAGCTTTCAAATTTGTTGGAGTACAATTTTTCATACTATTCTGTTATAATCCTTTTTATTTCAGTTGGGTCTGTTGTGATATCACCCATCTCATTTCTTATTCAGGTTATTTGCTTCCTGTCTTGTTTTTCTTTTGTCAGTTTGGCCAATGGTTTGTCAATTTTGTTGATCTTTTCAGAGAACCAATTTTTGTTTTTTTATTTGTACTTTAGATGAAAGTTTACAGAACAAATAGTTTCTCATTAAACAGTACACATATTGTTTTATGACAATGGTTAACAACCCCACGACATGTCAACACTGTCCCTGCTCAAACTTGGGTTCCCTATTACCAGCTTTCCTGTCCCCTCCTGCCTTCTAGTCCTTGTCCTTGGACTGTTGTGCCCCATTAGTCTCATTTTGTTTTATGGGGCTGTCTAATCTTTGGCTGAACAGTGAACCTCAGAGGTAACTTCACCACTGAGCTAAAAGGTGTCCGGGGGCCATACTCTCAGGCTTTCTCCAGTCTCTGTCAGACCAGTAAGTCTGGTCTTTTTTGTGAGTTATAATTCTGTTCTACTTTTTTCTCCAGCTCTGTTGTGATCCCTGTCAGAGCAGTTGGTGGTGGTAGCCAGGCACCATCTAGTTGTACTGGACTCAGTCAAAGGATTAGTCTTTTGGACTAATCTTTCCCTTGTATCTTGTTTTCTTCATTCTCCCTTGCTCCCGAAAGGGTGAGACCAGTGGTGTGTCTTAGATGGTTGCTTACAGGCTTTTAAGACCCCAGATGCTACTTACCAAGCAAAGAACCAATTTTTGGTCTTGTTGACTCTTTCAATTGTTTTTATATTCTCTATTTTATTTATTTTTGCTCTAATCTTTATTATTTCCTTTCTTCTGGTGCCCAAGAACTTCTTTTGCTGCTTTCTTTCTATTTTTTTGAGTTGTAGGGTTAATGTTTTGATTTTGGCCCCTTCTTCTTTTTGGATGTGTGATTTATTGTTATAAATTGACCTCTAAGCACTGCTTTTGCTGTATCCCAAAGGGTCTGGTAAGATGTGTGTTCTTTCTCATTTGATTCTGTGAATTTCTTTATTCTATATTTGATGTCTTCTATAACCCAGTAGTTTTTGAGCAAGGTGTTGTTCACTTTCCATGTATTTGGTTTTTTTTTTTTCCCTTTCTGTTACTGATTTCTATTTTTCTGACTTTATGGTCAGAAAAGATGCTTTGTGATATTTCAGTATTTTGGATTCTGTTAAGGCTTGCTTTGTGGCCTAAAATGCAGTCTATTCTGGAGAATGTTCCATGTGTGTTGGAAAAGAATGTATACTTGACTGCTGTTGGGTGGAATGTTCTGTATATATCTATGAGGTCAAGTTGATTGATTGTAGCATTTAGATCTTCCATGTCTTTATTGAACTTCTTTCTGGATGTTCTGTCCTTCACTGAAAGTGGTGTGTTGAAGTCTCCTACTATTATTGTGGAGCTGTCTATTTCTCTTTTCAATGCTGTTAGGGTTTGTTTTATGTATTTTGGAGCCCTGTCATTGGGTGTGTATATATTTATTATGGTTATGTCCTCCTGGTGTATTGAACCTTTAATCATCATATAGTGTCCTTCAGTATCCTTTGTGGTGGATTTTGCTTTAAAGCCTGTTTTCCCAGAGATTAATATTGTCATTCTTGCTCTTTTTGGTTGTTGTTTGCTTGATATATTTTTTTCCATCCTTTGAGTTTTGGTTTGTTTATATCTTTGAGTCTAAGGTGTGTCACTTGTAGGCAGCATATAGACAGATGACATTTTTTAAAATCCATTTTGCCAATCTCTGTCTCTCTATTGGTGCATTTAGTCCATTTGCATTCAGTGTAATTATTGATAGCTATGAGTTTACTGCTGCAATTTTGATGTATTTTGTGTGTGTGTGGTGGTGTTGACAGTTTCTTTGTTCCACTTAATTTTCTGTGCTGAGTTGTTTTCCTTTATGTATTTTCTTGTCATCTTTTTCATTATTGTTGATTTTATGTTTGCTGAGTCTTTATGTTTTTCTTCTTTTTTATTTTGATGGGTAGATTTGTTAGCTTCCTTTGTGATTACCTTAAAATTTACCTCTATTTTTCTAAGTTTAAACCAATCTTTTATTTCTTGATATTGCCTTAACCTCCTCTCCATATGGAAATTCTATGATGACAGTATTTATTCCCTCTTTTTTGTTTTAATGTTGTTATCATTTACATATTGATGTTCTCTGTTTTCCTGTTTTCAGTCATTTAGCTTTGACTTATTTTTTTGACTTTCCTACCTGGGTTGATATCTGGTTGTTCTGTCTTGTGTTCTAGTTTTGGGTTGTAGTCTGATATTGTTGGTTCTGTAATCGGAGAACTCCTTTTAATATTTCTTGTAATTTTGGTTTGGTTTTTACAATTCCGTTAACTTCTGTTTATCTGGAAATGCCTTAATTTCACCTTCATATTTAAGAGATAGTTTTGCTGGATATATAATTCTTGACTGGCAACTTTTTTCCTTCAAGGCTTTATATATGTCATCCCATTGCCTTCTTGACTGTATGGTTTCTGCTGAGTAGTCGGAGCTTAGTCTTATTGAATCTCCTTTGTAGGTGAATTTTTGTTTATTCCTAGCTGCTCTCAAGATTCTATCTTCATGTTTGGTTTTGGCAAGTTTGATTATGTCTTGATGACTTTCTTTTGGGACTTACCCTATGTAAGGTTTGTTGAGCTTCTTGAATAGATATCTTCTTGTCTGTCATGATATCAGGTAAGTTTTCTGCCAACAAATTTTCAGCAATTCTCTCTGTATTTTCTGTTATCCCCTCTACCCTGTTCTGGGACTCCAATCACTCATAGGTTTTTTCCCCAATAGTGTCCCGCATAATTCTTAAAGTTTCTTCATTTTTCTTAAATTCTTTTTTTCTGATTTTTCCTCATATAAATTGGTGTCAAGGGATTTATCTTTAATCTCACTAATTCTGATTTCCATTGCCTCAGTTCTGCTCCTATGATCTTCTATTGAGTTGTTTAATTCTGTAATTTTATTGTTAATCTTTTAGATTTCTAGTTGCTAGCTCTCTATTGTTTCTAGCAGCCTGTTAAATTTGTTGTTCTGTTCTTATATTTTTTTTTTACTGGATTCCTCTATTGCTTTGTCAGTGCGTTCTTTGGCTTGGTCTGAGTTTTGCCTGATCTCCTTTTTGATCTCTTGAAGAGCTCTGTATGTTAATCTTTTGAATTCTAACTTTAGTAATTTCAAGACTTTCTCTTCCTCTGGACGGTTTCTTGGGTCTTTATTTTGGTCCCTTGCTGGAGCCATCTTGACCTGCTTCTTTATGTGATTTGACATTGACTGTAGTCTCTAAGCCATCAATAAGTTATTATACTTATTTATTGTATGTTTGTTTATCCTGTCCTAGCTTTTTGTTTTGTTTTGTTTTGATATGCCTAGGTAGGCTGGGCGTGTGAGCTACTTTGGTTATTGGCATCTTTTAAGCTCTCACGTCCTGTCACCAGGAGATTAGAGCAGGTGCTAGGTGTGTGAGCCCAGAAGTCTGTTCACTTTTCTTTTGTGAATGTGAATCAGGTGTCCAAGTCATCAGTAACCAAGGTGCGTGGTGCAGATGCTCATCTACAGTCCTAGACAGGCAGGGCTGCGTAGGAGTGTTCAAAGCAGGCGCAGGTATCTGGCTGTGGTAGGGGTCTATGTGCGGATCAAGGCAGAGGACTGACAGCTGCCCCCAAATGCTTGAGTGGAGGGTATGTCCTTGTCTCTTAGAGTGCATAGGGTGGGTGGGTTTTGCAGCTGGTCCTTGGGCACCCAGTGCTGTTGGCTGTAGGGACTGGAAGGCACCACTTATTCTCAGACTCCTGTTGTGGGTGGCTAGATTGAGTGGGTGATACGGCCAGCCCTCAGGTCCCTGATGTGGGTGGGTGAGGTCCCTGCTTAATGGGTAGGGCAGTGCCAAATGTCACGAATCTGCAGCTCCCCCTTGGCTGCTGCAGTTGAAAATAGGCTTCAGGTGTATGCCCTGTTGTTTTATGCTAATGAGGGCCTGTGGTGTTGAATCGGCCCACACAGGTCTAAGCAGAGGTGAAGGGTGTTACAAGTCCATGGACCCCTTATGCCAGGGCCTAGGCAAAGAGGCAATGGCTGCTCTGAGTTCCTGGCTTAGCAGGCATGGCAATTTTTTAAAGCTGCGAGACTGGTTTGGGCATGGATAGTCCTAAGTTAGGGTGCTTGGCTTTTTTTTTTTTTTTCAAGCCATGAGACTGGTTTGGGTGCAGTTAGCCCTGAGTTCTGGCTTCGGTGGTGTGGCAGTTGTTGAATACTGCCAGACTGGTGTTGGAGCGGTTTGGGGTGGGGGGTGGGTGAGGGGAAAGAGGCACTTCTCTGCTGTGAAAGTCCCGGAGGAGGAAGAGTTATTTTGACCTCACATGGTAGGTTAGACGCACTTAACTTTCGCATGTCCAGTACCTCTTCCTCCTGGCTCCAGAGGCTTGTGCAGACTCTCCACTGCCCGGCCTCTCCAAATGCGGTGAAACACATCCTGAATGCTACTACTCGCTTCAGCCTGCATGCGCCAGCCAACCCAGCCAGCAGGGTGCTGGCAACCTCACGACTGGCATTTCTTCACTGCTTCTGACCTGTTTCTCCTTCCCCCTGCTGCTCAGTCTGACTCCTCAGCTTTGTCTTTGATGATCAGGGCTCCTAGATTGTCATATATAATCAAATCACTTGTTTTTTGGGGGGTCTTTGTTGTAAGAGGCTCTGCAGGAAGTGTCTGACTATTCCACCATCTTGGCCCTGTCTCCCTCATTTGATTTCTTGACTGCTGCTTCCATGGGCATTGATTGTGGATCCAAGTAAAATGAAATTCTTGACAACTTTAATCTTTTCTCCATTTATCATGATGTTGCTTATTGGTCCAGTTGCGACGATTTTTGTTTTCTTTATGTTGAGATGTAATCTATACTGAAGGCTATTGTCTTTGATCTTCATCAGTAAGTGCTTCAAGTCTTCTTCACTTTCAGCAAGCAAGGTTGTGTTATCTACATATCACAGGTTATTGATGAATCTTTCACCAATCCTGATGCAGTGTTTGTCTACCTATAGTTCAGCTTCTCAGGTTATTTGCTCAGCATACAGACTGAATAAGTATGGTGAAAGGATATAACCCTGATGCACACCTTTCTTGACTTTAAACCACGCAGTATCCCCTTGTTCTGTTCAAACAATTGCCTCTTGGTCTATGTACAGGTTCTGAACAAGCACAGTTGTTTTAGAATTACCATTTTTTTGCAATGTTATCCATAATTTTTTATGATCCACATTGTTGAATGCTTTTGCATAATCAATAAAACACAAATAAACATCTTTCTGGTATTCTTTGCTTTCAGCCAAGATTCATTTGACATCAGCAGTGATATCCTTTATTCCATGTCCTCCTCTGAATCCGGCTTGAATTTCTGGCAGTTCCCTGTCAATGTACTGCTGCTATTGTATTTGAATTATCTTCAGCAAAATTTTAGTTGCATGCGATATTAATGATATTGTTCAATAATTTCCACATTCTGTTGGATAACCTTTGTTTGGAATGGGCCCAAACATAGATCTCTTTCCTTTAGTTGGCCAGGTAGCCGTCTTCCAAATTTCTTGGCATAGGTGAGTGAGCATCTCCAGTGCTGTATCCATTTGTTAAAACATCTCAGTTGGTATTCCATTAATTCCTGGAGCCTTGTTTTTCACTAATACCTTCAGTATAGCTTGGACTTCTTCCTTCAATATCATCAGTTCTTGATCATATGCTACCTCCTGAAATGGTTGAACATTGACCACTTCTTTTTGGTACAGTGACTCTGTGTATTACTTCCATCTTCTTTTGCTGCTTCCTATGTCATTCAATATTTTGCCCATAGAATCCTTCAAAATTGCAACTCGTGGCTTGAATTTTTTCTTCAATTCTTTCATCTTGAGAAATGCTGAGCGTGTTTTTCCCTTTTGGTTTTCTATCTCCAGGTCTTTGCACATTTCATTATAATACTTTACTTTGTCTTCTCGAGCTGCCTTTTGAAATCGTCTGTTCAGCTCTTTTACTTTATCTACTTAATCATTTCTTCCATTCTCTTTAGCTACTCTATGTTCAAAGACAAGTTTTAGAGTCTCTTCTGACATCCATTTTTGTCTTTTCTTTTCTGTCTTTTTAATGACCTTTTGCTTTCTTCATGTATGATGTCCTCCCACAACTCGTCCAATCTTTGCTCATTAATGTTCAATGTGTCAAATCTAAATGGTCTCCAAATTCAGGTGGGATGTACTTAAGGTCTTTTTTGCTTCTCATGGACTTGTTTTAATTTTCTTCAGTTTCAACTTAAACTTGCATATGGGCAATTGTGGTCTGTTCCACAGTCGGCCCCTAGCCTTGCTCTGACTGATGATATTGAATTTTTCGTTATCTCTTTCCACAGATGTAGCCAATTTGACTCCTGTCTTTTCTATCTGGTGTTGTCCGTATGTGTAGTCACCATTTATGTTGTTGAAAAAGATATATATATATATGGAAATATATATACATATAAAAGGAAATATATATATAATGTATATATAGCATTTATACTTATTTTGTAAAATTTTATAGATATATGTAAAACTATATATGTGTATATATATGTACTTTTCCAAGTTGCCTACAATGAGAAAGG
>NW_004444064.1:2454313-2492372 GCF_000243295.1 Trichechus manatus latirostris
TATATATCAATATATATAAATACAGATATGTTTCCTTTTTCATTGTAGGCAACTTGGAAAAGTACATATATACATATAATTTCATATTTATTTATAATATATATATCCTTTTTCATTGTAGGCTATTTGGAAAAGTATAAATAAATAAGTAAATAAATAAATAAAAATTATCTCTGAGAAGCCCTGGTGGTACAGTGGTTAAAGTGCTTGGCTCAAAAAATGTAGATATCAAAAAAGAAGAAAGGGCCAAAATTAAAACATCAAACATTCAACTCAAACAAATAGAAAAAGAGTAGCAAAAGAAGCCCTCAGGCACCAGGAGAAAGGAAATGAAAAATATTAGAGCAGAAATAAATAAAATAGAGAATAGAGAAACAATTGAAAGACTCAACAAAACCAAAAGTTGGCTTTTTGAAAAGATCAACAAAATCGACAAACCATTGGCCAAACTGACAGAAGAAAAACAGGAGAGGAAGCAAATAACATGAATAAGAAATGATATGGGTGATATTACAACAGACCCAACTGAAATAAAAAGGATCATAATGGAATAGTATGAAAAATTGTACACCAACAAATTTGAAAACCTAGAGGAAGTGGACAAATTTCTAGACGCACACTAGCTACCTAAACTAACACAAGCTGAGGTAGAAAAACTAAACACACACATAACAAAAGAAGAGATTAAAGAGGTAATAAAAAAAAATTCCCAACAAAAAAAGCCGCTGGACCTGACAGCTTCACTGGAGAGTTCTACCAAACTTTCAGAGAAGAGTTAACTCCAATACTACTAAAGGTGTTTCAGAGCATAGAAAAGGAAGAAATACTCCTGAATTCACTCCATGAAGCCAGCATAACACTAATACCAAAGCCAGGCAAAGACACTACAAAAAAAGAAAATTACAGACCAATATCCCTCGTGAACATAGACACAAAAATCCTCAACAAAATTCTAGTCAATAGAATTCAACAGAATATCAAATAAATAAATAAATCATGACAAAGTGGGATTCATACCAAGTATGCAGGAATGATTCAACATTAGAAAATCAATCAACATAATCCACCACATAAATAAAACAAAACAAAAAAAAAACACCACGATCTTATCAATTGATGAAGAAAAGACATTTGACAAAGTCCAACACCCATTCCTGATAAAAACTCTCAGCAAAATAGGAATAGAAGGGAAATTCCTTGACATAATAAAGAACATTTATACAAAGCCAAGCCAACACCATTCTATGTGGAGAGAAACCAAAAACATTCCCCTTGAGAACAGGGACCAGACAAGGATTCCCTTTATCACCACTCTCATTCAGCATTGTGCTTGAAGTCCTTCCTAGAGCAATAAGGGAAAGAAAAGAAATAAAGTCATTCAGACTGGTAAGGAAGTGGCAAAACTATCCCTGTTCGCAGATGCTATGATGTCATACAGAGAAAACCTCCAAATAATCCACAAGAAAGCTACTGGAACTAATAGAAGATTTCAGCAAAGTAGCAGGAAACAAGATTAATATACAAAAATCAGTTGGATTTCTCTACATCAACAAAGAGAACTTTGAAAAGGAAATCACCAAATCAATACTATTTACAATAGCCCCCAAAAGATGAAGTACTTAGAAATAAATCTAACCAGGGACATAAAAGATCTAAACAAAGAAAACTACAAAATACTACTTCAAGAAACCAAAAGAGACCCACATAAGTGGTAAAATATACAATGCTATGGATAGGAAAACTCA
This sequence comes from Trichechus manatus latirostris, assembly GCF_000243295.1. NCBI lineage: Eukaryota > Metazoa > Chordata > Mammalia > Sirenia > Trichechidae > Trichechus > Trichechus manatus. The sequence continues at coordinate 2,456,059 of NW_004444064.1, forward strand.
ACAGTGTGAAAATGTCAATTCTACCCAAAGTGATCTACAGATACAATGCAATCCTGATCCAAATTCCAACAGCATTATCTAAGAAGATGGAGAAACAAATCACAGGCTTCATATGGAAAGGGAAGAGGCCCCAGACAAGTAAAGTATTACTGAAGAAGAAGAACAAAGTAGGAAGCCTCATACTACCTGATTTTAGAACCTATTATACAGATCGCTATGAGAGGAATCGACTTGATGGGAATGGATTTTACACAGACATGGTAGTCAAAACAGACACATAGCGCAATGGTACAGAACTGAGTCCAGATGTAAATCCATGCATCTATGAGTAGCTGATATTTGACAAAGGGCCAAAGTCCATTAAATGGGAAAAGACAGTCTCTTTAACAAATGGTGCTGGCAGAACTGGATGTCCATCTGTAAAAAAAATGAAACAGGACCCATACCTCACACCATACTCAAGAAATAACTCCAAATGGATCACAGACCTAAATATAAAATTTAAACAGTAAAGATCACGGAAGAAAAAAGAAGACAATGCTGGGGTCCTAATACATGCCATAAATACAATACAAACCGTAACTAACAATGTACAAACACTAGAAGAGAAACTAAATAAGTGGGAGCTCCTAAAAAGTAAATACTTATGCTTATCAAAAGACTTCACCAAAAGAGTAAAAAGAGAACCTACAGGCTGGGAAAATTTTTTTTGGCTACTATGTATCCAACAAGGGTCTAATCTCTAAAATCTACAAGACACTGCAACAATTCCACAACAAAAAGACAAATCATCTATTTAAAAAATGGTCAAAGGATATGAGCAGTCACTTCACCAAAGAAGACATTCAGACAGCTAACAGACACGTGAGGAAATGCTTGCAACCATTAGCCATTAGAGAAATGCAAGTCAAGACTACATTGAGATACCTTCTCACCCCTACAATACTAGCACTAATCCAAAAAACACAAAATAATAAATGTTGGAGAGGTTGTGGAGAGATTGGAACTCTTACGTACTCTGGTGGGAATGTAAAATGGTACAACCACTTTGGAAAAAGATATGGCACTTCCTTAAAAAACTAGAAATAGAAATACCAAAAGATCAAAAAATTTCACTCCTAGGAATATACCCTTGAGAAATATGAGCTGTCACACAAATAGACATATGCACACCCATGTTCACTGCAGCACTGTTCACAATAGCAAAAAGATGGAAACAACCTAAATGCCCATCAACAGATGAATGGATAAACATATTATGGCACATACACATAGTAGAATACTATGCAACGATAAAGAACAACGAGGAATCAATGAAACTTCTCGCAACATGGATGAATCTGGAGGGCATTATGCTGAATGAAATAAGTCAATCATAGACGGACAAATATTGTATGAGACCACTATTGTTAAGAACTCAAGAAAAGGTTTACACACAAAAAAAGCGTTCTTTGATGGTTACAAGGGTTGGGAGGGAAGAGGAGGGGAAATCACTAACTAGATAGTAGACAAGTGTCAACTTCGGTGAAGGGAAGAACAACACACAATATAGGGGAAGTCAGCACAACTGGACCAAAGCAGAAACATAGAAGTTTCTAGATACATCCAAACACTTTGAGGGATCGAGTAGCTGGGGCTGGGGCCTGGGGACCATAGTCTCAGGGAACATCTAGGTCAACTGGCTAACATAGTTCATAAAGAAAATGTTATACGTCCTGCTTTGGTGAGTAGCATCTGGGGTCTTAAAAGCTTGAGAGCAGCCATCTAAGATACATCTATTGGTCCCATCCCATCAGGAGCAAAGGAGAATGAAGAACACCAAAGATATAAAGAAAATATTAGCCTACAGGACTAAAGGAACACATGAACTAGAAACTCCACCAGCCTGATACCGGAGGAACTAGATGGTGCCTGGCTACCATCAAGGACTGCTCTGACAGGGATCACAACAGGGTCCTGGACAGTTGTTGTTGTTATGTGCTGTCCACTTGGTTCTGACTTATAGCGACTGTATGTATAATAGAATGAAACACTGGCCGGCCCTGTGCCATCCTCATAGTTGTTGTTATGCTTGAGCCCATTGTTGCAGCTACTGTGTCAGTCCATCTTGTTGAGGGTCTTCCTCTTTTTTGTTGACCCTCTACTTTACCAAGCATGAAGTCCTTCTCCAGGAACTGGTCCCCTCAATAACATGTCCAAATTATGTGAGATGAAATCTTGCCATCCTTGCTGTTGAGGAGCATTCTGGCTGTACCTCTTCCAAGACAGATTTGTTCATTCGTCTAGCAGTCCATGGTATATTCAATATTCTTTGCCAACACCATAATTCCATCCTGGACAGAGTGGGATAAAAATGTAGAAGAAAATTCAAATTCAAGTAAAAAGACCAGACTTACTGGTCTGACAGAGACTGGAGGAACCCCTGAAACTCTGGCCCCTGGACACTCTGCTAGCCCAGAACTGAAACCATTCCACAAGCCCACTTTTCAGACAAAGATTAGACAGGCCTGTAAAACAAAAAGTAACACATATGAGGAACATGCTGTCTTAGTTCAATCAAATATACGAGACCAAACGGACAACTCCTGTCCAAAAGCAAGATGAGAAGGCAGGAAGGGACAGGAACCAGAGAAATGGACACAGGGAACCTGGAGTGGAAAGGGGGAGTGTGCTATCACATTGTGGAGATTGCAACCAATGTCACAAAACAAGATCATATGAATTTTTGTGTGAGAAATTAACTTGAGCTGTAAACTTTCTCCTAAAGCACGATAAAATAAATAAATAAAGTGCTCAGCTGCTAACCAAAAGATCAGTGGTTTAAACTCTGCAGTGGCTCCTCGGGAGAAAGATGAGGCTATCAGCTTCCATAAGTATTACATCCTTGGAAACCCTATAGGGCAGTTCTACTCTGTCTTATAGGGTCACTATAAGTCAGAATTGACTCAACAACAACAGGTTTTTAGTGTAAAGATAATCATTGGTAATATCTTTTGCCTTTCTTATTTATTGAGGAATAATTTACATTCAGCAAAGTGCCCAAATCGTAAGTGTACAGCTCAATGAACTGTACATACATTTACATCAGTATGACTACGACTCAGGACATTTTACTCTGTCTTAGGCTGTGTTCTCTAGAGAAGCAAAACCAGCAAAGCATATAAATATATATAGAGAGAGATCTGAATCAAGGAAATGGCTCATGCAGTTGTAGAGGCTGGAATGTCCCAAGTCCATGGGTCAGGATAGAGGCTTTCCCTTATTCACTTAGCTTCAGGGGCTGGTGAATCAAGATCAGCAGGTCATAGAGCAGGGCTCTTGCTCACAGGCTGTGAAGATCGATGAATCCCAAGATCGGCAGGCAAGACTACAGGTAAGCTGCTAGCTCAAGTGCCAAGAACTGGAGGTCAGATGAACAGGAGCCAGCTGCAGGATCCAGCATGAACAAAAGCCCAAGAGCCTTGCCAGAATGTCCACTTATATTCGAGACAGGCCCCACACCCAAGGAAACTCCCTTTCAACTGACTGGCTACTCACAGCAGATCCCATCATGGAGGTGATCATATTATATCAAATCTCATCACGGAAGTGATCACAACATCATATGACTGCAAAACTGCTGAGAATCATGGCCCAGCCAAGTTGACACACAACATTAACCACATTATCATAACCTTTCCCAGCAATACTCCCTCCCAGAGATAACTATTATTTTGATTTCTAGCACCATAGATTAGTTTTGCCTCTTTGGAAGCATATAATATGTACTCTTTTGTGTCTAGCTTCTTTTGCTTAAATAATGTCTATGAGATTCATCCATTTTGCCAGGTGTCTCTGTTTATTCTTTTTTATTGCTGTGTAATATTCTGTTGATGCATTATATCACAATTTATTTACCCATTATCCAGTGATGGACCGTTGAGTGGCTTCCAGTTTTTGGCTATTATGAATAAATCCACCATAAGCATTCATATATACAGATAGAGAGAGATACAAGAATTTCAGAGTGAGCAGTCGGAGCAGACGTGAGGCCACCACGGTGTCCTACCCAGTCCCTCCCTTCCCTTCTCACAGTCACCAGTGTATTCAGGTGGTCACCCTATTATATGCTCCAAGATGGTTTTCTCCCTCAGGCCCAGGTTTAAGATTGATTAGCTCCCACCAGGGCCTTTCAATGGTGGGTCAACCTTAAAGTCTCCTGGGGAGCTTTACAACTATGCCATTGCCTAGGCCCACTACAGAAACCCTAATTTAAGGGGCTTGGAGAGATATCCCACCGGTGGTTCCCCTATGCAGACAGAGGTGGATATTTCACTCCCTTGGCCTGTGATTGGTTTAGAAATGTGCACGTGAAGTAGTCAGTGGCCAATGCAGTGTAAGGATGAGTCCTCTGGGGGGTTCTGGGAAACGCCTTCCTTTCTGACCGAGACACAAAAGAAACAGTCTCCAGTCTGTTTTGGGGTGTTTGTGTGTGGCGGTCCCTTGTGGTGGCTCTGTCTGGCTTCCCGGGCAATTGCAGGAGTGTGAGCTCAGCCACAGAGGATCGGGGGTCCTTAAGGACACCATGGGGCTGCTGAATCCACCACCTGGAAGCCCCACCTAAGGCTCGTTTTATCGGAGATCTAAAGCCAAAGAGGAGCCCTGGTGATGCAGTAGTTAAGCACTCGGTTGCTAACCAAAAGGTTGGTATTCCATACCCACCATCTGCTCCTGGGAGAAAAATGTGGCAGCCTGCTTCCATAAAAATTACAGCCTTGGAAAGCCAAAGAGCAAAAGCAACAGCAGCAGCAAGAATCAACATATTCTTTACAGCTCCTGAACTCCTGTTTCTCCTATTTGCGTTTACAGTGCCTCCTGACCCAGGGTGAAGGTTGAAGGACTTTTCATTTTCTGGGAAACAAGTCTGTGAGACAGAAAGTTAACATTGCCAGTTATTTCAGACTCAAGTTCTCCGAAAATCCCGGCTAAGGAAGCTCGTCTGCCTCACCGAAGGAATGCTTGTGTGCAGCTGGGAGTGGCTCTCATCTTCCTCCATGTGGTGTTTGGACAAAGTTTTGTTTGGTTTCTGTAGCTTGCAGAGCATGTACGGAATGCCAACGTCTCTGACCCTGCGTCCGGGGGCCTCTTTTCCCAAACAGTGGCTTCAACGTGGCTGTTCATTAAAATCACTGGGGTTCTCTCCAAAGCTAGCTGGGCCGAGGCTCCAGCCCCAGAGATCTGGAGTCACTTTGTCTCAGGTGGACCTGAAATTAGAACTTTCGAGAGCCCCCCTCCACCCCAACTGTGGTTCTCATGTGAAACTGGCCAAGACCGGTCAAGTTCTGAGGGCTCAGTTGGGTTGGAAATCAGGGTCATCTGGAGAAAATAGTGGCCTGTGAAGTCCAGATTCTGGCCGCAGTTCCCTTCCGGACTGTGGTTAGGGTCTGCATCGTCATTGCCATGCTCTTACTTCATGGGATGCCTGACACATGGGAGGGTCCACCCTGCCTGGAACTTCCTGCGCCTTGCCCCCTCTGTGTCCAGGAGAATTTCAGACCTGTTGAAGCCCAGCATTCCCCACCTCTGCCATGAAGGGAAGTCTGCACAGCTCTATCACAGCCACCTTGACAGACTTCCTGTCACATTTGGGGAGCATCTGGGAAAAGAAGAGATCAAAAGCAAGCCTGAATGGAAATCTCATTAGACGCCCCTGGCAAAAAATGAACAAGTATGCAGAACACGGGGACAGAACCAACAAAAAGCAACATGAAGACAATGTAGTGGGGCGCTAACCTGCAAGGGCAGGATGGTTGGTGGATGGTGGCTCGTATACATTGCGTACTTTCTGAGTGTGAGGAGCCATTATAACTGGACAGTGCATATGGTTAAGCACTCAGCTACTAACCAAAAGGTTGGAGGTTCAAATCCACTCACAGGTTCATTGGAAGAAAGGCCTAATGATCTACTTCCAAAAGATCACAGTAAAACCCTATGGAGCACAATTCTATTCTGAAATGCATGGGGTAGCCATGAGTTGGAGTTGACACCACAGCAACTGGTTTTATATATATAGTCACTTAATTTCACAGCCATAAGATAAGTACTTTGATCCAGGTTTATAGATTTTATTTATTGTACTTACCATGTGCCAGGCACTGGTCTGGGTGCTTAACAAAGATTAATCCTCTGACAGCCCTAGGCAGTGGGTACTATTATGGCCCTCATATCACAGATGAGGAAACCAAGACACTGACAGCCAAGATCTGAGACCAGGTCAGTTGATTTAGGAGCCTCTGCTCTTGACTTAGCACCAAACTGCCTCTGGCACAGCGGTCAAGGGCCAAAGCTGGAAGCTTGCAAGTCTGAGTTCAAGTCCCAGCTCTTCCCTTGAAGATCCAGATACATCAGCTTTGAACCCAGCTGTGTGAAAGTTCAAAGTTCTCATAAGGGTCTCTGTCAATTTGTGGAGGCTCTCATTCTCCTGACCCCTGTGTCCCAGCCCTGGGCTGTGTACAGTCTCCGGTTCTGCTCTGCATCCACCCAGCACGGGACTCCTCACATCTCAGCAGCCCTCAAAAGCTTTTAGTGAACAAAGTAGACTATACCAAGTTCTACAGAAGGCAGGGGGTTTCAGGTTGAAAAAACTAAGATGTGGCTGGTCTTCCAAAGTCCATTCTGTGCTCCCTCACCTCCTATATAGCTGCAACATTCTCTTCCCTCCCACATTTTCCCTGGTGACTTTCAGCTCTTCTCTCTGTGCTGTGGTGTACATGAACCCCAGCTCCTCCCTTGCTGGCCTCCTTGACCACACTGAGGGAGAAAGAGCCAACCCCTCTTCCTTTCTATCCAGGTACCTGTCAAAGTTTTCTTATCAAGAAAGCGTTTTCCGCAAAGACACCTGGTGAATAATCACTCTCTACTTTGTGTTCACAAAATGTGGTTCTGTCCCCGCTCTACTGCAAAAGTAAAAGTACAGAACGAGGAGTGAGAAAGCTCCATCCCCTGCTGTCTGAGGGACCTGGAGGAAGTTGAGTTACCTCATCTAGTCCTAGTTACTCATCACTAAACCAAGGACCAGAGCAACTACTCCACTCCTTTGAAGAATCGTCAATGACTTCTAGTTTAGGAGGCACAGTGAAGCCAGTTCTCAATTTTCCAACCCTGAAACCCAAGGATAGGAACAACAAAGGGGTTTAAACAAGCAAAACCAAATAACAGCAACAGCTTTCACTGCTCAAAGGGAAGGAGGGGGAGTTCAGCTCCCTGCAGCAAAGCAGCACCTGAGTTCCCCTGCCTGGAAGCTGCAGAGGGAGAGGACAGAACTCAGAGCTCAGGAAAACCCTCCATGAATCTCATCAACAGGAGAGGCCTGAAGGAGAGGAGTCAGCAGTCCTCAGCAAGGAAGTGGGAATTTCAAAGAGGTTGGAGCCTTTAAGGGCAAAACAAGAAAGGCACCAACTGCCAGAAATAGATAAAACTGGAAAGGAGCAAGCAGACTCTTGGACTTGAGGAGGCACCTGACGCCTGAGGGTCTCCGGCCCTGGACATGGTAAAGTGAGTTCCTGCACTGGTCATTGAGCAGAAGCCAGCACGTAGACTTCCCCCTTAGGAGGGCACACAGGCTGGCTTAGTCCTTTCTTTGTGTCACCCATCCTTAAATGGCTCCAGGTAAGGCAGGGAGAGCAAGGAGAATAATTCACCTGAACTCTATCAGAACAAGAAGAAGGTCTATCAAGAACTCAGCAAGTCACACATAAGCAAGATGGGGGTAAATACAAGCAAAACCAGCATGGCATCTTAAAATTATGTCATGATCTTTCTCAACAGGTAAATGCGCAATACTAGTCCAGATGCAGAGGAGACACATTGATTCATTACCTGCAGCCAATACCTTAAGATATTAGGGTTTAATTCTGTCAGAGAACCCAAATGAGAAAGGCTGAAGGAAGTCTTGTATGTGAAAGCCTATTCTGAAAGAAAACCTGCCTGGGGAGGAGGGGGTGGAGTGGGGATCCCATGGGTACTTTTAGCTAAAAAGTAGCTAAAAAATGTTTTTATTTATTTTTCAAGAGTGCGGTGACAATATGGTTAGCAACAGAGTGAGGTGAATTGAAGGAATTTCCCAGTAAGGAAACCAATTGAAGACCAAATTAATTTATTAAAGAATAGTAAATAAATTCTAAAGGCAAGAGAGAGTATACCACGGCTGAAAACTAGATATTGACAGAAGTCGGGGTTGATACAGTAACAGCAAAAACAGAGGGAAAGACAAAGGTTAAAGTAACGAGAAGATGCGGAAGTGGAGGCAGGTAAGGCATCCAACGTGAGGCTAAAGAAGTAAACAAACAAACAAAAAAACCCCAAACCTATTGCCATCGAGTTGATTTCAACTCATAGTGACCCTATAGGATTTCCAAGGAGCAGCTGGTGGATTTGAACTGCGGACCTTTTGGTTATCAGTGGAAAGCTTAACCACTGCACCACCAGGGCTCCAAAGAACCCAATAAATAAAATTTTAAAAACGTTCATGCATGATGGAAGAGGGCTTTCTCCCTAAGCGAAGGAAGCCTTGGATCTTTACAGTGAGCATTGTTTTTAGGAAAATTTTTATATAGAACAATCGATACAGAAAACATTTTAAGTTAAGGGATTTCAGGAATAAACAGTTCTCTAGTTAGGCTGAAAAAGGCAAGTGAGTCGAGAGGAAGAACACCATGTCAACTCAAACTTCTCCTCTCAATCACCAATGACAGAGGAGAATGGAGTAGTATCTGCTGAAGGAAAGGAAAAAGGTCTAGGGTCATGGCGGCCACTCCTCTGTGAGTGCTTACTCTGTGTTGGGCTCTGCTTTGAGGATTCCACAGGATCTGACCCAGTTAGTACTTCCACTCACCCTCGGGAGAGAAAGTAACTCACTGTCCTCCTTTTGCAGATGAGGAAACTGAAGCACTGAAAAGTCGACAAGTGTCCCAGAAATGTGTCAATCCAAGTGGTCATTTAGTTAGAAAGGCAACAAGAATATGGCCTCCAACATGAAATAACGCTGAGGTGAGCCCTCATGGGCTCTTTATAAAACAAATCTCCTGCACCAAGACATAAAATGAAAAGCCACAAGGGAAGGACCAATGATGAGCATGGATCTAAAAATATAGAAAGCTGAGTCCCAACGACTGTGGGACAGAGTCTCAGGCAGAACATACCATGAATCTTGAGAAGGTAAAATTGACAAAACAAACCAGGAGGTCTGGGGAAGGGAGTGTATTAGAACACTAAGTTTTCACAGTGGGAAGGCACAAATAAATTCTAAGTTGGAAAAATCAAGAACTATAAGTTATAAAGGGTCCACTAGAAGAAGTAAAATAAAAATAAGAATGAATTATAACCAGGAAAAATAAGAAAATAGGCAAGGGGAAGAGAATTATGATTAAGAGAAAATGTGCTGATTTTCTTATCTTTTTTAGTGTTGTTGTTGGGTGCTGTCAAGTCGGTTCCAACTCATAGTGACCCTATGTACAACAGATCAAAACACTGCCCAGTCATGTGTATATTCACAATTTTGTTATGCGTCAGCCCATTGCTGCAGTCACTGTGTCAATCCGTCTCATTGAGGGTCTTCCTCTTTTCCACTGAGCCTTTAATTTATTTACCAAGCATAATGTCCTTCTCCAGGGACTGGTTCCTCCTGATAACATGTCCACAGTACATGAGACGAAGTCTCACCATCCTCGCTTCTAAGGAGCATTCTGTCTATACTTCTTCCATGGTATATTCAATATTCTTTGCCAGCACCATAGTTCAAAGGCATCAGTTCTTCTTCGGTCTTCCTTATTCATTGTCCAGCTTTCCCACGCATATGAGTTGATTGAAAATACCATGACTTGGGTCAGGCATACCTTAATCCTCATGGTAACATCTTTGCTTTTCAACAGTTTAAAGAGGTCTTTTGCAGGAGATTTGCCCAATGCAATACATCGTTTGATTTTCTGAATGCTGCTTCCATGGACATTGATTGTAGAACCAAGTAAAATGAAATCCTTGACAACTTCAATCTTTTCTCCGTTTGTCCTAATGTTGCTTATTGGTCCAGTTGTGAGGATTTTTGTTTTCTTTATGTTGAGGTGTAATCCATACTGAAGGCTGTATTCTTTGATCTTCATCAGTAAGTGCTTCAAGTCCTCTTCATTTTCAGCATGGAAGGTTGTGTCATGTGCATATTGCAGGTTGTTAATGAGTCTTCCTCCAGTCCTGACGCTGCGTTCTTCTTCATACAGTCCAGCATCTCAGATTATTTGCTTAGCATACAGATTGGATAAGTGTGGTGAAATGATACAGCCCTGACACACGCCTTTCCTGACTTTAAACCAAGCAGTATCCCCTTGTACTGTTCAAATGACTGCATCTTGGTCTATGTACAGGTTCCTCACGAGCACAATTAAGTGTTCTGAAATTCCTATTCTTTGCACTGTTATCCATAATTTGTTATGATCCACACAGTTCAATGCTTTTGCATAGTCAATAAAACACAGGTAAACATCTTTCTGAAATTCTCTGCTTTCAACCAGGATCAGTCTGACATCAGCAATGATATCCTTAATTCCACATCCTCTTCTGAATCCCGAATGAATTTCTGGCAGTTCCCTGTTGTTGAACTGCTGCAGCAACTTTTGAATGATCTTCAGCAAAATTTTACTTTGTGTGATATTAATGATATTGTTTGATAATTTCCACATTCTGTTGGATCACATTTCTTTGGAATGGGCACGAATACGGATCTCTTCCAGTCGGTTGACCAGGAAGCTTTCTTCCAAATTTCTTGGCCAGGTCCTTTTTCCTAGTCTGTCTTAGTCTGGAAGCTCCACCGAAAACTGTCCACCATGGCTGACCCTGCTGGTATTTGAAATTCCGGTCACGTAGCTTCCAGCATCACAGCAACACAACAGCCACCACACTACAACAAACTGACAGACAAGTGGTGGATTTTTTTCAGTAGACAGTCAGCAAATAGTGTCTAAATACGCTGAATCTAAGTAATGAGTGTTAGGTGTGATATCTGAAAAAGAACTTGGGATAATTAAACCGATTGTTATCAAAAGGAAAACAGCCCTCTTCTGAAAGAATAAATTCACACAGTGAGAGATAAAAAATAAAGAAAACATTATAAATAGAAAATGTAAGATGTTGGCATTAAGGAAACTTATCTGCTATGTCACATGCAAATTAGATAAACTCAAGTCTTAGAAAGAGAAAGTAAAGAGCAAGTATGTGTTGTAGATAACAAATCCATCCAAAACAAAATAATTCAGAAATGGCACACTAAAACCTAGGCAAACAAAGCAGATTGAATTCAAGAAACAAGTTATAAAATGAGTCAAAACATCACCCTATATTGATAATGAAGATAAAATGGTCACAAATCTCAATGCATCAATTGTTATTGTCAGGTGTTGTTGAGTTGGTTCCAATTCATAGCGACCCTATGTACAACAGAACGAAACACTGCCCAGTCATGTGTCATCCTCACAATCGTTGCTATGTTTGAGCCCATTGTTGCAACTACTGTGTCAATCCATTTTGTTGAGGGTTTTCCTCTTTTTCACTGACCATCTACTTTACCAAACATGGTGTCCTTCTCCAGGGACTGGTTCCTCCTGAGAATCTGTCCAAAGTACACGAGATGAAGTCTCGCCATCCTCACTTCTAAGAAGCATTCTGGCTATACTTCTTCCAAGACAGATTTGTTCATTCTTTTGTCAGTGCATGGTATATTCAATATTCTTCATCAGCATAATTCAAAGGCATCAGTTCTCCTTATTCATTGTATAGCTTTTGCATACATATGAGGTAATTGAAAATACCATGGCTTGCATCAGGCTTACCTTAGTCTTCACAGTGCCATCTTTGCTTTTTAACACTTCAAAGAGGTCTTTTTCAGCAGATCTGCCCAATGCAATGTGTCATTTAATTTCTTGACTGCTGCTTCCATGGGTGTTGATTGTGGATCCAAGTGAAATGAAAACCGGGACAACTTCAGTATTTTCTCCATTTATCGTGATACTGCTTACTGGTGCTGTTGTGGGAATTTTTGTCTTCTTTATGTTGAGGTGTAATCCATATGGAAGGCTATAGTCTTTGCTCTTCATCAGTAAGTGCTTCAAGTCCTCTTCACTTTCAGCAAGCAAGGTTGTATCATCTACATACTGCAGGTTGTTAATGAGTCTTCCTGGAATCCTAATGCTGTATTCTTCTTCACAGAGTCCAGGTTCTCGGATTATTTGCTCAGCATACAGATTAAATAAGTATGGTGACAGGGTACAACCCTGATGCATACCTTTCCTGACTTTAAATCACCCAGTGTCCCCTTGTTCTGTTCAAATGACTGCTTCTTGGTCTAAGTACTGGTTCTGCATTAATACAATTAAGTGTTCTGGAATTCCCATTCTTCTCAATGTTATCCATAATTTGTTATGATCCACACAGTTGAATGCCTGTAAAACACAGGTAAACATCTTTCTGGTATTCTCTGCTTTCAGCCAGTTTCCATCTGACATTAGCAGTGATATCCCTCATGACACCCCTATTAACCTGTCACCGTCAAGTCAATTCTGGCTCATAGCGACCCTATAGGACAGAGTAGAACTGCCCCAGAGAGTTTCCAAGCAGTGGCTGGTGGGTTCAAACTGCCCAATTTTTGATTAGCAGCAATAGCAGTTAACCACTATGCCATCAGGGTTTCCGACACCTACTTGGATGACTAAAATGTAGAAGACTGACTATACTAAGTGTTGGTTAGGATATGGAGCAACTGGAACTCTCATATAATATTGGTGGGAATGTAAAATGGTACTAGGTCTTTGAAACAGTTTGGCAGTTTCTTTAAAAATTAAACATACACCTACCATATGACCCAGCCATTCCAATTCCACTTCTAGGTATTTATCCAAGAGAAATGAAAGAATATGTCTACACAAAGACGTGTATAGAAATGTTCACAGCTGACGGATGTGTGGTGACATGGCCATGCACTGTCAGTAGGATTTAATTTTTGCAAACTGTCTGGGAGGCAATTTAGCAATATCTATCTTTTTTTTTTTCCCTGAAGAGAAATTTAGTTCCCAGCTTTGTGTGAGGCTGACTCTGTGGTTAACTCCTTCATTTGGAAAATTTGGGGTTAATCTGGATATTCAGAAAACAATAGAAATACATAACAAAATATGTTAGTTATGTGTTTGTTAGGATTTTATTTACACACTCTATTTTCCTTGCTTTATTAATTGTACCAGTAAATTAATTCCAAATGGGACCCTTGTTGAAAAAGTTTAAATGTGTGGCCAGTGGTGCATTTGGAAAAGTTGCTTATTACATTTTCTAAGCACTGAGTATAGTTGGTATTATTTTTATCCCTAAATACTTCAGTGTGGTTTCCTAAGATCAAAAGCATTCTCCTACATAACCACCGGGCAACGATAAAAATCAGGAAATGTAACATTGATACCATGTCACCATATTCAAATTTTGGTGATTGTCCCAATAATGTCCTTTATAGTTTTTTTTTTCTTTATACAGGATCCAATCCAGGGCCACACGTTGAATCTAATTGTCATATGTCTTTAGTCTCTTTAATCTGAAGCAGTTCTCAATGTTTTTTGACCTTGGCATTTTTGAATATTACAAGCCAGTTATAGTTTATAATGTTCCTCAATTTGGGTTAGTCTGATGTTTCATCATGCTTAGATTTGGTTATGCATTTTGGGCAGGAATACCCCAGATGTGGTATGTTCTTCTTACTGTATCATGTCAAGAGACCCATGATGTTCATAAAGTTTCTCTTTCTTTTTTTATTTAGATGTTTGTTTTTCTTGCATCATTATTTGAAAAGAATTTTCTTTCCCCACCAGCTCAAATATTTACTTTCTTTCCACCTTTTTGTTGCTGCTTTTCTTTGATGCCCTTGTATGCTTGCTACTACACACTCACCAGAATGGTTATAAGTCAGTAAGATTGACTATAATGTTCCTAAGTGTTAGTAAGGATGCAGTAGCTGGAACTCTTTAACACATTTTTGGTGGAAATATAAAATGGTATAAAGACTTTGGAAAATAATTTCCTAACTCAAACATAAAGAAGCCCTTGCGGCACAACAGTTAAACATTCAGCTGCTAACTGAAAGCTTAGCAGTTCAAACCCACCCAGTGTCTCCTTGGAAGAAAGACCTGCCAACCTGCTTCCATAAAGATTACAGCCTAGAAAACCCTATGAGGCAGTTCTACTCTGTTACATGGGGTTGCTATGAGTCAAAATCTACTCAACACCACCTAACAACAAGTTAAATATTCACTTACTGTATGTCTTAGTTATCTAGTGCTGCTATAACAGAAATACCACAAGTGGATGGCTTTAACAAAGAGAAAGTTATTCTTTCACAGTTTAGGAGGCTAGAAGTAGGAATTCAGGGCACCAGATCCAGGGAAGACTTTCTCTCTGTGTTGGTTCTGGGGGCAGGTCCTTGTCATCAATCTTCCCCTGGTCTAGGAGCATCTAAGCACAGGGACCCCAGATCCAAAGGACACTCTCTACTCCCAGCTCTACTTTCTTGGTGGTAGCAGGTCCCTCTGTCTCTCCTCTCTTTTATATCCCAAAAGAGATTGACTTAAAATACAACCTAATCTTGTAGATTGAGTCCGGCCTCATTAACATAACTGCTTCTAATCCTGCTTCATTAACATCGTAGAGTAGGGTTTACAACACATAAGAAAATCACATCCGATGACAAAATGGTGGACAATCACACAATACTGGGTAGTCATGGTCTAGCCATGTTGACACACATTTTTGGGGGACACAGTTCCATCCATGACACCATACAATCCATCAATTCCTTGCTTAGGTATTCATCCAAGAGAAATGAAAATATAGGTCAAAACTTTCCTGTACAAGATTCTTACAGAAAAGTCTATACCAGCTTTTTTCATAATAGCCAAGACCTGGAAACAATTCCATTGACTATTAATGTTGCAAGGATAACCAAACTGTGGCACATCCCTACAAGGTAATTCTATTCTATTCAGCAATAAAAAAGAATGAACGAACTCCTGATACATGTGACAATATAGATGGGTCTCAAAAACATTATTATGTTGAATGAAAAAAGCCAGATACAAAAGAGTACATACTGTATGATTTGACTAATATGCAACACTGCTGTTGTTAGATGTGGTCAAGTCAGTTCTGACTCATAGCGACCCCATGCAGAACAGAACAAAACACTGCCCAGTTCTGCGCCATTTTCACAATCGTTGTTGTGTTTGAGCACATTGTTTCAGCTACTGTGCCAATCCATCTCGTTGAG
The DNA here is from genome assembly GCF_000243295.1 of Trichechus manatus latirostris. Lineage (NCBI taxonomy): Eukaryota > Metazoa > Chordata > Mammalia > Sirenia > Trichechidae > Trichechus > Trichechus manatus. Next base: position 2,471,384 of record NW_004444064.1, read on the forward strand.
GGTCTTCCTCTTTTTTGATGACGCTCTACTTTACCAAGTGTGATGTCCTTCTCCAGGGACTGGTCCCTCCTGATAACATGTCCAAAGTACTTGGCACGAAGTCTTGCCATCCTTGCTTCTAATGAGTGTTCTGGTTGTACTTCTTCCAAGACAGATTTGTTTGCTCTTCTGGCAGTCCATGGTATATTCAATATTCTTTGCCAACACCATAATTCGAAAAAGTCAATTCTTCTTCGTTCTTCCTTAATCATTTTTCAACTTTCACATGCATATGAGGTGACTGAAAGTACCATGGCTTGGGTCATGCACACCTTAGTCCTCAAAGTGGTATCTTTGCTTTTTACACCTCAAAGAGATATTTTGCAGCAGATTTGCCCAATGCAATGCATCATTTTATTTCTTGACTGCTGCTTCCATGGGCATTGAGATCCAAGTAAAATTAAATCCTTGACAACTTCAATCTTTTCTCCACTTATCATGATGTTGCTTATTGGTCCAGTTGTGAGGATTTTTACTTTCTTTATGTTAAGGTGTAATCCATACTGAAAGCTGTAGTCTTTGATCCTCATCAATAAGTGCTTCAAGCCCTCTTCACTTTCAACAAGCAAGGTTGTGTCATCTGTATAACACAGGCTGTTAATGAGTCTTCCTCCAATCCTGATGCCCTGTTCTTCTTCATATAGTCCAGTTTCTCAGATTATTTGCTCAGCATACAGATTGAATAAGTGTAGAGAAACAATACAACACTGCTATACATCTTTCCTGACTTTAAACCACACAGTATACTTTTGTTCTGTTTGAAGGACTGTCTGTTGGTCTATGTACAGGTTCTGCATGAGCACAGTGAAGTGCTCTGGAATTCCTATTCTTCACAATGTTATCCATAATTTGTTATGATCCACACAGATGAATGCATTTGCATAGTCAATAAAACGCAGATAAACGTCTTTTTTGGTATTCTCTGCTTTCAGCCAGGATCCATCTGACATCAGTAGTGATAGTCATGGTTCCACGTCCTCTTATGAATCCGGCCTGAATTTCTGGCAGTTCCCTGTTTGTGTATTGCTGCAACCGTTTTTGAATTATCTTCAGCAAAATTTGATTTGCGTGTGATATTAATGATATTGTTCAATGTTTCCACCTTCTGTTGGATCACCTTTCTTTGGAATGGATAAGAATGTGGATCTCTTCCAGTCGGTTGGTCAGGTAGAGATGTCTTCCAAATATCTTGGCACAGACGAGTGAGTGCTTGCAGCTTTGCATTCATTTGTTGAAACATCTCAATTGCTATTCTGTCAATTCCTGGAAGATTTTTACCAACTTCTGCAGTCTGAAATTGATCAAACATGCAATCAGGATGAAGTGATAATTATTGGTGATTGGAATGTGAAAGTTGGAAACAAAGAAGAAGGATCAGTAGTTGGAAAATATGGCCTTGGTGATAGAAACAAAGCCAAAGATCGCATGATATAATTTTGCAAGACCAATAACTTCTTCATTGCAAATACCTCTTTTCAACAACATAAATGGCAACTATACATGTGGACCTAACCAGATGAAATACTCAGGAATCAAATTGACTACATCTGTGGAAAGAGTCAGTCGATGGAAAAGCTTGGTATCATTAGTCAGAACAAGGCCAGAAGCTGACTGTGGAACAGATCAATTGCTCATATGCAAGTTCTAGCTGAAGCTTAAGAAAATTAAAACAAGTCCATGAGAGCCAAAATAAAACCTTTAGTATATCCAACTTGAATTTACAGACCATCTCAAGAATAAATTATACTCATTGAACACTAATGACTGAAGGCCAGATGAGTTGTGGGATGACATCAAGGACATCATATGTGAAGAAAGCAAAAGGTATGAAACTCTAGAATAGACAAATCTAATCTATAGTGTTAGAAAAAAATCAGTGGTTGTTTGGGATGTGGGAGTGATGCTTGGGAAGGGGCACAAGGAACCTTTTGGGGATTATCCAAATTTCCTTGATTGTGTTGGATGGCACATGGGAGGATATATTTGCCAAAACTCATCTCAGTGTGCACTTAAAATGGGCTCATCTTATTGTATATAAATTTTACTTCAGTAAAATTGATTCAAGAATAAGAACCAGGGGTCATGATCTTGATATTGTACAAGACAGAACTTGGGCTAAGGAACATTAAATGAGATGAAGAAAGACATCCTAGTGTGGGCTATTCTTCACAATAACTGTATTACATGGAAGCTATTTAAGCACCAAAGTCCTTAGGTGCTGCAAACGGTTAACATGCTCTAATGATATTCAAATTTTGGAAGTCTACCCAAAGACCCCTCAAAAGAAAGACCTGGCAATTTACTTCTGAAAAATCAGCCACTGAAAACTCTGTGGAGTTCTGCTCTGACACACATGGGGTCACCATGAGTTGGAATCGACTCGACAGCAACTGGTTTTTGGTATTTATGCACCAAACAACACAACAGCAATTATCACAGAGAGGAACTACAGGAGGGAGTAGGAGAAATGGAATGAAATGCTGTTAATAGGAGATTTAATATGCTGCTATGATTCCAAGACAGATCAAGGCGACAGAGAACTGAGTTAGAACGTAGAATTCCTGTACACCATAGCAAGGTAGAGTTCTTTTTAAGTCTTCATACAATTTTATATTTCCACCAGAAATTTGTGGAGTTCCATTTACTCCATCTTTGCCAACACTTAGCAACACTTATTGTCAGTCTTACTAATTTTAGCCATTCTATTGAGTGCGTAGTCTGTGCCCTCATAGCAGTGAATCCACATTTTCTTTTCCAGTATATGTAGAATATTTATGAAAACTGACCATGTATTGGACTATGATGAAAATCTCAATTCCAGGAAGTAGAAGGAATATAAACAGCCTGCTGAAACAAGAAATTAAAACAAAATTTAAAAGTATCTTTTTGCTTGACTATTGAAAACACTATTAAAAATTTTTAGATCAAATGGTAAAAGAAAACCAATTTTAGAATGTCTACAAAAGGATGATAATGAGAATGCTTGGTATCAGAACCCGCGAGGATGTAGCTCAGGTAGCACCCAGATGCAAACTTATCGCCTTATGTTTACATCACTATGAAGCAGAAACTAAATGAATTAAATATCCAACTCAAAAATTTAAAGTAAGAACAATCACGTAAATTGAAAGAAATCATTAATGAGGACGAAGTCAAATTAACGATAACAAGAAAACAATAGAATTAACAAATAAAAACCTCTTTTTTAAAAAAAAAATCAACAAAGTAAATAAATCCTTAGCTAATCTCATCCAGAAAAGAAAGTAAAATGACAAATACACATAACAAAATACGGAAATGGGAAAATGATCATTAAAACAGGAAATTAAACAAATATTAAGAGATTACTATAACTCTGTCAGAACAATTGAAAACCTAGATGAAAAGGTAATTTTCTAGGAAAATATAACCTACCAGAACTGCTTAACTATAGAACATCTAAGCAGACAAATTTACTTAGACAATTTCGAGAGAACTACCTTCTCTCACCTCCCACCCCTATGTTATCAGGCCCAGATGGTTTCAGAGGGAGTGTGGGGAACAGTGATATGATCTTCTCCATATATGCAGAAGAAGATTCATTACCTCTTCTCCATTGACAAATAGAAAGAAAGTGTCTTACTTCATGCCCCTGGAGCTACAACCAGTAGTGGGCACACTTGAGGCATTCCACCAAAGTCAGGAACAGATAAGGATGCCCAATACCACTATCACTGCTAAGGAATATCCTATTGAAGGCATTGGAGTCCCTGGGTGGTGCAGTTAACGTGCTCAGCTGCTAATCGAAAGGTTAGAGGTTCAAGCCCACCCAGAGGTGTCTTAGAAGGAAAGCCCGGTGGTCTACTTCTAAAAATCAGCCCTTGAAAAACCTGTGGCCTGCAGTTCTACTCTGACACACATGGGGTTGCCATGAGTCGGAATCGACTCAATGGCAACTGGTAAAAAAAAGTGGAGGCGTTACCAAATGTAATTATACACACACACACACACACACACACACACACACACGCACACAGAGGAATACGAATTGGAAAGGATCTCTATTTGCAGACTGTAGTTCTAGTAAAACCAAGACAATCAGCTGAGAAACAACTAAAAAATAAGACTATGCAGTAATGTAAACATACCAAACTCATTGCCTTCGAGTTGATTCCAACTCATAGTGACCCTAAAGGACGGAGTAGAACTACCCCACAGGGTTTTTAAGGTTGCAATCTTTACGGAAGCAAATTGCCATATCTTTCTCCCACAGAGCGGCTGGTGGGTTCGAACTGCCAACCTTTTGGTTAGCAGACAAGCGTTTAACCACTGTGCCACCAGGGCTTACGTAGCAGGATGTAAAATTAACATAGAGAATTAAATAGTCTTCATAGAAACAACGACTAACCAATAATAAAAAACAGATAAAATAATCTGGAATAAACTTAAAAAATATGCCAAATCTATATGAAGAAGAACTTAAAACCATCCCAAAAGACACTAGAGTAAACTTAAACAAATAAAAAGACATGGCATGTTCTTGGACAGGAAGATTCAAGATTATCAAAACATCAAGTCTCCAAAAGGTTCTCCTCCAGGACCTCGACAAACTGATTCTCAAGTTCATACGAAAAAATAAACAAGGGAAGTCCCAAAAAAGTTGAGCAGTGGGATGGGGTATGAGGCTATCTTTAGCAGATGTTAAAAATACTGTAAAGTGTCCATAATTAAAAGTGTAGTACTAGTACCTAAATAGATCACTCAATGGAACAGACGAGAAGATACAAAAATAGACCCATATACGTATATCATATTTAAGTTACGATAAAGCAGCATCTCAAATTGGGAAAAAGATGGACTTTTTGATAAACGGTATTGGATAGTTTGGATAGCCATTTGCAAAACTAAAAGGGGATCCTTATATCACACTGCACACTACGGGATAAACTCTGAATGGATCAGGGATCTAAATATAATACATGAAATCATACAAGTACTAGAAGAAACATGGGAATCGCTTTATTACGTGGAGTGGGGAAACCCCTTCTAAATATTGTTCAACATTCAGGATCAACAGAAGAAATGATTGATAATTCAACTACATTAATATACAAAATATATCCAGCAAAAAAAAACAAAACCCAAATCACAATATCCCAAGGATAAATTGGGAACAAATATTCGAAAGGTGTCACAAAAAGCTAATCTACTTAATGTACTGTTTCCAGAGGTGGAGGAGGAAAACATTATAACACAGGCAGAACGGTGGGTGATAGCTGGAACAGACTGTTCACAAAAAAGTAGATAGGAGTGGCCCTCAGCATATACGCAAGTGCTCAGCACCATTTGTAGAAAATGGCCCTGAGATGCCATTTTTCTCCTGTCGGGCTGACAAACATCCAGAGGTCTGGCCGTGGCTTCTGTTGGTGTGGTTGTGGGGAAGACTGTTGACATTGCTGGCTTTGTGCAAACGGCACAGCCCCCTGGAGGAAAATTGGCTGGGTCTCATGGAGTCATAGATGTGTTTCCCTTGATTTATCCTAAAACCATGTGCGTACGTGCAAGAGCAGGAAATGACACATGCGTGGGGGTATTCTCTGCAGCCTTAAGGCTGGGAAACCCCCCAAATGTCCTGGGAGGTGCTGCTTGAAACGATGGTAGATCCACACGATCTCTGTAAAGGACAAAGCTTAAATCGGACTGATCTCGGGCACACGGAGTTAAGTGAAAAAGCAGACCGCGGATCTGTGAATGTAGTACACTATCTTTTGTGTAAAAAGGTGTCACAAAAAGAAACACTGAGCGAATAGACCGGAAATGAATGGGAACAGGTTCTTGGAAGGAGCAGAGGGGAGCAGGGTGGAGGGAGCAGGCTTGGAGGCATAGCTTCTTCTTCTTTTTTTATTGTTATAAAAATATATATAACACGACATTTGCCAAGTGACCATTTTTCAGGTGTAGATTTAGTGATGTCAATCCCATTAACCAGGTTGTGCAACCATCACCCATAATCGCCACCGAACTTTCCATCAATGTGAGCAGACGCTCAGTGGAAGCACGGGCTCTTTAGACTATCCTTTAACTTTTGACTTTTGAACTAGATCAATATTTTATATGCTTGAAAAATGAAATTAAAAGAGAAAAAAATCTCTGATATTGAAAATAAGCTGGGGGAAAAAAAGAACCTAACTGCATATCTTGCTGGTAACATAACCCCACCAAAATATATATATATGTATATATAAAATAATTTCAAGAAATTGTACTTCTATCATCTATTCATACTGGGATATAGAACAAAAAGAACCAAAAAGAAGTCTTAAATGTCAAAGTTTGGGTTAAAAAAAAAAAAAACTGTCAAAGAAAGACAATTTTGGGAAATAGTGGAAATTTAATGTGGCCTGGGTATTAGATGAGGTGAAGGAGCCATTTTTAATTTGGTGGGGGCAGTAACTGTTTTGTGCTTCTGTAGAAAACAGTCTTTGTTTTTGAGATGAATACTGAAGGCTTCGCATGTAACCTGTCATAATATCCATAATCTACTCTAAGATATTTCCACCACAAAGTCATTAAAGCGAGTATCACAATTGGTAACAGCTGTCACATCTAGGAGGCATCGTGGATGTTTATTGTACTGTGTTCTCTGCTCTCCTGTAAGTTTGAAAATTTTCATAAACAACGATTGAAAATGCTGATTCAAAAAGAAAACAAGGGGATCCAGTTTAGACAGCAGGATCTGCAAGGAAGCCTGAGGGACCATTTAAGCTGAGCCTTGAGAATGAAGAGGAGAGTTTTCAGAGAGCAAGGGTGTGGGGTCCTGGGTGCAGGCAGGGGCATGGGGTCCCAAGTGGGAGTGTGAGATTGTGGGCAGGGGGCAGGGGCGTGGGGACTTGGACAGGTGTGTGGGCGTGGTCACAGACTGTGGTGTGGGGTTCTGGGCAGGTTGTCATCGGGGTTGCAAACAGGAAAGTGATGTTTCAGGCTGGGGGCAGGGGTGTGGGGTCCTAGGCAGGGGTGTGAGGTAGCCAACAGTTATATGGGATCTTGGGCAAGGGGGAGGGGCATGGATTCCCCCTGGTAGGCGAATGGGGTCTTGGGCAGGCGGCAAGGATATGCGGTTTTAGGCAGGAGGTAGGGGTGTGGGTGCCAGGTAGTACGGTAGGTGGGGTCATAGTCAGGGCTGTGGGGTCCTGGGCAGGGATAAGGACATGGGGTCACGACCAGATAACACAGTATTCCTGTCCCTTATTTTCAGCATTGTTCCTTTGCGTGGAAAACAATTCCCTCAAAAAAGCAATAAAGAGGAACTCTTTTCATAAGAAATCTGTTCTTCTACAAAGGCCAAGTTTTAGCCTTTTGCATGAACCAGCTCACCCTCGTCCTCAGCCAGCAGCTTTCTGAAAACCAAGAGGGAAGACCCTGGAGGCCACACAGCTGCTCCACTTGGCCTGGAGGAGAAGCGGGGGCGGTGCTGGGCAACTCCTCTGATCCTTCGCTGCGCCCACAAAGTCCAGATGCTGTTTGTCCCCTCACAGGCTTGGACTGGGGCAGAGATGGGCGTCATGGGCTGGGCCCGGCCCCTGTGGTGGTGGCCGAAGCTTGGCCTAGTGCCCTTTGTGACCCGTGTGGTCACTTTCTGTGGACCCTTGGATGTAACATCTCCAAAATCAATCCAGGGGTATCGACACCTAACTGGCAGCTTCTTTCTCTCTCGTTTTTGTGGTTAGTTAACATCAAGTTGATTCCGACTCATGGCGATGCCACGTGTACAGACTGGAACTGCTCCATGGTTTTCAGTGGCTGATTTTTCAGAAGTAAATCACCAGGCCTCTCTTCTGAGGCACCTCTGGGTGGACTTGAACCTCCAACCTTTCATTTAGCAGCTGAGTGAGTTCACTGTTTGTAACACCCAGGGACTCTTAGGAGTGTATATTGTTGTTAGGTGCTGTCAAGTAGATTCCAACTCACGGCGACCCCATGTGTGCTGAGTTGACCTGTTCCATAGGGTTTTCAAGGCTGTGACCTTTCAGAAGCAGATTGCCAGGCCTGTCTCCGGAGGCATTTCTGGGTGGCTTTGAACCACCAACCTTTTTGTTAGCACCACCCAGGGACTTCTTTCTGTCTTAAATTTCATTGCATCGAGTCGATTCCGACTCGTAGCCACCCTATTGGACAGAGTAGAACTGCCCCATAGGGTTTCCAAGGAGCTTCTGGTGGATTCGAACTGCCGATCTTTCGGTTAGCAGCTGAGCTCTTAACCACTGCAGGGTATCCCACAACCGATGGTGTCTGTGGTTGTGCTTCTAGGTGTGCAGGCTTTGCGGTGTCTTTTTTTATTGTTCCCTTTTCTGGGGTGGCATCCTGCCTTGGAGTCCACGAGACAAGCTGAGGGCTGGCAGGTGGCCGGGGTAAGGCTGTATCCATCATGTTCTTTGGCCAAGCATTTTTCTGAAGAATTCAAAATTATGTAACCCACAAGGAGCAAAAAACAACTTGAACTTCATTTTTTTTTTAAATTGTACTTTAGATGAAAGTTTACAGAACAAACTTGCTTCTCATTAAAATACTGGTACACGTATTGTTTTATGACAATGGTTAACAATCCTATGGCATGTCAACACTCTCCCTTCTCGACCTTGGGTTCCCTATTACCAGCTTTCCTGTCCCCTCCTGCCTTCTAGTCCTTGCCCCTGGGCTGTTGTGCCCCTTTAGTCTCGTTTTGTTTTATGGGGCTGTCTAATCTTTGGCTGAAGGGTGAACCTCAGGAGTGACTTCATTACTGAGCTAAAAGGGTGTCCTGGGGCCATACTCTTGGGGTTTCTCCAGTCTCTGTCCAGCCAGTAAGTCTGGTCTTTTTTTTTGTGAGTTAGAATTTTTTGAACTTCATGTTTAAAAGCACATCCACTCATTGCTCATGGGCCAGCACCAAAAAGCTGCCTGTGCACTCCCAGATAGATGTTCACGGGCTCCTGGCTGGAGAAGGGCACTTGATGGCACCCGAGCAGACCCCTGGCTGCATGGAAGAGGCAGCAATGAAAGAGAAGCTTTTCCCAGTTGCCGTGGAGTTAACTCTGACTCATGGCACCCAAGTGTGTCAGAGCAGTACAGTGTTCCATAGGGTTTTCAGTGTTGATTTTTTGGGGGAGTAGATCACCAGGCCTTTCTTCCAAGGTGCCTCTGGTTGGACTCACACCTCCAACCTTTCAGTTATCAGTCCAGTGTGTAAACCATTTAAACCAGCCAGGGACTCCAAAAGAGAAGCTACATTTTACCTAAAAAGTGCCTTCACTTTGTATAAATTTCCTGCGGCTGCTGGACAAATGACTAGAAACTTGTTGGCTTAAAACAACACAAATTTATCACTTACAGTTCTAAGTCAGAAGTCAAAAATGGGTGGCAAGGTTGTGTTCCTTCTCGGCCCTCCAGGGGAGAATCTTTCTCCTTGCTTTTTCCAGGTTCTAGAAGCTTCCTGCCCTCCTTGACTTGTGCCCTCTTCCTCTGCCTTCCAAGCAAACAGCACAGCATCTTCTCTCCTCTCTGACCTCTCCTTCCATCATCACATCTCCTTCTCTGACTCTGACCCTTCTACCTCCCTCGTATAAGAACCCTGTGTAGACATTGGGCCCAACTGGATCAACCAGGATCATCTCCCAGCTCGAGGTATTCACTTAATCCCATCTGCACAGCCCCTTTTGCCACATGAGGTCACACATCCACAGGCTCCAGGGATAAGGATGTGGACATCTTCAGGAGGCTGTTATTCTGCAGACCACACCTCTGCCTCTCATTTGATCCTCACCTATCAGCCTGGTCTGACGTGGAGCTGCCTGCCTTCCGAGGGTGATTGGGGCCCAGTGTGTGGAGTGGAGTGCTGATGCCGGCTGGGACTGCGGAGTGCCTGGACCAGCCCTTCTGTGGGGAACAGTGCGGTGGCAGCCTGAGCTCCCTGGGGCTGAGCCCTGCTGAAGTCCTTCCTGGGAAGGGGTTTGGGAGCAGGCTCTTCTTAATTGCAGGGTCTGTACTGGCACGCAGGCATGAGCCCTGTGAGAAAACCCCAAAGTCACAGAGGGAGCGCTGGAGACCTCCCTTGGGAATCTTGGCTTTGCAAACATAGGGTTCGCATTTGGGAGGCTGGAGGAGCTGGTGGGTGGGGCAGATTGGGGCTGAGGACTGGGACCAAAGATGCCACGAGCATTCATTAAGTGCTTACTGTGCACCAGGCTCTGGTCCAGCACTGCCCATGGGTTGTTAAATTGCATTCTCAGTTCTGAGTGTGTGTGGTGGGGTGGGGGGTGGGTTATGAAATGACTAGTCCACTGGATGATAACTGTCTTAGTCATCTAGTGCTGCTATAGCAGATATACCACAGTGGATGACTTTAACAAAGAGAAATTTATTTCTTTCTCACAGTCTAGTAGGCTAGAAGTCCAACTTCAGGGCGTCAGCTCAAGGGAAAGGCTTTCTGTCTCTGTCAGCTCTGGAGGAAGTTTCTTGTCCTCAATTTTCCCCTGGACTAGGAGATTCTCAGCACAGGAACCCCAGATCCAAAGGATGTGCTCTGCTCCTGGCACTGCTTTCTTGGTGGTATGAGGTCTCCAACTCTCTGCTTGCTTCTCTTTCTTTTGATCTCTTGTAAGATAAAAGATGGTGCAGGCCACACCCCAGGGAAACTCTGGATCAGAGATGTGACCTGGGTAACGGTGGTACAATCCCACCCTAATCCTCTTTAATGTAAAATTACAAAAATAAAATGGAGGACAAGCACATAATACTGGGAATCATGACTCAGCCAAACTGCTACACACGTTTTTAGGGGGACATAATTCAATTCCTGACAATAACTAACCTGTCAAGGTCACACACTGGACTGTGTGGGAGGAGTGAACCTGACACTTGGGTGTCAGGACACTAAGCACCCCAGGACCCACCCACACTTCTGCAAGGGTCTCAGCCAGCAGGTGGGTGGTGCGCCTGAGGGCAAGGCTGGGTCTCCCAGACACACCTAGGCATGAACAGCCACGCTGCAGCAGTGGTGCTCAGAGAGGGGGCTGCATGCCTTGGCTGGTCCCTGCCCTCTGAGCCCCTGATAGGGCTCCCACTAGTCATCTAGTGCTGCATAACAGAAATATCACAAGTGGATGGTTTCAACAAACAGAAGTTTATTCTCTCAGTCTAGGAGGTTAGAAGTCCAAATTCAGGGCACCAGCTCCAGCAGAAGGCTTTCTCTCTGCTGGCTCTGGAGGAAGGCCTTTGTCATCAATCTTCCCTTGGTCCAGGAGCTCCTTAAGTGCAGGGACCCTGAGTCCAAAGGACACGCTCTGCTTCCGGTGCTGCTTTCTTGCTGGTATGAGGTTCCCATCTGTCTCTGCTCGCTTCTCTCTTCTATATCTCAAAAGAGATTGGCTTAAGACACTATCTAATCTTGTAGATCTCATCAACATAACTGCTGCTAATCCATCTCATTAACATCCTAGTGATAGGATTTACAACACATAGGGAAATCACATCAGATGACAAAATAGTGGACAATCACACAATACTGGGAATCATGACCCAGCCAAATAGGTACACATATTTTTGGGGGACACAATTCAATCCATGACACATGGGGATATGTGCTGGGACTAGAAGCCTCAGGTGTCTTACTGACACTCGGAAACCTGAGGGCACAGCACGGATGTCAGTCTTCAGGGCGATGGGCTGTTTTCAGTCAACTCCTCCAAGCTTGAGTATGAAGCTCTGTTCAGGTGCTGCTTGTTCTAATCTCACTGCAGTCCCTCCCAGCACAGTCAAGGGTGAGAACAACACTCCTCAGCCAACATGAGGAACTCTTGTAAGGAAATGACACTGGTGGATTTTCCAATTGGCAAATGGGCAAAAGGCATGAACAGGCAATTCACTGAAGAAATACAAAGAAAGAGAAGGAGAAAAAGAGGAGAAAGGGGAGAAGGGGAAGGAAGAGGAAAAGGGGAGGGGAGGAAAAAGGAGAGGAAAGCAGCCCTTCTCACTGGAAATGGCAAAAATGCACAAGGAGACGTTGCTCTTCTGTCTGATGGTGAGGTCCTAGTTTTTTTTTTTTTTAATTTTATTGTGTTTTAGGTGAAAGTTTAAGCACAAATTAGTTTCTCACTCAAAGATTTGTACATGAATTGTTTTGTGACATTGGTTGCAATCCCCACAACGTGTCAGCACTCTCCCCCTTTCCCACGCCATCCTGGGTTCCCCGTGTCCCTTCATCCAGGTTTCCTGTCCCTGCCTTCTTTGCTTTTGGGCAGGTGTTGCCCATTTGGTCTCGTATACTTGACTGACCTAAGAAGCACGTTCCTCCCATGTGTTATTGTTTGTTTCAAAGGCCTGTCTTTGTCTGAAAGGTGGACTTGGGGAGTGGCTTCAGTTCTGAGTTAGCAGGGCGTCCGGGGGCGAGGTCCAGGTTTCGATGCAGGAGGGGAAGAAGACCAATGGTCCTGGGGAGGCATGGCAACATGCATCTAAAACTAAAATGCTGTGGGCTGTTGGACTTGGAAACTCCACTGGGAATTTTATTTTAAGGCCCAAGCAGAGGTGTGGTGAGCTATTTGAGAGTTACGACCTGGATCCAACCTAAACGTGAGAGGGCGGCAACTGTGCAGTCTGCATGGAGTCTGGGACAGTGAGAGGAGATAAGATGCAGCTGGAATTCAGTAGGACACACTCCCAGTAGACATGCTCCCTCTTGACAGCATGAGGGCACAGGAGGGCTGGCAGCTCCCCAAGAGCATCTCAGACTGTGGTCACATAAGAAGCTGGGGGAACAGGAGACTTAGAATGAGCAGTGGGGACAACAGCTGTCCTCTAGAGCTCTGGCTGTGGAGGAGAAAGGGCAGGGTGACATAGTCTTGGTGTGGCCAATCCAAATAGGACCGGGTTTGGGAAGCCCCAGGGCAGGGGTCCCGGAGACCACTGAGCACAGCAGGGGAATCTTTCCAGCTGTGCTTGGAGCAAGGAGGGGACCAAGGAGGAAGCCAGCTTCTGCTCAGGCCCGGGGATGTCAGTGGGTTAAACTCATCCTGCCCTGCCTCTCTCTTCCCAGAAGGACTCAAACTATAAAGGGAGGAAGAAAATCAGTCTCCATGAGGACACTGAGATGGGAATGGAAATGGTGTTGGGGCCAGGGCACTGTGTCAGGCTGACCCCAGGGCTCCTGCTCAGGGAGTTTGCAGAGTGGCTGTGCTGTGCTGAGGCAGCAGGTGGTCACAGCGCCCTGAGAGAGGAAAGGGAAGAACTGCAGAAGGAGGTCGGCCCTCTGTGAAAATCTGAGGGGCACAGGTTGCCTCCACTACTCATAGGAGAGGATGTGTGTGCACACCTGGGCTAAAAGTTGCCCTGTTCCAGGAGGAAGAGGCAAGAAGACAGAGGAAAAAGCCATTAAAAATATGATAAGGTTTTACATTTTTCTTTACAGCTGAGTGGTATTCCATTGTGTGCGTGTACCACGTTTTATTTATCCATTCATCCTTTGATGGACATTTAGGTTGTTTCCACCTTTCCACTATTGTGGGTAGTGCTGCAATAAACACTGGTGTACATGTTTGCGTTGCTGCTTTTAAGTCTCTTGGGTATATACCTAGGAGTGGAATTGCTGGGTCATATGATAGTTTTATTTTTAGTTTTTTGAGGAACCGCCACACTGTTTTCCATAAGGGCTATACCATTTTACATTTCCACCAGCAACGGATAAGTGTTCCAATTTCCCCACATCGTCGCCAACACTGGTTATTTTCTGTTTTTTTTTTTTTTAAATCTTAGCCATCCTGTCGGCAGTGAAGTGGTATCTCATTGTGGTTTTGATTTGCATCTGCCTGATGGCTAAAGATGTTGAACATGTTTTCATGTGTTTGTTGGCCATTTGAATATCGTCTTTGGTGAAACGATGGTCCCCATTTTCTTGCTGATTAGCAGGGATCACTCGCAGCTCCTAGAGGCCATGGGCCTCCCTCCATAGGCAGTTCACAGCACAGTTGTTTGCTTCTTCAAGGTCAGTAGCATAAATGTCTTTTGGCTTCAAATCTCTCCGACATCTTTTAAGGGATAACCTGATCAGATCAGACTGACCCAGGGTAAACTTCCATTTGGTTGACTCAAAGTCAGTTAATTAGAGATCTTAATTACATCTGCAAAATCCCATGTGACATATAAGGTAGCATAATCACAGAAGTGATATCCCATCATATTCACACTCAAAGGGAGTGGATGACATAGGGCGTGTGCATGAGGGTGGGAATCATGGGGGTCATGCCAACATGAATAAATAGAATGTTCCACCTAGGAAAGGAGTGAATGTGGCTGCATTAATAAACACAGTAATGGAAATGTAAAGGGAGGCTTGTTCATAGTGGATTTCCCACCTTGGGAAGTTGGATCAAGTGCTGGGATGAAGCCCACGACCACAGGGAGCCCCAGCCCAGAAGGAAGGGAATCAGGTGTGGGACAGTGAGTCTCTAAGGCTTGGAGAGCAGTAAAAAAGGGAAAACTCAAGAGCTTGTGGAAGCTGGTGGTCAGACAGGTAAGTTGATGGATTATGGGTAGCTATTCTGGTTTTGTTGTTCTTTTTTAGGTAAAGGTACTTACAAGGAATGCACAGCTTTTTACCTGTACAAGTCCAAGAATTTTAACATATGTGTATCCATGTAACCCACACCCCCTCAAGCCAGACAACACTTCCATTACTCCGTAAATTTCTCTGGGGCCCTTCCAGCCAATCCTCACCTTCAGAAATGATCCCTGCTCTGATTTTTACCACCATTCATTAGTTTTGCCTATTCTTGACTTTCCTGTAAATAGAATCACACATTATGTACTCCTTTGTGTCTGAGTTCTTTCACTCTGCGATTGATCCATGCTGTGTGTGTATTAGTTGTTCATTCCTTTTTATTGCCCAGTAGTCTGGGAGACAAGAAGCCCTGGTGGCGCAGGGTTTAAGTGCTAGGCTGCTAACTGAAAGATCGGTGGTTCTAACCCACCAGCTTCTCTGTGAGAGAAAGATGTGGTAGTCTGCTTCCGTAAAGATTTATAGCCTTGGAAACCCTATGGGGCAGTTCTACTCTGTCCTATAGAGTGGCTATGAGTCAGAATCAGCTTGACGGCAGTGGGTTACAGCCACCCACTTGTGGTATTTCTGTAACAGCAGCACGAAGAAACTAAGACACTTGGTATTTCTTCCTTTTGAAATTCAGTCAAAATCTGCTTCTCCACAAACCTTCACCCTCCCACAAAACCTTTCCTTGGCTAGGGGCCACACTGGTAATGCAACCTAAGCTTGATCATTAGGAGCTGCCACATTCACTGTCGAATCCCCCCAGGACTTCTTCTTCTGGAACCCTGTTGGATCCTGATTCCCCTTCTGGAACTCCTGAAGGTAATTTTGGTACCAGAATGCAGGGCTTGACACTAGTTCTTTGGGGTTTAATCTTGTTGTATCTGGCCAGTTGTCCCAACCCATCAAGACCTAATTAGCTTCTGATTCTGCAACTTGGGGTGTTGGGGGCCTCCCTTCCAGCTCCTTCCCTCTATAGACGTGGTCTTCATGTCATCAGTGCCATCCTCCAAAACACAGATAAAGAATGTGAATGGACAGTCGTATGGACAGCACCCAGCCCAAGGCGTGACCTTCTGGTCTTGGAGAGAAGTGGGAGGTGAGCATTCTCCTGGCCACCACAAATCACCTTCAGATTGAGTTAGTGTGTTTGAACCCACCCAGAGGCTGGGCGGGAGAAAGGCTTAGTGATCTACTTCCATAAAGATTACAACAGGGACTCTTCTACTCTGTCACATGGAGTCACTATGAGTTGCAAATGATTCGAAGGCACCTAACAACAGCAGTGTGTGAACTACAAACACAGGTGGGATTTTAACTCATTGGAAAGATAACCATGGACAGGAGACAGAAAAATTTTATTTGGAAGAACTGTTGACATGGACATGGTTGAGAAAAAACACTGGAAGGAGTAAAAATAAAACTCACATATAAAGAGGATCTTCACTAAAATATAGAACAGATCACTATTTTGAGGAAAAAAGAGCTTTGGATTGTTTTTAATAAAACACATTGCTCATGCCTCTGTGGAAATGACTCGGTGTGCCCAGTCAAGACCCAGTGAACGTGTGACGTGAGGGAGGAAGACCCCTCGGCAGGGGTAGCACCTTTATTCTCAGAATCTGAAAGGATATGAGGTGGATGAGTTGCTCTTCTCTGATCTCGCCTTGAGCCATGGAGCTCCCCAGGGGCCGAGGACACCAAGGTCCAGAGTCGGTTAGGGCCAAGAACCTTATGAAGGCATTGACTCATCAAGATTTATGTTTAAAAAAAAAAATCCTCTCAATCTTGGTTTCTCAAAAATGAAACACAGCCCAACAGCTCACGTGTGAATTAGGTAGTAAAATTTGCTTGAAGTGTAAATGAAATGTTAAACGAAGACTTGGGTAGGGTCAGGGAAAAAAATTAAGCTACGTGGAAGGTGGGGTAGAGAAGGCCGTGTGCAACTAACAGAAATTAAAAAAAAAAAACAGGCTTCGGGGCATCAGACTCCGGCTGGTCAGCGGAGTAGAAAGGAGATGCAGTGGTCGCTAAGCTGTAGAGAGAGCAGTTTGGGTTTGCAGGGGAGGGAGGCTGGGGCAGATGGCAGCCGAGAGGGTAGATGTCAACACAGCAGGAAGGAGCAGGAGAAGGAGGCACAGTTTACAGAACGCATCTCTCATAGTGTGGCTGTTCAAGCTCTTCCTTTAAAAAAAAATCTGGCTAATCAGGTTGATGAGGAAAATTCACATCACGTTTTTACTTCGACTGTGGTGAGGGGTGGGGAGGATCTGGGAAGGGAGCCGACGGCGGTGCCCAAAGGTGGGTGCTAGCCCAGCGCCACCTTCCTGGAGACAGTCTGGTAGAAGACTCCCCGAAGCAGGGCCTCGTAGCTGGGCACACGGAACAGGTGCCTCTCACCAAAGGCCGCATCGTATTCGGCCGTCTTGCCGGTGACCAGCACGCGAATGTTGGGCTCGTTCACCTGGCGGCCCACCACCACCACGAAGATCTCGATGCCCACCTGCTGGGCCTCCTGCACAGCCTTCTCGATGGTGGCTGCTGTGACACCCTGCGAGTTGCCGTCGGAGAAGAGCAGCAGCTGCTTCTTGGTGGCACCCAAGGAGGCCTCTCGGTAGAATTGGGTGATGTAGCGCAGGGCGTCGGTGACGTCGGTGGCATCATTGAGGAAGCTCATGCTGTCCACGGTGCTGGCCACTACCGTGTAATTCTGGAGGAACTGCAGCGCTGCCCGGTCCGGCCTCTGCTGGCCCGTGCCGCTGTACTGCACCACCGCCACGCGCACATCCTGGGAGGGGTCCTCGCGCCTCGCTGTGAGGAAGCGCTCTGCCAGGCGCTTGGCGAAACGCTTGGTGGTCTCAAAGTTGTGGCTGCCCACGCTGGCCGAGCCGTCCAACAGGATGGTGATGTCGACCGGGGAGGAGAAGGTGACTGTGGGGGGCAGGCAGCCATTAGCGTGGCCACAAGGCTGGGCCACGGCCATGGGGTTTCCGAGCTGCCGTGGACATGCCAGAGGCCGCTGGGGCCTCAGAGATCCCAGCCAGCCTCACAGGGGGGGATGTGGGCCAGGGGTGACCCTGCCACATCTGACCAGGGCCCAGCCTCACCCGTGTTTTTCTTTGTCCCTCAGACCCTCCTCCCTCAGCAGGTGTCCCCGCCATCACGCCCCTCTCCACACACTCCAGCCGCCCCGGACATGTGGTACTCACTTGGACAGGTGTAATCTGGACACTTCTTATCTGTGGAAGAAAAACACCCCATGATGTGAGCCTGTGATCGTACAGGGCTCTCTGCCTGTCACCTCCACCATGCCACAATGCTAAGATGTCCCCAGGTGAAGCACAGGTGTGGTACATGTATAGGTGACTCTCTTGCTCAGGCCAACCTGCCTCTCGCCAAATAGCACGTCTTGGGCTTGGGGTGGTGAGCCATCACCTGGTCAGAACCCCCTTACCAAGAGGACCTCTGGAGGTAACAGAAGGTGCCCCAGGCTCTACTTCATGGCTCTCGTACCGTCCAGCGAGGGGGGCGGGGCAGAGCCTGGCCCTCTCCATGAACGGAGAGACCAAGTCTCGGGAGGGCACCAATGCGTGGCCCACTCAGGTCTCAGGACAGCAGTCCAGGGCCACAGCCAATGCCGTGCTGTCCCCAGCAACACTGATCCCCTGCCTGTTGGTCGGGTGGCCCAAGTGAGACCCCAGCAGCTCCCTTTGGCTGCCGTCTGGCTGCTTGTGCTGGAGTCGGGTCTGCTGCTGCGCTGGCCCTACATGGCCACAGTGAGTGTACGAACATGCACGTCTGAGCAAGCCCAGGCTCTGGCTGACCATGACACACGTGTGTGAGTGTGCCTGCCCTTGCTGTGCCCAGGCATGCATGTGTGGTCATAGGTACCAGGACGGAGGGAGGGGACGCAGAGCAAACCCACAGTTCTGGGAGCATCTGAGTGCTCAACCTAACCCCACAGAAGCTTCCAGACACCTCATCTCTCACGGTAAGAGTCCGAGGTAGCTCAAGGCGGGGAGGCCATTCCTTGGGCCAGGTGTCTGACTCCCGTGGCCGTGGGTGGGTTACAGTGCTAGTTGAGAGCGAATGGATTCAGGCTTGCTGCCATGCGGGGGCTCCTGACCCGACCCTGGCCGCCCCCCCCGGTGCCCACCTATGCAGATCTCGGCGGTCACGTTCTTCAGGAAGCTGTCTTCCAGCAGCTCCGCATAGTTATTCTTGACCAGAGAGATGCTTGGCCGGGGTTGGGATGACAGGCCTTGGCAGGAGATGACGTTCAACTGGTCAGAGCTTGGGGAGGAGCCGAACAGGTCCATGATGCCCACAGAGACCACCTATGGGGGCAGGGATGCTCACACCAGGGCCTGGCCACGCTCACACCAGGGCCTGGCCACGCTCACACCAGGGGAGGGCCACGCTCACACCAGGGCCTGGCCACGCTCACACCAGGGGAGGGCCGCTCACACCAGGGCCTGGCCACGCTCACACCAGGGCCTGGCCACACTCACACCAGGGGAGGGCCGCTCACACCAGGGCCTGGATGCCATCACTCCAGGGGAAGGCTGCTCACAGCGGGGCCTGGATGCACTCACACCAGGTTCCACACACCCCCTCCTCCTGGGCAGGCGCAGGGCCCCCTCCCACAGGCAGGCCCCCACCTGGATGCCAGGGCTGCAGAGCACATTGAGGGGCGTTGTGTCCCTCTGGGTGTCTGAGCGTCCGTCCGTGATGACCAGGGCAATGCGGTTGTTGGAGGAGGGTGGCAGCAGCCGGTCCCGGGTGTACTGGAGGGCCTCACCTGTGAATGTGCCCCCCGCCATCCACTGCAGCTTCTTGATGGCTCTGTGTGGGTGGGGGTCAGGGGTCAGAGCCGGCCCGTGGGGCGGGGTGGCTAGGACAGCGGGGCAGCAATGCCACAGGGACTTACTCCTTCAGCTCCTGCGTGTTCCTGATGTTGGGGCTGCTCAGGTCCACGTGCTCCTGCATCTGGTTGTGGCTGTACTGCACCACGCCCGCGTGTGATTGTCCTGGCTCAAACTGCGCGGGCACGGGCAGGGGGCGCCGAGGTCAGGGCGCACCCCTTCCTGTGGGTACGCCCCTGCCCAGCCCCTGTCCCGGGTGCCTGCGCATCCCCAATGACTCTCACGCTCGTGGGTCTGGGGTCAGGGTTTTGAGACACCCTGCCATGCGTCTCCAGGGGCCATGGGTGACATGGGTGACAGCTGAGGGAATGACCAGGCTGATGTCCACATGCCCCAGCTCCCTATTCTAGCATCACGCCTCGGGTCCCGCCCTGGCCCAGCCTGAAGCGGGGGCTGGCAGCAGCCGGGCCAAGAGGCAGTTAGTCGGGGAAGCACGGCCCTCGCTGATTGGCTGGCAGGGCAGGTCATGGCCCCTAACATGCGTGTCTCCCTCTAATGACGGAGGCGCCTGAGCCAGGTGTCTGCAGAGACCTCCGTTTTCTAGGCTTCCTTAAATGTGTCTGTCCCCACAATCTCCTGTCCTCTCCCTGGGCTGTGAAGGGCAGTGCCAGGTGCTGGGGAGGGTGGCCTGTCCTCACTCCGTGCAGCCCGGGGGCCACACCTCCCCGAGCTCCCCTCAGCTGCTCTAACACCGCTTGGCTGTGGCTCTGATGTGCACTCCTCCAGAGGGCACCAGTGTGTCCCCACCCACTCTTGTGGGTGTCCTGGCCCATGCATAGGGCGCCCAGCACAGGCTGCCTCACCTTGACCAGCTCGTCCCGGCTCAGACGGTCGATCACCTTGATGATGAAGTCCTTGGCAATCTCAAAGTTCTGCAGGCCGATGCTCTCGGAGCTGTCCAGCACGAAGAGGATGTCGATGGGGCCACACTTGCACTCTGCGGGGCAGGGTGGGCAGCACTCAGCCCTCGGCCTCTCCCGCACCCAGAGCAGGCGCAGCCTCGCCCCTCCTCTGACAGTGTGGCCCGGTCCCCAGCCCCACCCGCACGCCCCCTGATCCAGGAGAGGCGGGACCACCTCTCCGCTTGGATCAGGCCTCACCACTGCCTGCCCCTCTACTGACCTAGCCGGGAGCCCTGTGGGAGAAGGGTCAGGCACAGGTCGTGGGGCTGGTGTCTGGCCCTGGCCTGTCATTGGGTGTTAGAGTTCCCGGGAAAGAGGATGTGGGGACAGCCCTGCACCCCAGCTATGCATGAGCATGGGGGGACATTCACTCGTGGAAGTGAGGGAGGGAGGGAGTGGGTAGGTGGGTACGCAGGCAGATGGGTGAGTGACGGAGCAAGTGGGTAGGTGGGGGAGTGCGTGGGTGGGGAAGTGGGTGCGTGGGTGGGGAAGTGGGTGAGTGGGTGGGGAAGTGGGTGAGTGGGTGGGGAAGTGGGTGAGTGGGTGGGGAAGTGGGTGCGTGGGTGGGGAAG
>NW_004444064.1:2492540-2497067 GCF_000243295.1 Trichechus manatus latirostris
GGGTGGGGAAGTGGGTGCGTGGGTGGGGAAGTGGGTGCGTGGGTGGGGAAGTGGGTGAGTGGGTTGGTGAATTGGTGGATGAATGGATGAGTGGATGGGTGAGTTGGTGGGTGAGTGGGTGGTAGGTGAGTGGGTGGTGGGTGGGCGTTAGCTGCAATGCTGTTCGAACAGGTACTGAGACAAGTAAGCTGACCCCACCACCCACGTGGTTCTTCTACTTAAAAGGTTAAAATACCTGAGGAACTTTCTCATGAGTTAGAACATGATACTCACCACAGCAAGCTAGGGAAGAGAGGAAAAAGAGGAAATTAAGCCACAGTCAAGGCCCCACACCGTTTTCACAATCAGAGGGATTAAACCCTCTGGGCCAGCGCCCCACGCCTCCCTCCCTGGCCTGCCCTGGCCACTGGGGGCTGCCCTGAGCCTGGGGTGGGCAGGCTGGATGGGCGAGGGTGAGTGTAGCCTGAGGGTGGAGCCTACGACTACCTGCCGCAGAGTGACATGTGGCCGATCCACCCCCAGTGGAGGAGGGACGGGGGCCTTGGCACCCGACTCCCACCAAGTGACACGTGGCCCCTCTCTCCGCTCCCCTCCTGACACACCCTCTGAAAAGATGGCCATCAGGGATGGAGGGAGGGTGTTCTCTCTATTTAAGACCGTTATCCAAAGAGTCAGCGATACTCACAGCACATTTTCATGATGATGTCCAAAATCTCACACTCCTGGGGAGGGAAGAGCCGTACACGTCGATGCCGAGCTGCCCCCTCCCTACCAGGCAGCCCCCAGCAGCCCTCTGGGACCTCCCGACTGCCCTGCCGTTACATGCTGGCTGCATCGGGGTGCATAATCACCACCCACCCTCCCCTGTGGGTCCTGACGCAGGATCAGACTCAGCTAAGGGGACACCCAGTACCCTGAATCCTGCCTGGGGAGGCCAGGCTCCATGCTGCCCCCACCTTCCCGCTAGAGGTGCAGCAGCGGCCAGGGCACAGGAGCCCCCAGATGCCCTGTATTCCCTTCACGCCTGCACACGGACTCCAGCATGGCCTGTGGCAGGGGGACGGCTGGACGGGCACGGGCTGCGTGAGCTGCAGAGGGAGTGCCTGGAGCAGCCGTGCTCTGCCTGCCCTTGCAGAGACACATGGGGACCTAGTGGGGTGACATCCCACTTCCCAGACAGTCTACATGTGCTTTCATATGCAGGGCAGGGGGTTCCCAGTCAGTGTGGGATCCCAGGATGGCTTCCAGACAACCACTTACATCGGGTCCTGGTGGTCCTGTATGTCCTGGGGGTCCCTGTTGAAGAAGGGGCCAGGGAGGGGCTCTGAGGCAAGAACCCCTACCCTGATCCCCATCGCCCCAGCCTGCTACTCCCCCAGCCTGAGGATGGCCTCTCTGTGGGGGTACATCACGGGGCCCTGGGATCCTCACATTGGACAATAGCCTGCTGGGTATGAAATTGTCAAGGAACATGGACCCTCATCCAGGGACAGGCAGATGCTCTGGCCAGGCTACCACCTGCCCGCCACCCACCCACCTGGGATCCAGAACTTCCCACAGGTCTCTGGGTGCTGCTGACCCAGGATCCACGGCTGCCTGGGTGTTACTCCTGAGGTGTGCACAGCTTTGCCCCCAGCCTCGTCCCTACCCTGGTGGCTGCCCCACTCGTCTGCTCTGACCCTTCTACTCCCCATGCTGGACCCCCTTCCCTCCCTGGATCCCCTCTCAACTGCAGCCCGCTTCCCTCCTGTCCTGCAGCGTCCAGGGTCTTCTGGAGGCCCCCCTCTGCCCCTCTCCCCAGATCTCCAGGCCTCTTCCTGCACTCCACCCCTCATCAGAGCCCTGGGTGCAGCCCCTGCCCCATCCCTCTCCCAGGGTGGGCCTAGCTGGGGACTCACCTGAGGACCTTCGGGGCCCCGGTACCCCTTGGCTCCTTTGACACCTCGGGGTGAAATATCATTGTTCTGGAACAAAATAGCACCATGTCACACCACGCCTGGACGCCCAGGGCTTCCACCCAGGAAGACCCTCTGCAGGCCCAGTCACGTGGCTGCCCCTAGCAGCACACCCGCACTGCTCACGTGAACTGCAGACCCCGCCCCTCATGTGCATGCTGGACTCGGGGTTCACGCCAGACTCGGGGTTCACGCCTCCCACTCCCTCCCCACCCCACCTCCCAGGACCAGTGCTTACATCCTCTCCTGGGTCCCCGGCATCGCCTTCATCCCCCTTGAGGCCAGGGTAGCCTTTAGTGCCCTGTGGGTGACAGAAAGCCATGCCGGTCAGTCCACTGAGCCAGGGACAGTGGCTGGAGTGCACATCCCTGAAGCATTTGACTGAACTTTCTCTGGGAGCAGGGTGGACACGGAGGGCTGTGCCATTTCCTGGGGGCAGGGCGAGGGTTTGCCAGGACCCCTGAGGGTGTTGGGGGACAGCAGAGAGTTGTGCTCAAGCTTTGGGCGATGGGGGGCTGTCTTGGGGCTCAGCCCCCTCTGTCCTAAACCATGTGCACGTGTGTGCGAATGTGCACGTGTGTGTGTGCACAGACAGTGGTGGGTGTGTACTCACATTAATCCCGGGAGGGCCCCTGTTGCCTGGATACCCCTGCAGGTGGAAAGACAGGACAGTCACACCAGGTTCTAACAGGGAGGCCAGCAAGAGAATCATGGGCATGAGGGGACCAGAGCTGGGAGGAATCCCATCAGCAGATTTTGGGGCTCACTCTCCCAGCCTACTCGAGTGCCCAGCTGGTCAAAGGGGGTGGTGTGGGCATTGCAGGGTGGGCATCGCAGGGTGGATGGCTCAAGGCACTTACAGGAAAGCCAGGGAAGCCCTCGGTGCCATTTCCGGGGGGGCCATCATCACCCTGAGGAAAGAGCAGGTAGGGTCATTGGGCACTGTGAGAATTGCCTCCCACCTGTGACACTCCAGGCCATCAAGACAGACACAACCAGCCCAGCCAGCCCACCAGGCCTGTGTCGCAGCCCCCCACATCAAGAACGTGTGCCTCGGTGGATGTCCACCTGCCAACATCTGGACACATGTTGTTCTTGGTGGACGGTCACTCACCCTGTTGCCCAACAATCCAGGGTCTCCGGGGGGGCCTGCAGGTCCTGGAGCACCTCTGGTACCCTAAAAAGAGAAGGGGGCTGCTCTGGAAAACTAAGTTGAAACCAGGGCAAGCTTCAGGCACAGAGCCTCGTCAAGTGGATAAAAGGTAGATTAAACAAAACAGAGGATCTCAACTAGGCAAAGATTAAAGGGTTTTAAGAAGGACAGTCCTTGATGCTGATGTGGATGCAGTGGGAGAAGGCCTCTGACACGCTGCATCTTTTGTCCAGTAATTCCAAATCAGGGGACTGGAAATGTGGATAGAGAGCCACAGTGGGCTACTGCAGAATTACTACGTGTTGGGAGAGTCAAACAGCCTGCCAGCCCAACAATAGGAGTTTGGAGAAACATACGGTATGACACAGGTGTGGCTATTGTAAGTTCATATCAATGATGTTTCTAAAAATCCTTAAGGTGTTAGGAAAATGCTTATAATGAGAAAAAAAATCTTTGTGAAGCCAAAATTTAAAAAATAGTATGCAAAGGAGCCGGGGGTGAGGGGGAGAAATTGGAAAGAAATAAGCACAAATGTTCATGTTTTTTATCTCTGGGTGGTAGAATTTTAGAAGATTTTAATTTTAAAATTGTGTGTTTTCCAAATTTTCTAAAACAAACATATGCTATAAAACAAAACAGAATGTGAAGAAATGTAAGCGTAACAGGGAAGCTTCCCCCAATCCTGAGGGCCCTCCCAGGAGCGTGAGATGAAATAATGGGAGTAGAGGATGCCACAGGGGGCTGGGAGCCCTGGGAGGGTGAGGAGTCAGCATCAGGCAGAGGGGACAAGGCTCAAGGGTAGGCAGGAGGCAAGGAGGGCTACTCACCTCGGGCCCTGGGGGACCCTCGTCACCTCGGTATCCTTTAGGCCCGACGGGTCCAGCCTCACCCTGGAAAGAGATGGACGCACCCTGATGGACCCTCTGAGTGCAGATGCAGCCAAGTGTGGTCAGGTCTCCCCAGTCCCTGCTCAGGGTCCCCCTGTGTCGTTCTTTGTTCTCAACATGAGGTTGGCACTTCTCAGGAGGCCTTTATTGCTGGCCTGTTCTCACAAATCGCTCCAAGTCACACATTTTTACGACATCCAGATGAACAGATTGCTCAGTTACCAGTCATGTGCCTGTGGCCTCTGCAGTCAGATAAGAGACTTCTAGTGTACTGCTGCCCTGACTAGTGTACCGCTGCCCCGACTGGTGTACCGCTGCCCCGACTAGTGTACTGCTGCCCTGCCCCGACTAGTGTGCTGCTGCCCCGACTAGTGTACCACTGCCCCGACTAGTGTACTGCTGCCCTGCCTTGACTAGTGTACCGCTGTCCTGACTAGTGTACCACTGCCCTGACTAGTGTACTGCTGCTCTGCCCCGACTAGTGTACTGCTGCCCTGCCCCGACTAGTGTACCGCTGCCCCGACTAGTGTAC
>NW_004444064.1:2497277-2525975 GCF_000243295.1 Trichechus manatus latirostris
CCGCTGCCCCGACTAGTGTACCGCTGCCCCGACTAGTGTACTGCTGCCCTGCCCTGACTAGTGTACTGCTGCCCCGACTAGTGTACCTCTGCCCCGACTAGTGTACTGCTGCCCC
The DNA here is from genome assembly GCF_000243295.1 of Trichechus manatus latirostris. Classification (NCBI taxonomy): domain Eukaryota; kingdom Metazoa; phylum Chordata; class Mammalia; order Sirenia; family Trichechidae; genus Trichechus; species Trichechus manatus. The sequence continues at coordinate 2,497,393 of NW_004444064.1, forward strand.
GACTAGTGTACTGCTGCCCTGCTCTGACTAGTGTACTGCTGCCCCGACTAGTGTACTGCTGCCCTGCCCTGACTAGTGTACTGCTGCATCCACCCTGACTCAGCATGTCATCTCTGCCAGCACACCCCTGCACTGGGTGCTTTAACACGCAATGGTGAATATGCACACTTAATCCAGTGCTTTGTACCAGTCCACGAGAGGTGAGTCAGCAGCCTCCCTTCTTGGAGTTCACAGGGGCCCTGAGGTGCTGCCTTAGGAACATGAGAAGGAGGATAGAAGGGAGTCTGTGGGGGTGGAAAACAGAGGAGAATGGGCAGCACAAGGGCCTTGGCTGATGTGCACCTTCTGCTCCCACAACACGTCTGGAAATGCACAAGACCACCATGGCCCAGCAAAGCAGGCAGAGGCCTAAACTGTAGGCCAAGCATTCACCGAGATGCCCTGACAGAGCAGCTGGATAGGTCAGTGCCTCCTTGGGCCCAGCCCCATGGGTGCCACTGCTCCTGGCACCCAAACAGGGAGGGAGGGGTGGCACCTATGGATGGATTAGGGAGGACAGAAAGGGTGAGGCCTGGCAGGGGCCAAGCAAGGAAGAGACTGGACATACAACAGAAGAATTGTGATACTTTCCACCATTCTCTGGATATCTCAACTTCTTTTTCTTGGGACTTGGGAAAACACATTTGTCAAGACATTTTATGCATGGAAACACTAGTGCAGACCCCCAGAACTGAACTGCGTGTTGTGTCTGCAGTCAGGGGGGGCCGTTATACACATGCATATAATGGGGTCAGAAGGGAGGGGGCTGGGCTCTGGAGGCAGAAACAGCATGGTGGATGAATGCTGCTCCAAAGCTACCTAGACCCCCTCTCCCAGGGAGAGTCAGGTGAACAAGTGCCCATCTCATTGGGGCACCATGAGTCAGGCATCTTGGGTTGGGCCACAGGTATGGAGGAAAGCAAGGATTCCCCGAAGCAGAAGCTGAGAGCCTCTGAGACTTGGCAGGTTCCCATGGAGGCATGAGCTTCCCATGGGGTGCCGGGACCCAGAGGAAGCAGCCTACCCTGCCGCACCAGGCGTCTCTACAGCCTGGCAGGTGGTGGGACTCCTTCTTGCCCTTATACTGATCGTCTTCTTTTTTCCCTAGTGAATATTAATTACTTTGCAAACAGGAAACATAAAACAATCAGGTGCTATTAGAAGGCACAACACAAGCCAAGTCCCTAAGCACGTCCACTCTTAGTAGAGAGCCGGTTTCAGTGTTTAGTCTCCCATACTAGTGATGTCTCAAAACAACTTTCTAAACATTGCTGCAGGGAAGGAAGCAAAGTTACTCCAGAAGCCAGGAGCAAACTTGCTCCTCAAGCCAGCATGTGTCCCAAGAACACTGGCATGTGGTGAGACAGTTCCATCTATCTTCCTTCATTCGTATTTGGGAACCAGGATCCTGCCACCATTTTGCTTTGGTTTATGCTTCTCTGAAGATTGGACAAGACCAACTTTAAGGGGCATAGGGCACAATAGGGAAGCTCAGGTGGGCTTGGCTGCCTGGCAGATTTGATGCAACAGAGCCCCAAAACTGACTCTGAAACTCTCCTCCTCCTATCAACCTGCTGTGGGGCTGTGTGGGCTGATTCTAAACCCTACATCTCTGTCGGCTTGGTCCCACCCCAGGACAGATCATGTGGAGACTCGCTCTGAGGTCCAGGAGCACCAAGAATTAGAACCGAAGCAGTAAGATCAGAAGTCAGGGACACATGCTTTCCCGGGAACGTGTCAGATTCCTCCCTCCCCGGCCAAGAGGAGCACACGGGGGTCAGGCCTGGGGGTGGCCAGCCCAGCACAGACTCTACCTGCCAAGTCCCATCCCAGTCCTAAACCATGTACACAGTTATTTTTAATGTGGCAACACCAAAGTGTGCTTGGAAATAAAAGTGTGGCTTTAACTGTGACAGTCCCTTACATCTCCCCAGGGACAGAGGTCCACTCCTGCTACGGTGACCAGTGAATTAAAACAGTTGCCCTTACTCAGAATCTGACCTCGTGTGTAGTGAATCCACAGTCCCAAACATTTGGTATAAAGGTTGTTCTGACCCTAAAACTAGACCACCCCCAAAATCACAGAGTCTCCCGTGTCCCTGAGTGTGACTACCTGGAGGCTTGGATGCCCAAAAAGAGCAGGGGAGCCTCAAAGCAACTGGGAAGCAGGGCCAGCTGGCCTGGTATTAAAGCATAATTTTACCAGTTGTCATTGAGTCAACCCCAATTCCTGGCAACCCCATGTGTGTCAGAGTAGAGCTGTGCTCCACAGGATTTTCAACGGTTGATTTTTCAGCAGTAGATCACCAGGCCTTTCTTTAAAGGAGCCTCTGGGTGAACTTGACCTGCCAACCTTCTAGTTAGCAGCTGAGCGTGTTTAACCATTTGCACTACCCAGGATCTCCATTAAAGCATACTATAAAGGCACAATAACGACAATCATTGGAATTACGGGAAAAATAGAGAGCTCAAGGGTGTCCAAGAGTAATTCCAGAAGAGATATACACAGGAAAAGAAATTTAGAGCATGCTGAAGGTGCATTTTAACCACTGGCAGAAACATGGCTTACACACTAAATTGTCTGTGACAACTGGCTAACCATTGGCAGGAAAAGTCAAGCTAGATTTCACTTCACTTATAACCCAACAACATATGTTCTAAACTAATCAAAGACTAAAGTTTAAAAAAATACAACAAATATAAGTGGATGTGCTTTCAATCTGGTAAATGAGCAGAGATTCTAAACAAAAGCCACAGAGAAAGGATGGATGCATTTAACGACCTAGTAATAACTTCCTGCACTTTGAAAGTACCACAGACAAAGTAAAAACACAGAGGAGAAATTTGAAAAAAATGTCTCAGCGTGGATAAGAACCTCCCACACATCAATGGGAGGAACATACGGAATCCACTGGAAAACTGAACACGCTGAGTGAACAGACACAAAGAAAAGTTTCGAGGGCCTGGAAACCTGAAAGGGAATAGTCATACGAACCAAGGCAGGACATGCGTCTTCACCTGAGAAGCAACAACGTACTTTTGAAGTTCGATCATATCTAGTGTTGATGAAGATGTGGGGTGCAGTCACTCTTTTATACTATTGGGAGATTGTAAGTTGGGGCTTTTTTTTTTGTAGAATTACTTGACAAATATCAATACACACACACACACATACAGGGCTTGGCCAAGAAATTTTGCTGCTATGTATTTATCCTCTGGACACAGCCTTGGGAGTATTTCAAGATAGATTATAGATGGATAGAGGATAGACAGATAAGTAGAGATAGATAGATTGATTGATAGACGAACAACAGATAGACAGATAGATATATAGACAAGTTGGATAGATGATGGGTGGGTGGAAGGATGGATGAATGGATGTGCGGGTGTGTGGATGGACAAATGGATGAGTGGATGGATGGAGAGACAGGCAATGGTAGGTGGATAGATGAATGGATGAATAGATAGATAAATAGGTAAGAGATGGATGGATGAGTGGGCGGTGAATGGTTGGCTAGATAGGTAAATAGATACATAGGTGATAAGTGGATGGACAGATAGACAAATAGGCAGACAGGCAATCAGAGAGACATTTATGGCAATATTTTTCTGTAAAGCAAATTACAGAAGACCATCTCCATGCATGTTAGCAGAGGACAACATAAATACAACTGATAAATTTACACATTGGAATACTATGAAACTGTAAAAAAGAACGAGCTGAGTCTGTGAGCACTACATGGAAAATCTCCAAGATGAATGAGATAAGACAAATACCATACAAGTTTGTATAAATAATAGACATAGACTGCCACTCTCTCACACATGCACAGACATCATACTTTTTCTGGAAGAATTCATAAGAAACTAAAAAATAATACCTCTAGGGGGTGGAGAGGGAGAAGGAATAGGAAACTCTTTGTCTTTCTCCTGCTGGAGCTAGTAATTATTTTGAGCCACGTGAATGTATTTCTTCTATTTGAAACAAACAAAAACCTGGTGGGATCCCTTTCTATTCATATATTAGTCTCTAAGTGCTCAAAGCATTTCTAAGCCTTATTTTATTTGAGACACATGATTCCCCTTTTACTGCCAAGAAGACGGAGAACCAGCAACAGTCACGCGCTGGTCTCATTAGCGGGCAGCCCAGGTTCCAGGGCGGCTGCAGCCCCAGAGCCCACCAGATGCCGCCTCTGTGCACACGTGGTCCCAGCCCCGGCAAAGCAGACACGTTCCTCAGGCAGATGGCTTCAACAATCTTAACCTGAAATTGTGTGTGAGGAAAGTTTTCCATTGAGCTCTCCCGGCTGTCCTGAATAGCATCCATATTTATCTCATAAACAGGTCCGGGTCCCTCTCCACCCTCTCCCGGGAACAGGCCCAAGGTGTGATTCTAACGCTCCTCCGTCACAAACTGCTCTGCTCTGCCATAGTATGGCTCCTGCTTCTTACTATATTTTTTTAAGCTACAATTCCTAATTTCTCTCCATAAGAAAAGTAACCAAAAAAACTTGAAGACAAGGACCAAGCCTCCTCAGCCTCTGATCACCCTCTCTAGACCCTCCCCAGTTCCTGTCCCATGCCCACGCTCCAGAACTCCCTCCAGCCACCAGCCACTGAGGTCACCTCCATCCCACCAACCTGCAGCTCTGTGCTTCCCAGCCCCCACGCCTCCTCACCTCACCCTTTGAGCCCACCTCAAAAGCCACCTCCTCCCCACCCTCCCCACCCCGTGTCCCCACCCCACGTCCCCCATCCTGGGTGAAGCAGCACACCTTATTCTGCAGGTGGTTTGAGCGGAGGGGTGTGAGAACACCGAACGATGACCCGCATGCTTGTCTGGCCTGATGCTTGGTGGCCCAGGTTAAGGGACAAGGGCGGGTAGGCTCTTGGCAGCAGCGGGCACCACAAAACCAAGGGTCACACAGAGGAAGAGTTCTCAGAGCACACGAATACCTGACGCTCTTCAAGGTGGAGGAACCAGCTGGCTCTGGGGGGAGGTGGGCACCTGGCGAGTTGCTCTGTGCTCCCAGTAGCAGGTGGGGAGAGCCTTGGGGTGGAGGAGTGTGTAACTACCACCCAGACACTGTCACTGGGCCCCAGGGGCTGGGGTGTCTGGTGAAGGACAGAGATCAGAGCCCAGGGCTGGGGGTTCCATTCAACACACACATGTTCCCACAGGTCTCAAATCAAACCGAACCAAACCCATTGCCGTCAAGTTGATTCCGACTCATAACGATGCTATAGGACAGAGCAGAACTGCCCCATAGAGTTTCCAAGGATTCGAACTGCTGACCTTTTGGTTAGCAGCTGAGCTCTTAACTACTGCGCCACCAGGGCTCCTCCCCTGCCTCAGGGGTGGGAAATACCAGAGCTTTCCCATATTAAAAAGAAAAAAAATTGTCCAGGCCCAACCAGCTGTAAGGTGATATGAACAGGTATTAGACCAGAGAGTCTCCCATCCGTACAGACAATCAATCACACACTACGTGCTCACCCTAGCTGGGAGGGGCGGGCAGGGCAGTGGGGTCCTCAGAGCCAAGAATGCAGGGAAGGCTGGGGGGATAGCAAGAAGAGCCCACTGGAGTCTGGCCTCCCAGCACCCAGTCCCAGCCCCATGCAAGCTCCATCCACTGCTAAACTGTGTCCTGTGTTCTGGGCTGAACTGTGCTACCCAAAAAGATGTGCTGAAGTCCTCACCCCTGTGCCTGTGAATGTGACCTTGTTTGGAAATAAAGTCTTTGCAGAAGTTATCAGTTAGGTTCACATGAGGTCCTAACCCCTCAAGAAGAGACACGGAGAGAGACGCCAAGACACCATGTGAAGACGCATCTAGACTCCAAGGAACCAGAAGAGGAGCCTGTGGCTACCAGAAGCTGGGGGAGACAAGGAAGGATCCTCCCCTAGACTGGACAGAGAGCGCGGCCCCGCCATCACCCTGAATTTGGACTTTTAGCCTCAAGAACTGCGAGAGAATAAATTTCTGTCCTATAAGCCACCCAGTTTGTGGTATGCTGTGACTGCAGATCGAGACACCCCCTCTTTCATTGTTCACTTCAAAGGGCCAGGCTACAGGCTTGAGAGGGCTCACAGGCTCCCTGGCACGGGGCATCAAGGGAGATTTACAACTGACCAAGAAGGGGGCCTGGAAGCCACCAGCAGCCCCAGAGCAAGGCCTAGGGACAGCAGTGGGTCTGTGAGACCACTCCTCACTTCTACAACCACCTCCAAGAAAGCCCACACGATCAGCCTCACACTTGCTCACTGGGTCTCAGGTCATATCAACGACGTGCTCCAACGCCGTGTTCTCTGTGCCGTTCACTTTTTCATCCTCCCACTCTGCCCTCTCGTCCCCTCACCTTTGCATGATGGGATACCTGGGCAGGTGTTCACCTGGGTGACGATGAGCATGTGTTCTCTGAGGGCGGGGCAGTCACCCCTTCTCTGAAGGGCGGCCATCTTGTCTTCCCTCCTTCATGCCCTCCTCCCCAATCCCTCTTCCCACCCAGCCTGCTCCTCCAGGTCAGACTCTCCTCTCTTCTCGGGTTCGCACATCCTTCCCCTCCCCGGCACCCTCCCTGGAAGGACTCATCCCCCCCTGGGGATTCTAGAACCTTCAATATACTGACACTCCCAAATCTATCTCTAGCCAGGGTCGCACACCCCGTTCCAAACCCAGTCAACAAGCAGCAGCAGAGAGGTCCCCCCCGCCAGACGACACATCTCCCATGCCCACGTGCTCCCCGTGTCGGGGTCCCGGGGACTGAACGCTCTTCCACGGAGGTCTCCTGCCTCCTTTTCCACTGGGGGTGTCTCAGGGGCCTGTGGGGTCTGCTTCTGAGCGCCACCCAGGACCCCTGCTCCTCCAGACAGCCCGGTGGACAGTCCCCCGGATGCCTGCTACCACCCTGTCCCCGCCTGAGCCCACCCCCCAGCTCTCATTCGGTCTCTGCACCCCACACTGCCCCCCTCCAGGTGCTGGCCCCTCCCAGGTTTGCTCTTGGTTCAGGGATCTGGGGAGGGCGGTGTCCTGCTGACCTGAAGGTCTGGGCCCTGTGCCGAGCGCGGGGCACCATAGGAACAGGCCCCCTCCCATACTGCGCCCAGCCCACCCCAGGCTGCCACCCCAGCCTTCTGCAGCTGGCCCCAGCCCTCGGTCACCTCATCCACCAGGAATTCCCTGCAGGAGGCACCCTGAGGCAGGGTGGAGAGGGACAAACTTCTTGCTGGAGCCTTTCTGCCTCCAGGGCCCATACTGGCCAACTTGGTTTGTTGGGAACACAGCCCCCACTGCCCACCCAACAGCCAGGGTCCTTACCGGGTCCCCAGGGACGCCAACGGGGCCTTCTCTTCCCTGGTCACCTTGGGGTCCAGCTTCGCCCTGGGGAGAAATGCCCTGTGAGTGTCAGGTCCAGCTGCATGGCCACATGCCACAGCCTGTGCTCGCTGGGGGAGCACGAGCCCCTTGGGGGGTTGCTGTAGGGCGGGGCTCTGTCGCCGTCAGACAGACCACCAGGCGGCAGCCCCTCCTCTCGACGGTCCACGTTTTACCAGATCCACCTTTTATCAGGGCACCTGAGGGGCAGCTTCAAAGGTTCACACCTTTGTCCCCTGGCCGCCCCGCTTTCTCACTTTCTGAGGTTCAGGAACCGGCTGAGCATTTGGTGCCTCAGCCCCTGCCCTTTCTCTGGGCCCAGACTAACTCCATCTCCTGATCTTAGGGGGGGCATGGTTAGGGGGCTCAAAGGCCTCGTTACTCCAGCTCTGGGGTGCCTCCCCCGACAGGAGGTTCTGGGGAACCACAGGGAGCAGGGAGGGGTCACTAAGCCTCTACCTCAGCTACAGCCAAGTCCCCCCTGTGGCTCTTGGTTGGGATCACCATCCACCAATCAGTGATTTGCTCCCCCTCCTGTACCCCCCCACCATGGCCTCAGGGGGCGTTTCCACCAGCCCGAGGGGTCCTGGTGAGAGGGACCCCATGGCCCATCCTGGGCACTCTGCAGGGCCAGGGGGTCCTGTTCTCAGGAGCCCTGGTGGGACAGGGACCTTGCTGGGGTCCACAGTGGGTGGATGAGCGGGACAGGAGAGGGGCTGGCACTGCCACTGCGGCCCTGTGACTCAGCCTCGCAGACAGGACAGTCTCTCCTGCCTCTCAGCCACCACGGTGCGTGGCACTCCCAGGGTGGGCAGGGTGGGCTTGGGGGTCTGCCTGGCCACCCACCCTCTGGGTCCAGCAAAGCTTTCCCCCCAGATCATGGGCAGAGAGCCCTGCTGTGCTTCTGGGCTTCCAGGCTTCTGGGCTGGGTTGTGGGGCCGCCCTGTGTGGGGGAGCTCAGACCATCGTGATGAATATTGACAGCTTGCAGTCCTGCTGGTGCAGCTTGCTGGCCTATCCTCCCATTTAGGGGTTGACCCATCATCCCCACTCTTGAAATTTCAACAAAGGAATATGATTCCAAAGAAGAATGCAGGCTCCATCTGCAGAAGTGTTTATGGAGTTGCACGGGTGGGGATGCAATGGTTTAGAAAATAGCAAATGAGTGGTGTTTGGGGAACGAGCGGAGTAAACTGTGTTGCGTCCTGCATGTAAACTCGTGTGGCTGGATAAGTGACAAACACAGAGACTTTGTAGCTTGAGGAGAAAGCGTGGGCTTGGAAACACAGAACCGGTGGGTGCGCACCCAACAATCACAACCTCGTTGGACTGTGTTTTACACACGGACAAGGGATCACAAAGCAAACTGAGCTGTTATGACTAGGTGTAATTTTAAGTTAATTTTTTAAAATTAAATGTAATAATTCTTTTAAAATTAGGCTATGGGTTTCCTCCGTGCAACCTGAAATCGGGTCTCTGCTGGGCAAACAGGGTTGGTGCTGGGTGAAGCAGGCTCCTCGTGGGTATCTGCAGGGTACGGGGGTCGGTCACCTCACTCTGTGTTGACCTTTGATCTCTGAACTTTTGGCCAAGACTATCTCCCTGCTCCTTCAAGCCAGGTGGCCCTCTGAGGTGGCCGGAGCCAGGGGCGTTGCTCAGAGTCAGCGGTCTCACCCTGAACCCCCTGCCCCTGGGAGAACTGCCTTTGTTTGGGAAAACAGAAGGTGAGCGTGTGGTCCCTGCTGCTCTGATGGCCCAGTCTCTGCCCAGTGCCCCCCAGGGATGGAGCCCCTGCTTTAGAAACGTGACTTACCGGGTCTCCTCTGGGGCCCCGCAGGCCGGGCGTCCCCTGTGGTCCCACTTCTCCAGGGCTGCCCTGTGTGGAGAGGCGGGGAGGGCTGCAGCAGGTACTGGGGATCCCAGGCCTGGAGACCCTGGCCAACCTCCCCCACCCCACAGGACACCCCAGGACTGGTACCACCTCTCCACCTCACACCCCGTCATTTCAGAGACCAGGGTCTCCCTGTTCATCAGGGTCCACCTACTTCCAGAGTCCCTGAGTCTGTGTGTGCCCACAAGAACCCAAAAGCCAGTCCACACCACTGGTTCACAGGATTTAAACCACCTAGGCGCTGCCGACTTGACTCCACAGAGTTTTCAATGGCTGATTTTTTTGGAAGTAGGTTGCCAGGCCTTTCTTCCGAGGTACCTCTGGGTAGACTCGAACCTCCAACCTTTCAGTTAGCAGCCACCTGTGTTAACCCTTCGCACCTCCAGGAACTCCTCATAGGATTAAAACCACCCAGTCACTAGCTGGAGGTTTTTGCTGCCCAACCAGTCGCTGTGAACGCAGTCCTGGGAGAGACTTTTTTACACAAAGAAACCCCCGTGGCTTGAACTGTGTGTAATGGGGGCTCTCTGGGGTTTGTCAGCACCAGATGAACGAATCTGGTGGGGCTCAATGGGAGGGACAGAGCGTGCAGCCCAGTGCCACCCCACCCGGCACTCACCTTCTCCCCGGGGGGTCCGTCTGGTCCCGGGTCCCCCTGCAAAGAAGGTGAACAGACAAGCATGGGTTTGCAGTGGGAGACTGTGTGCAGTCTTGGGGGTCCTGAGCAGGAGGACGCTGCTTACCGCACTGGGGCGCTGCTTACCTCATCCCCAGCTTCTCCTTTCTCTCCTGGGGGACCTGGCTCTCCCGGCTCACCCTAGAGTGGGAACACGGACAGGACTGTTTCCTCTCTGACCCCTGGCCTGGCGCACAGCCTGGGCTCACACACTGTCCCTTGCGGGGACCCAGCCCCTGGGCTGTCCACTCCTCACCTCGTCTCCAGGGGGCCCCGTGCTCCCCGGCCTCCCGGGCTCCCCGTCCGCACCAGGCTCGCCCTGGGAGAGAGCAGAGAGGTTCATGGTTACCGACGCTCACTCCAGGGTGTGATCGGTGGTCTCTATGGGGCTCTGAGGGCTGGTGTACAACCTGCAGGGGTGGGGGTCGTCTCACCTCCAAGAGGCCACGTCCAGGGTTGTCCTGGGGGACTAAGGGCTCCAGGCTGGCCCCTGCATGCTCTGCTCCCCCTCACCCCAGCTCCAGGCCACTCTGTCTGACCAATGGTCACCTGCACCTCTGGCTCCCAAAGACCCCACCCACCCATTTCTACACAAAAACTTGCCTGAATATTTTAACTTTGCTAACTATTAACCAGTTGCCATGGAGTTGACCCCAACTCATGGCGACCTCAACTCATGGAGACCCCACGTGTGTCAGAGTAGAACTGTGCACCATAGAATTTTCAGTGGCTGATTTTTCAGAAGCAGATTGCCAGGCCATTCTTCCAAGGCACCTCTGGATGGGTTCAAACTGCTGACCTTTCAGTTAAAAGCCAAGAGCTCAACCATTTGCCAAATACCCCTTATAACTGGGTGGTGCAATCAGTTAATGCTCTCAGCTGCTAGTCAATAGATTAGAGGTTCAAGTCCAGCCCCAGAGGTGCCTTGGAAGAAATACTAGGCAATTTCCTTCCCAAAAATCAGCCACTGAAAACCCTCTGGAGTAGAGTCTGCTCTGACACACACAGGGTCATCATGAGCTGGGGTTGGCTCCATGGCAACTGTTCTATTTTAAGAGGTAAAACTCAAGTTTTTATTACTGAAGGTGCAGTTTTGCCAAAGTGGTGAACTGGCAAGTTCGAATCCAGGCCCACAGGGTAATCTGTGAACGCTCAGATGAGATTCTGAAGCCATTTTGCTGGATTCCAGGAAATCCTCCTCAAATCTGGGGAAGAGCTGACATCACTTTTCCTTCATCTTCCCTGACACTTTCTGTTGTGATAGAAAACCCCAGAAGAAAACGCCAGCAATGAGGAACTCAGCTTTGGACTTGACGCTTAAAAAGCTCTCTCTTCATGCTGAGCCTGTCTGCCTACTGCAGCCACCAACATCACGCTCTTAAACAGCTCGGGGACCAGCATGCTGAGCCACGGGCCTGTGCAGAAATCCCTCCAGCAGTTGGGAAGGGGTTTCTCCTGGGTCTCTCCCCTTCTCCCTGGGGCTTAAACAATGTGGGTGAGCATGGCCTGCGAATTGATCCATAACTCTGTCCTATCCTGGCACCCAAAGCTGTGCCCCTCGCCTTGCCCACATGAAGGATGGTGACCTCTGCTATTTCCTCCTCCAGAGGCCATGTGGTGCAGCCAGGCTGACGGGCTGGCTGGCGCCCATCCCTTAAACTGTAGGCAGAGAATCTGCTTTGAATCCCTGATTGAATATTTGGTGGGCAAAAGCGGCCCCCTGCCCCTCCCAGCCCCAACGGACACAGGTCACTGACCTTACTTCCTTTCGGTCCGAATGCACCAGGATCTCCCTTGGGCCCAGGAGGTCCTTGGATGCCCTGTGAAAAGACGGCATCATGGCACTGTTACATGGGCAGAAGCTGGCGCAGCCTCCCAGAGCATCCCAGTGGGCGCACACAAATGCAAACCAAATTTAAAGACGGATCTACTAAAAGGTGGAATGTGCGCGCTTTGTGACCCTGGGGTGACCTCTCAGTGTTAGAAAAAGTAAGTGAGTCAGTGATCACCCCTGAAAGTGCACAGGACAGTGAAGGACTTACATCAAATCCGGGTGAGCCCTTGCAGCCAGGCAGCCCTGGGTACCCGGCTTCCCCCTGGGAGAAAGAAAGAAACAAGATCGTGAAGCCACAAGCTAAGGGGCATTTCCCTTCAAACCCTTTGGCTCTGCTCACTCATCCCTCTGCAGTGTCCCTCTCGGGAAAGCCCACCAGCCCAGAAGATGCTCTGAGCTTAGGTGGGCAGCTTGGGGTCCACTAGGACCTGGGGATTTGCAGGAAATAGACACAAGAAACTCTTCCTGCCTTCATGCCATGCTGTTAACCCCACACCTGCTCACCCCGGGGCCAGGATCTGGTGTTGTCCACAGTCCCTGCGCCCATACCATCTACGCCTCCCGCCAGCTAGGGTTACCTTCATGCCGTCCACACCATCGATGCCTCGCTTGCCCTTCTCGCCCTGCAAGGCACGGAAATGAAAGACAAGGTCAGACAAGGGTGCACAGCACCCACCCGAGGACAAAACCCATGTCCTCAACCTGCCCACTCACGTCCCTGACCCGCAACTCACCTTGTAGCCCTTGGGTCCCCTGGAGCCCTGTGGACACAGGAAGGACAGTGAGGCAGGCCTGGACCCACAAGCAGAACCCCCACCTGGGGTTGGCCCAGTTTGGGGCCAGTAAAGAAACCCCAGTCAGGTTCACAGAGGGGGCAGGTCCCAATGGCAGGGCGCCCACTGCAGAGAGGTCAAAATTGTCCCCAAACCAGGGAAGGAGGGAGGGAGGAAGGTACAGCTCCGCAAAGTCCCCATGCTTGGGAGTTTTCCGGGAACCACCAGGTGGTAGCATTGATGTCTCAGTGCCACTGTGACCCCAGAGATGGCGGCAGCAAAGCTCGAGGGCGCAGCTCACCAGGTAACTGGCCTGGCCCCCCACAGATGCAAGAGGGGAGGGATGGCGAGAGGAGGTCCGCCGCCACGTCCCCCGACCCTGCACCCCTGCTAGGGCCTCACAGCGATGGGTCAGGGCGTCGGCATGACCGTCCAGGTGCGAAGGCACCTGGCGTGCTGGCAGCTCAGTGCGGGGCGGCCTCCACCGAGGCCACGTCCCCAGACCTCTCCACCGAGGCCACGTCCCCAGATCTCTCCACCGAGGCCACGTCCCCAGACCTCTCCACCGAGGCCATGTCCCCAGACCTCTCCACCGAGGCCACGTCCCCAGACCTGCCCGTGCTGGGGGGGCACAGGCCCCCAAGACCAGAGGGAGGCTTCAGACCCTGCGTCCCTCTCACCTTCTCTCCACGGCTTCCTTTTTCTCCCTAGACACCAAGACACAGAAGAGGGGGCTGTGAGAGCTGGCCTGGGAGCTCGGCCCCGGGAGCTCCTCGGGGGTGGCGGGGGGCACTCACCTTCATTCCCTGGTAGCCGACAGGTCCGAGGTCCCCGGGCCTTCCCTGCAACGGGGGTGGGGGGGGCACGTCAGACACCTCGGAGGGGCAGGCGGACCCTGGGCCTCAGCCTGCCTATCCTCTCGCTCCGCTCAGGGAAGCCCGCTCTGGGGCAAGGGGGGACTCCAGTCGGATGATGGGACACAGGGCACGGGCGAGAGCGCTGGCTCTGTGATCTGGGAGCCCTCACCAAAGGAGAGGCCGCCAGGGGCCTGGGGGTGCCAGTGGTCAGGCCACAGGGGTGCCCTGGAGGAGGTGGGGGGTCAAGGGCACCCAGGAGGAGCTGGGGGTCAAGTGTACCCAGGAAGAGCTGGAGGGGTCAAGGGCACTCAGGAGGAGCTGGGGGAGCATCAAAGACACCCAGGAGGACCTGGGGGCATCAGGGGCACCCAGGAGGAGATGGGGGCAGTCTGTGGGGAGACAGGCGCAGGCCTGCAGCAGAGGCCCCTGTGACTTTGTTTCTCTGCGGTGGGCTCCACCTGGCCACATCCCCCACTTGAGCGCAGGCAGGGCCCGTCTGGAGGCCTGCGAGTTTTGGAAGGAGGGGTCCGTGCCTGCATCCCCGTTCTCTCCCACCCATGACGGCAGAGTGGCACCCGGAAGCCAGCCATCTATCCAGAAGCTTCCTCGGCCCACCCTGCCCGCCCCATTCACCATGCCCCAGGCCCCTCATCCCCCCTCCCGCTCAGCACTTACGGGGTCTCCAGCATCTCCTTTCTCTCCCGGGAGCCCTGGCTTCCCACGCTCTCCCTGGAACACAAAACACAGGTGGAGCCAGTGAGGGAGCCCCGACTTCCTCACACGGGAAGGCTCTTTACATGATGCTCCTTCTGTCGCCACGGTTTCTGTGACTCAGTCATGGTCAGCACCACTCTCCGCCTGTGCTGGAGTCAGAGCTCAGGGCCACGTGTCTCCACCCCCACCCAGGGCCCCAGACCAAAGACCTACCCCCCACTAGCCAGACTCAGGCCTCTGGGGGGACCCTGGCCACCCAGACCGAGTGCCCAGAAACCTGGACTTGGATGTGCCATCTCCCAAGCTGTGAAAACAGGACCCTCATTTCCGTCCTGTCCACCAGCAGGCCCCGGCTGGAGACAGGGTGCGGGTCCATGGTGTGTGGAGAGTTCCCTTCAGAGGGCCTCTACCACGGACCCCACATTTCTCCCGCTTCCTGACCACCAGGAAGGGGGCTGGGTGGGTCAGACCTCTGGGCAGGCCTGGGGGCCGCCACACTCCATATGGCCACAGTCGCCCTAGCTCCACTGCACCCAGCCGTCACCCCACCCCAGGTTCAGGGGCATCTCCCTGGATGTTAGGCTCCTTCACCGCCCCCTATGCACAGCCCAGCATGGGGTGGGCACCAGGTGCTGGGGTCTTGCCTTGTCCTTGCACCCTGGACCTGAGTATGCAGCGACCCTTCTCCCTGGACCTAAGCACGGAGCTGACACGACCACTCACCTCGTACCCGGGGTCGCCTCTCAGCCCGGGAGGTCCTCTGGCAGCCTGCAAGACACCAGAGACGGTCAGTCCATGAACGCGTCAGGACGGCCCCAGGCCCCAGGGCGTCCACACCCACACTCACCTGGCACTCGAAGGAGCAGCACTGTGGGGGGACAGAAGCCGTGCGTCAGACACTGGGGGGCACAGACGGCCCCCCAACACCTGCTGCACTCTGGCGGGCTCGGGGAGACGTGAACCATGACCCCAGCAGCACCCAGGTCATGGGTGGGGGTGGAGGTGAGGGGTAGGGTAAGGCCCGGGGCAGCTGAAGGGGGCAGGAGACCACCTTGTGATAGGGGGTGAGGTGGGGCTTCTTACCACTTGCTCCACATTATCTTTCTGGAAAGTGAGAAGGAAAAGTCACATTAATTTCCACCTGTGGCCACAGAAATTTCCAGAGTTCCAGACAAACGGCGCAGGGGCGGGCGGCACTCACGATCATCTCGATGATGGTGTCGATGGTCTGTCTGATAGCCTCCTCTGCATCCCTCGTCTGGTCCCAGTCGGCCGCCGTGAAGTTGCGCCTGTACGTGTGGTCTGTGGCAATGATGCTCAGCCGGGGCTCCTGCGTCAGGTGTGAGCCAGACGAGGAGGGGACATTAGGGCCACAGCCTGGGAGTGGTCCTGCCACCCTGGGATACCCCACTGGCCCAGCCCGACCTGCACCCTGACCCTCTGGGGGTCTCACGGTCCTGATACATGGAGCCCGTGCACAAGGCCTGCGAGGGCTTGGCCTGCTCGAGGGTGTCCCTGCCCCGGGGAGACACACAGGGGTCCTGGGGAGGTAGGAACCCTTGAGATAGACCCTGAACATGTGCTGGGAGGGTGCACGGAGGGCAGCGGAGCCTGTAGTCAGCTCAGTCTCATGCAGATGAGGGGCGCCTGTCTTCTCTGCAGACCTCATTCTGGGCCACCCCCACCCCCAGCCTCAGCTTTGTGGGGACGCATGGGAGCACAGCAGGGTCCTACCAGGTGGTCGGGCGTGATGGCCACTGAGAAGACTTTGACACCCAGGTGCTTGGCCTCATTGACGGCGTCCTCCAGGCCGCCACAAGGCTCCTTATAACCCTCCAGGGGGTGCCCATCTGTCACCACGATCAGATACTTGTTCTCCTTCAGGTGGGAGCCCCTGGAAACGGTGGGGCACAGTCAGACTTGCCCTTGACGCCAGGATCTCCTGCCCAGACTGACCCTGAGGGCTCGGGGCACCCCCCCCCCGCCCCGTGCAGAGTCCTCAAAGCGAACCACAGGCAGCGACCCCCAGGGAAGGGGGTGATGGGCAGCGGCAGGGGAGGCCCCTGCAGCTTTCCAACATGGCTTTGGCTCTGTTACATTTGGACACTCTGTTTCTCTTTGTTGATCCTGGCTACCTACTGAAGATTACAGAAAGGGTTTTAAAACAGAAAATAAAAGTTTTGTCGGCTCACATCTCTGTACAAATGATCTAAACACGCATGTATACCAGGAGAAAGAGGCACAGGGCCTCACAGCAGGGACGAACCCGCGAGGACACTCGCCTCCTGGGGGCCCTGTATTCCTGATGTGCAGGGTATGGAGTGATGATGTAATTAACCAGCAAATGTGTGATGCTGGCTGAGCTGCTGGTTTGGCTGATTTTATCAGTACATTGCTGAAAATGATGGTTGCTTTAAAAAAAAAAAAAAAAAAAAACCTTTGCCGTCGAGTGGATTCCAACTCATAGCGACCCTACAAGACAGAGAAGAACTGCTCCATGTGGTTTCCAAGCAGTGCCTGGTGGATTGGAACTGCTGACCTTTTGGTTAGCAGCTGTAGCTCTTAACCACTGCACCCCCAGGGTTTCCGATGATTGCTTAGGCACCATTTATTTTTGTGGGAAGTGGATGTGATAAGAAAATAACAGGATAATCCATGAAACCAAAACCAAAACCAAAACCAAACCCATAGCCATCGAGTCAATTCTGACTCATAGCAACCCTATATGACAGAGTGGAACTGCCCCATACGAGTGCCTGGTGGATTCAAACAGCCAACCTTTTGGTTAGCAGCCATAGCTCTTCCACTACACCACCAAGGTTTCCGGATAATCCACAGATAGCCTCAAATACAAACCATCCCCAAACATAAAATGGGGCCTCTTCTCAAGAAAAAATGTTTAGAATAAGGGGATAGGATGAAAACCGAAAATACAGATGGCGTGTAGCCTCTTCCTGGCCCACACAGAAACGCCCTAAGAGTATTTTCAGGATAAATGCACATCTGTTTATTTAGGGTGGGCAGTATTTCTCTGGATGGACTCCACATGTGGCCACGCTCTCAAGTCCTCCTGCCGTATGCCTAAACCCAGCAGCGTAGATCTCATCTCAACACACCACTGTCAAAGTACCCTCTGCAAAGACAAGACAAAAGAGAGGGACTTGGACTCATCCTGTGGATTCAGCACCCCTACTTCCGTGGCTCCTTGTGAACTCTGAAGTGACAGAGACTCACTGAGTCTCAAAGGAAGCTTGTCCCTTCCAGCCCCATGCTGGACACACTGGGGCTTCTTCCAGACCAAACAGGGAGGGAAAGACGGGCGTAGACACCGACACCTCTTCCCGCACCTCCTCTTTCTCCTTCTCCTCCTCCCCCTCCCGCACCTTCTCCTCCTGCACTCACTCCTCCTGGCGCCTCCCCCTGCCAGCACCGGTCTCACTCTGCAGCTCAGCCAAGGCCAGCCGAGGGGCGAACGGGTGCTGAGTGGTGGACAGACAGCCCTGGCGTCCACCTCGTCTTGCCTTCAGAGCTCCCTTGGTGTGACTATGCCATTTCTGGGGTGGGTGCAGCCTCAGGGAGGTCACACTCTCCTCCCGGTAACTCAGCCATAAGAGGCGTGGCTTTGTCCATCATCCCACCCCCCACCCCACTGCTGTTGTAGGGAAAGAATTTGGGACATTCTGAGAAGCAACCCTTCAGCCTGGAAAATGTATTTGAAAAACAAAATGAATCAAAGCCAGCTATTCTGACTTTGATATGATTTTACACTGAACTGTGTTGTCTTGAGCATAGCCGAGGGGCGAGCCTGAGCCGGGTCAGGGAAGCCCACCCTCCGTCTTCATGGACACAGCACCTGGCTGGCCTTCCTCAAATGTCACTTCGGTTCAGATGGAGGTGCTCTCCCAGCACCCAGGTGTCATCCCTGTCATAGGGGCACTGGCACTTGGCCATGTTCTTCCATATTTGGGGGGACATATGAAAGCAAGTACACCCCATGAGAATGCTCTCTGTTAAGGACTGAATTGTGTTCCCCCAAAATATGTGTCGTAAATCCTAACCCCTATACCTGTGGATGTAATCCCATCTGGGAATGGGGTTTTCTTTGTTATGTTAATGAGACCGTATCAGTGCGGGGTGTGTCTTCAGCCAATTACTTTTGCGATATAAAAGGAGTCAGGCACAGAGAAAAGGAAGCACAGATGGGGAAGTTAGGTGTCACCCAACATGAAGATCGCCCAGGACTGAGGAACAAAAGCTCAAAAGAGACAAGGGCTTTCCTCCAGAGCAGACAGAGAGACAAAGCCTTCGTCTAGAGCCAGTGCCCTGAATTCAGACTTCTAGCTTCCCACAGCTGTCAGAAAACAAATTGCTGTCTGTTAAAGCCACCCACTTGCGGTATTTCTGTTATAGCAGCACTAAGAAAGTAAGACTTAGCACCCACGGATCAATTTTTGGAATCTCCTCCCAATAGGAAAGATGCCGCGAAGGCACCTCCTCCATGCTCTAGCCCAGAGCAGGTCAGCCAGCTCTCTGGTGACGCAGCCCCATGGGCCCCAACCCCTGCGTCATGAGACAGAACCACGTGATCAGGTTAATTGCAGACAAACTGCCAACACTTGGCAACTTCCTCCCCAACAGCTCCCAGCCTTCAGCTGGGCTGTGGGACATGCAGATCCATTTCCGTCCTCCCCTGGGATCCTGTCCCCACTTAAGGCCATAACCCCATCTGAGGACCATGGGACCCCCCCTCCGCCCCACCACAGGGCGGCGGAGCGGACGGCTGGAAATCTGCCCACCACAGGGGAGGGGGGCACTGGGGACGGTGGCTGGGATGAACTGTACAGCCACAGATTAATCCTCTTGTTGGATTAACCGCGATGTCCATCCCCACTGTTGTGGACGGTCACCACCACCAACTCAGCGCACTGACCTCGCAGCAGCACCGAGCGCCTTCATCAGGGAACAACCCATCTCGCCGCCTCTCTTCTCTCTGTCCCTGTCTCACTCTGTCTCTGTGTGTCTCTATTCTGTCCCTCTCTCTGTCTCTGTCTCTTTCTCTCTGCACCACTTGGTGTGCCAGGGGACAGTCACTCAGCCCTGCCTTGGCCACCGTTCACCCAGTCACGAAATGGGTCAAGGGAAGCCAGAGGCTGTGCAGCCTCCCAGAGGGGAGGGAGGTCTGTGCCCTTCAGGAAAGGGCAGAGGGCTGGGGGAGCCACGTGGGGAGGGGCCGGGGATGCGGAAGGCCCCCGAGGGAGCCGCCCACTCACCCGACCAGCAGCTCCTCCAGCCCCTTCTTGATGGCGCAGTCGGTGTAGGTGCCCTTGCCAAAGTACTTGACTGCGTCCACGCTGCCCTTGAGCGCGTCGCGGCCGCTGGGCATGCGCGTCAGCCCGCGGATGATCTCCACCTCGTCGCTGTAGTGCAGCGCGCCTGCGTTCCACACCAGGTTGCGGTCACAGCGGTAATACCTGCGGGCCACGGATGGAATGGGGGTGGCACGAGTGAGGGGGGAGTGAGGGCTTCCGAGACCCCCAGCACAAATGAGCGCGATGCTGGGATCCACCGTGCGGCACTCCATTGCGCACCCCACGAAATTCGCCACCCTGGCCTCATTGCTCGGGGTCAGAGCCACCTTCTCGCTGGGGCAGAGAAGGACGGGCCGGCGTGAGCCCCGGAAAGCGTGGGCCCTGCCCTGGGAGATGACACGGGTAGTGGGGGTCCAGGGCCTGGAGGACGGGCCTCAGCCAGCGGAGCGACAGGTAGATCTCCCGGGACCTAAGGCGGAGCCCTGGGCAACATCTGGAGCAGGGGAACGGCCGGGGTCACAGGAGGGGGCAGAAGGGACAGACTCTGCGTGGACGGATCTGCAGGTGGTGACAGGCAGAAGGCAGGCGAGTTCCAAGTGGGACCCTGATGTGGCCGTATCGGGTATAAGCCCTTCACTCTGCGCGAGGCCCAGGGTGCCCCCTCCTGCTGCCAGGTCCAGGTGCAGCCGGCCCCTCCCCCAGCCTCCCAGGCACCTGTCTGCTCTGCCCGGGGCCTGGGGTGGTCCTGCCTCTTCTGCCCACTCTGCAAACTAAGAGCAGACAGTCAGACCCCATTTCACAGATGGGGAAACAGGGCCAGAGAAGCCAATCATGGGCCAAGGGCATCTAGAGGGGTTGCTCTGGCAGGCCCACACAGCTGCTGCAGGCCTCCTGACATCTCCTAGGCCCGACTATATCCGGGCCCCACCCAACCCCATCTCCAACCCGTCTCATCCCATGAGGCCCTCATGGACGTGGGCATTTCAGGTCAACTGGGGCTTCTGATCCCATAAGCGTCCTGAGCAGGGCATCCCCTCAGGGGTGGAAGGGATGATTGGTCCATGTGGCCTCTTCCGGAGGGCAGGAGGCTCAGGGACCCCTCATGGCTCCAGTCAGTGATAATGGACAGGGCAAGGGATGGGAGGGCTGGCACTGGCCGAGCCCTTGTGTGTGCCCCCCACACCGACTGCAATGTAGTGGGGGCTCCCTTATCACAGGTGAGGGAATCTAGAGTACCTCCCGCCACGGCCCAGGGTGGGTGTATCCGTGTCCCCAGCTGCACCCAGTGCCCACCAGACAGAGCTCCCTGGTCCATGCCTCCCTGTACCCCTCAGCTTGGCTTACACCTGGGGCTTGTGTGGATTCGTTGGATGAATGGACGAGCAAGTAAACAAATGGATGGATGGATGAATGAATGAATGAATGTGCCACGTCCCAATCCCAGAACCCAGCCTTGTCTAGTTCTGGTTCCAGAGGCCTAGAACTTCTGCCTCTCCCAGAGCTGAGTGAGGCCCACCAGCCCCTCCAGCCCCTCCAGCCCCTCCAGCTGGTGGCATCTGGTGGGGAAGGGGATTTAACCCACTCACGTGGGCATCCTGTCCAGGTGTTAAAGAGGGGCGCCCTCTGCAGCCAGCAGGCTGAACTGCATGCTCCACCGGGTTCTTGCTGAGTTACTGAACCTGTTCCATTTGTTGACAGAAAGCCACCTTTTCTGGCTGTGCGTTGGGGATACTGAGCCCCAGTCTCAGCACGGTCCCCACTAGTCCTCACTGGGGGACACTGTCACTGCTCTGCAGCCTCAAGGGACGTGTGGAACTCATGTTACTCTCGCCCCTCGGAACTACTTTGGACCTAGGGAGGGAGCTTGGATCTGTATGGCCAACATGCTCTCTTCTCAGATGGCGAAGCTGGGTCTGGGCTCGCCCTGCTGGGCAGTGGTGAGGTGACACCAGGCCGAAGTTCTCCTGGGCCCCTCCGCCTCTCTCTGAGAGGCTCGGTAGCAATGCAGAAGGAGAGATTGTCAAGGTGTGCTCCATTCTTACCTGTCTCTCAGATTGTCGATGAAGCGCTTAGTGAAGGCCTTCACCCTGTCCACCAGGGCCCCATAGGGCTTCAGCCTCAAGGCCACGCTTTCCGAGGTGTCCAGGACAAAAAACAGGTCCACCGGGCAGTCTGGGCACAGGTGGGAAAAAGCGGGGCTTCAGGCTCCTGCCCCTGTACCTTCGCCCAGATGAGTCCCGCTGGCTGCCCCTCCCACCCCCCACCCCCCAGCCACAGCGCTGTCCAGGCTCCCTGGGCAGGTGAGTTACTGTCACCCCTCCCAGCTGCACAATCACACCCTCAACAGCAAAAGCACCCACCTCTAGCAGAGGAGACGGGAGGGGCTGAGGACGACAGACCCCTGCTTCTGTCTCCCGTCTGCCCGGCTTGGAGTCAGAACGCCTGTCTTACACCCAAACCTCCGGGAGAGTAGGAATGTCCCAGTCCCCATGGACTTGACAACAAATAAGACCGTTTTTTCCCCAGGAAGTTTTCAAATCAACTTCAAAACTACCAGGGGCATAATCTTCAGAATAAAGGTGTGATCGGAACTGGTGAGCATGTTCCACCATTGACTGCCAGGCAAGGAATCAAATGGAATTAACTGAGCTGTGAAGAACAGTGCTTGGCCAGCACAGTGACCTTTGGGCAGAAGATGAGGCCAAGTCCACGCAAAGCAGAAAAAGCTGAGACTAGAATGATGTTGCTGTTTCTTGCTGGTGGGTCCCCCCATCCCGTCCAGCCCAACATCCCTTCAACAGCAGAGACACTAAAGGGGACACAGTACAGAGGCCTTCCTAGGGATGGGGAGACACCATCAGCACCCCCACAAGCCCCTTCATCTGCAGTTCCCACGAAACGGGAAGCATGATGAGGTCCTGCTCGACCAGCAATGTCCAGGCTGTGTCTGGTCCGGGAACTAGTCTCCCTGCGGCAGAAAGCCCCGAGGCAAAGATGGGGCAAGCCCACTCACCTTGGAATGCAATGGCCTTGGAGTTGGCCGGGACGTCCTGGGCGGTGGCCCAGCAGGCCTGCAGCAGCAGGGGGAGCAGAGCGCGGGCCAGCCTCATGTCGCTGGCCGCGGGTCCCCACTGCACGAGAGAAGGTAGCGAGCGAAGGTAGGCTCAGCCCAGAGAGAGGAGAGGGCGAGGAGAGAGACAGGCGAGAGGCGGTCTTCTGCTCTCCTGCAGCGGCTGGAGTTACAGCCCAGGAAGGAAGGGAGGCAGGGAGGGGCGAGGGAGGAGGAGTGGGCAGGGGCAGGGAGGGGCCGGGCTGGGCTGGGGCAATCCAAGCAGAGGGCTGGGGGTGCGGCTCCAACTTGGGAGTGAGTCACAGGAGCCTGGTTTAGGGTCCTTTCCCTCTAGAACCATCCTGAAAAAGAAAGCCTTTATTCCCTGGAACAGCTTTGACCCGGCATCCTACTCAGCTAAGGAAGAATTCGATTTTTCCTATTTTTTCACAAGTTCAGGAGTATTTTTATTTGCTTACAGTGGACCATAGCTCTCACCGTAGAACAAAACCGCAGCAGAGTTGGAAATACTGGAAAAAAAAAGAGTAACTCAAACGGATTTCCTTGAATCATTTCTCGGTGGTTGCCGATCCCAACGCCTTCGTGCGGAATACATCTCGGTGTTCACCCTGATGGCCGCGCTAACTGCTTTCCACAAGTGATGTTCATCTTTGCCTAAATGTTTCAAACCTGCTGCTTTGTTGGATTCCCGGGTTATTTTCCATGCAAATATGTCTTCACGGTTCAGTCAAATATATAGTTTCAGAAGATAATTCCTTTTTTACTGTGTGAAAGAGTGTGAATAAAAAATATATATGCAGAACACCAGTGGTTCTGAGAACATGTATGTAGACTCCACACTGGAAGGGGGGGGATCCAGATGTGGCCAGAAACACCCCTGTCCCAGAGAAGGTTCCAGAAGACCTTTCCTAGAACTGGAGCCCTTGTTACTGGTCTAAATCAGTGTAAATGTTTTATCATTTGAAACCATGCAAAAGCTGTATAACTATATTAAAGAAAGCTTTGAGAGAAAAGTTTAAAATCATGCTTCATTCCACCACCACATTATTATTGCTCTAGAATTTCATCTGATATTTTCCCCATATCTGCTTTATGGAATTAAAAGCCTGGTGTACGTGTAATTTTGTTGCTGTCTTGGTCATCCACAAGTGGATAGCTTTTAACAAAGAGAAATTTATTCTCTCTCAGTATCTCACAGGCTGCAAGTCCAAATTCAAGGCATCAGCTCCAGGAGAAGGCTTTCTCTGTTGGCTCTGGAGGAAGGTCCTTATGATGCATCAGTCTTCCCTTGGTCTGGGAGCATCTCAGCACAGGAACCTCAGGTCCAAAGGACACACTCTGCTCCCAGCACTGCTTTCTTGGTGGTATGAGGTTCTCGTGTTTCTGTGTTTGCTCCTCTCTTTTGTATCTCAAAAGAGATTGGCTTAAGACACTATCTAATCTTGTAGACCTCATCAATATAACTGCTGCTAATCCATCTTATTACATCATAGTGATGGAGTTTACAACACATAGGGAAATCACATCAGATGATAAAATGTAGACAAGCATGCAATACTGGGAATCATGACCTCGCCAAGTTGGCAGATATTTTGGGGGGACCCAATTCCTGGCAGTTGCCATTGAGTCAGCTCCAGCTCATGATGACCTGGTGTATAACAGAAGGAAACATGGACCAGTCTTGCACCATCTTCATGATCCTTGGTATGTTTGAGTTCATCGTTGCAGCTATTAGGTCAATCAACCCATCTTCCGGAAGGCTTCCCTCATTTTCCATGACCCTCTACTTTACCAACCATGATGTCGTTTTCTAGCAATGGCTTTTCCTGATGATGTGTTCAAAGTAAGTGAGCTGAAGTCTCGCCGTCATTGCTTCTAAGGAGCATTCTGGCTGTATTTCTTCTAAGATTGGTTTGTGTGTTCTTCCGGCAGTCCATGGTATATTCAGTATTCTTTGCCAACACCACAGTTCCAATGCATCAATTCATCTGTTTTCCTTTTTCATTGTCCGGCTTTTGCTATCTGCCACACATGTCATCCAAACTGCGTAGTGGGTATCTCTCTCTGCCGCTCCGAGGGTTTTGGTGCTGAGTAACATTGGTCTGTGAGCTTCCATTCAATCACCCTGGTGACTTGTTCTCTCCATGTCTGCAGAGAGTGGTGACTTTACTGAGCTTGCAGCTTTGGGAGTAGAAAGAGAAATACTGCCAACTTCAGTAAGAGGTTCCAGCTCATCGGTGCCCAGACTCCTGGCTCACAGGAACTGTGAGAAACAAGTGTGTGTGTGTGTGTGTGTGTGTGTGTGTGTGTGTGTGTGTGTGTATTGAGCTGCTAAGTCTAAGGATGATTTGTTATGTGGCAAGTGATAACCGACACATCATCTACAGAGACGGAAAGAAACACCAACTACCCTGTCACGCAGGACAGCTCTCCCGGCTTGAGCACCCTACCCAGCTGGCTTTCGGTGGCCGTTCACGGGCACCGTTGACTCTGCGTTAGCGGGTCTGCGGTGGCGGCGTGTGAGCTTGCAGTGACGAGGTTCGCTGTGACAATAAGGACAACGGCACACGCCAACATCACCACTGTCGCGCCTGGCAGACACCTGGAGCTCAGACACGTCTCCCTGCACCCCACTGCACTCCTGGCAGGGCTGGGGCCGCGTGAGGGTGCACAATTTAAAAGGGTGGTGCAAATGGTGAACACTCCCGGCTGCTAACCTAAAGGTTGAAGGTTCGAGTCCATCCACAAGTGCCTCAGAAGAAAGGCTTGGCGATCCACTTCCAAGAAATCAGCCATCGAAAACCCTATGGAGCACAGTTCTACTCTGACGCACATGGGGTTGCCATGAGTAGGGGTTGCCTCCACGGCAACTGGCTCCCTCTTGGCGTGGTGCCAATTCAGGCTGGCCCCCTCCACTGCAGCCTGGGGGTGCCTTGCCCTCACGGGAGCTCAGCAATGATGGCTTAAAATACACTTTATTTTTTCTGTTACAATGCTCATTATGGAAACTCTAAAAATTCCCCAAAGGAGAAAAGTACCACCCCAGAGGTCATCAGAGTCAATAGTTCCCTGCGTTTCTTGCGGTCTCTCTGCTGTAAACATCTTTGCAGAAGCGTGATGGCTTTGCGTACCTCTGTTGACACCCCTCTACTTGTGGTCTTTTTGGACGGTCAAAATGCTGCCGCTTACTGGGGAAAAGATGAAAAGTACAGAAAAAAGAAAAAATACAGTGTTCCTGAATGGTACATGGAGAAATCGCTCAGATGGTGTGGGTTTTGTTACGTACATTTTCACCACGATAAAATTAAAAATAAAATACAATTTTAAAAGATTATCCCAAAGCCCACGCCAGGCATGCCCCTGTTGGTGTATTTCTGCACGTTTCATACTTGGTTGGAGTGAGCTGTCTCCCCCTCTCACCCTCCTGACCCCCTGCTCTCGTCAGGGACTCTCCCAGGTTCTCACGAGGAAAGGTGGCATCAAGAGGCTGGCCAGCCATTGTTTCTGGCAGAGTGTTGACAACTCCCCAACACACACACGCAAATGTGGACCATTCAGTGTCCAGTAATCATGCAGAAAACCCACTCCTCCAACTCATGGGTGCTGAGCAACTCCCAGGGCCCAGGGGGTCTGGTACCCGCGGTGAAGTACTGGACAGACAAGCCCCTGCCCTCCTGGGACCATGCACCGGACATTGGTGACTGAAGTCGTCTGCAGAGAGGACACCACCTCATGATTCTCTGCCCCGTGTGGGGGACAGTAGTGTGCTGTAGAGGGTCTGGCAATCTTTGCATCCACTGCTGCCTTGGGGGAGAGGCGCGGGCTCCACAGAACTCCAAGACTGGGGAAGAAGGCAGAATTGAGAGGGACAGTGACGAGGGCCCTGAGCCTGGGGCTCACCCCATAACCCACCATCCAGCCAGGTTCCAGTTAGCGTCCAAACGGGTACTGCCACACTGTGCTTCTTGGCCTGTGATTAGTTCACTGTTGCTTGATTCTGCTTCTTGGGTATCTACAGGATGTCTTCTGAAGCTTTTCAGAGAGATGCACGGCCGTCATATTTACTGTTGTTAGTTCCTGTCCACTCGGCCCCTGATGTACTGTGACCTCATGCACCCCCTCCCTTCCTCCCCCCACAAAAAAACCCCTGTTGCTGTAGATTTCAACTCATAGCGACTCTATAGGACAGAGTAGAACTGCCCCATAGGGTTTCCAAGGAGCAGCTGGTGGATTCAAACTGCCGACCTTTCCGTTAGCAGCTGAGCACTTAACCACTGCACCACCAGGGCTCCCACCTCTTTCACAACAGAACAAAATGCTGCCTGGTCCTGCACCATCTCAATGGTGGGTTTCAGATCAGACCATTGCAATCCATAGGATTTTCACTGGCTAGTCTTTGGCAGTAGATTGCCAGGCCTTTCTTCTTAGTCCATCTTAGTGTGGACTAAGATGATGTTCAGCAAACCTGTTCAGCATCACAGCAACAAGCAAGCTTCCAGACGGGTGGTGGCTGCACATGAGGTGCATTGGCCAGGAATCGAACCCGGGTCTCCCACATGGAAGGCAAGAATTCTACCGCTGAGCCCCCGCTGCCTCGTGTTATATTTACCAGCCATTGTGTATAGGAGAACACCTTCCCACTTTTTTCACCAATTTACATGACCATGAAAATCAAAAGTCACAGTGATTTCCCCTCCACCTCTGAGGCTGCTGCTCTGCTCCCCGCTAAAGCTGGTGCTCCGGGTGAGAAACCCGGGCCGGCCAGGCTTTGCTTCTTCGCAGGGAATGTGATGAACAGAACTAAGACCAGGAAGAGAGCGCCCGGCTAGCAAGGGAGCCGCAGCCTGGCACAGCCATGCCCAGTGGGAGCAGGAGGGAATTCGCAGGGCTGCAGAAATCACCAACAGAGGCCGAATCCCGAAGGTCCCCCTGTGAGCACGTGCCCAAGCTGAATCCAGGATGTGGCAGGAAGCTGCCTGCGCAGGAAAAGGCTACATAACCATGCACAGGGCACCTGTGTGCAGCGGCAGCGAGGCCTCCGAGATGGGGTCCCTGCAGCAAGGTGCAGGAGACCTGTGTGACCATCGTGGTGCTTCTGGCCCCGATGTCCCGTGGGGCAGCCACGTCTTCCGTCTTCCTTCTTGCCTCCAGCCCACCCACCGATGCCCGGAAGAGGACTCTACTGGGCCACGCGGGGCGGACCTGTCCTGACGCTTTCTGCGAGCCAGCTCTGAGCTGAACGATGGTTGGCTGATGAGCGCAGTGAGGGCACCATTGGGAGAGGAGAGGGGAGCAAGCCCACCATGCCCTCCCGGTGTGAAGGGGAGAGGGGGCGCAACCGTGCGGTTGGGAGTGTTCTCTTTCACAGGATGCTGTGGGCTGAGCCTTCTCTTCTTCACTTGGGAGGGGGGCTGGACCCTGACAGCTCGCTTGTCTGAGACCAAAAAACAGCTGCCAACCACCCACAGCAACGTGGGGACAGGGGAGGCAGCCATGCTTGGGAGCACCCCAGAACCGCTGGGCGTCAGGGTCAGTCTCCAGACAGGGGACACCCAGGGGGTGGGGTGGGGGGCGGGACCACAGGGTGCAAGGAGTAACCAGGTATGAGCAGTGTGGCCGGCGCTGGAGGGGCAGAGATGAGGCCACAGGGTCTGCCAGGTGCCGGGGAAACCAGGCTTAGGTGTTCTGGGCTGACAAGGAGTAGCTAGGGGATGCTAGGTAGGGCAGGGCAGGTAGTGTCCCCTCCAGGGGACAGGGGTCAGGGTCAGGGCGTGACCTGGAGGAGGTGAGAGGAGATGGGTTTGGGAGGGGCCCAGGTTTGGGGGACAAGACTGTTCCCAGGGGGCCAGTGACCTAGGAGAAGCCCCCTGCTCCTCGGTGCCAGGAGCTGGGCCCCAACCTCCCTCGCTGAGCAGCTGTTCCAGAGAAGAATTCGTCCAGGCCCCAGGGGTTCCCCACAGATAGGGGTTCCCCACAGATACGGGGCAGTGGTCAAAGGCTCCGGGGCACGGAGACCCAGAGAAGGAGCTTTGCTTTCAGGCTTTC
>NW_004444064.1:2526424-2534222 GCF_000243295.1 Trichechus manatus latirostris
ACACACACACACACACACACACACACACACACACACACACACACACGTGGATGGAAGTGGTTGGAAGGAAAGAGGATGCTGATTGAAACTGCCTTTGTCTTCACTGAAAGCGGCAAACAGATACCCTGGGGCTGCCCCCGCCCCGAGCGCCTGGGCGCGCGGATGGCGAGGGGGGCGCCGGCGCAGTCAGGCCGCGCCCGGAGCGCAAGAGGACAGCGGGAGCCACGCGGCGGCCCCTCCCTTCCTGCTCCGTTCCCCTCCCCCCTGCCTCCCTTCCTCCCTCCCTCGGTGGAGTAACAGCGCCCCCTCTGCTGCCAGGGCAGGGCCGGTCTTCCTCTGCTAAATTCTTCTGATCCTCCTTCCTTCCCCACCATCCACCTCCGCTGCCTTTGGCTCCAAGGAAACGCGGTGGCGGCCAGCGCCGCTTCCCGGACCTACTGTGCGGCTGACTCCAGAGTGGAGCGAGGGGTGACCCGGCCTCCCGCTGGCTCAATGTCTCAGCACAGTCGCGAACCTAGGTTGGGTAGGGGGCCATCCATACCTCCCCCCGCCCGGTGGGACCCTCTGCGCCCCTCCGGGCAGAGAACGCGCGTCTGGACTTCAGGGAGGTGGGCGCTGCAGAAGAGGGCGACCCCCACCACGGAGGCCAGCAGGGAGGAGACCGAGGGGTCCTTGCGAAGGCCAGCAGGGCAGGGAGGTGCAGACCCCAGCACAGGAGAGGGGTTCCGACATGACATCTCTCCCTCCAACCCCCATGTCTTGGTGCCAGGGCCCCCGATGGGCCATGCTTGTGCGCAGCAGGTCCCGACCAAGCCCCACAGGGGCCATTAGAACGAGTCTAGACCCCGGCTTAGGGGTGAGGCCTCCAAGGCTCTCTTCCCTGGGCGGGAGGACACCCTGCTATCACCTCCATAGCACATGCTCAGCGCCCTCAGTTTCCCTGTGGGGTCTGGAGAGGGGTCTGTCCACCAGATGGGCCTCCCCAGGAGCCCTGCATCCCTAAAGCCGGAAACATGGGGTCTCAGCAAAGTGTGGAACCACGTCTGTGCTGACTCCAAGCCGCCTGGGGACCTCGGGTAGGGAATGACCACCACACCCTTGCCGCACGGCCACCGTGGGCTGGAAGGGGGCACAGCGCACACCGCCCTGGGGAAGTGGCACCCTGCCCCACTGGAGGGGCTCCTTTTGTTGTCTGGGGCCTGGCCTGGTGCCCACATGGGCATCTCTGACTGGTGGGTGGGGGCGAGGGTGGATGGGACTGAGGGACGATGGACAAGTGGCCTCAGCCCCAGATAGAGAAATCAGGACCCAGCTGGACAATTCCGAGTGTCTGTTCTCTGTGTTGTCACTGAAACTTCTGCCCCTGCAACATACGATCTCAAATACTGTGGTCAGACAGCAGATAGTCCCTACAGTGGCAGGGATCCAGGTGCGGGGGAGGGTCCCTGGGTGCCCGGGGGCCCCATCCTGCGTGACCTATCTGAGCCCTTTTCGTGGGGGCTCCTGATGTTGAGGTCCCCCTTGCCCTCCGTGCAAACTCACCTGCTCACACCCCCCATGTGTCCCGTGCCTTCAGCACGTCTCCACGGAAGGGAAGTGGCTGGCTATGAGCCCTCCCCTCACTGAGGTTTGGGGGTGTTGGCCTCGGCCGCCCATCAGCTGGCCACACCCCGGTACATGAACAACATATGGGGTCCCATGCGGGGCCCACTGTCCCCTGGAGTGGGCTGTGCACTGACGTCTGGGGTCAGGACAGAGCCTGGACCTCCTGGCCCACGGGGGGTGACCCTGGGCCCCCCAACGTGACTGTGCTGTACATGCTCTGGGGGTCCGCCAAGCCGGCCTGCAGGGCCTGGATCCAGGTGTGGAGCTCCTACTAGGTGGGGCCCTTCTGGTTTTCAGACAACCAGATGACCAGCATGGGTGGAGTCCTAGGGCCAGCTTTCAGTCCTAAGGCTAGAGTGACAGTCCCCGGCCACCGCATGGCCAGGTGAGCCCTTCAGACGATGCTGCCCTCGGGGGTAAAATCCGCTATGGCCAGATACGGGGCTCTTGGTCTGAAATGGCGTGTCTTCATTGCAGTTGTACATTTACAGCCACAGCGTGTTCGGCGTACAGGGGCTTCCAGCTGCGTTTCCCAGGCGATGCGCACTCATGGAGGCAGGCCAGCCAGATCTCACCCCATGTGTCCAGATGAGGACACTGAGTCACTTGGCTGGTGCATGGCCCAGCGAGACCTGATCACTGGCCATGGGTGCCCTTGCCTCTCGGGCCGGGCCCTTCCCTCCCCACCAGGGCCCTCGGATATGGTGGGTGGTCCCACACTTGGCTCTAGAAGAGGCCTCAGGGCCACAGGGTTGGGGGGCCGTGGACAGGAAGCAGCTGGGAAGAGGGTAGGCCCGGCCCTCTGGTGTTGATGGTGTCACAGTTGGGTGGGGAGAGGGCGTCATTGGGGAAGTGTCCAAACTGCATCACGTCCCCCTAGCCACCCTGGGGTCTCCCAGCCCAGTGCGGCGTGTCCTGGGGTCCTTCTGGCTCTGATGTGCAGGAAGGAAATTTGCCCTGGACAGTGGGCCTGCCCTCTGCCTTCAAGGAGGCTTGGAGTAGAGAGGTTAGGGGTTT
Source organism: Trichechus manatus latirostris (assembly GCF_000243295.1). NCBI lineage: Eukaryota > Metazoa > Chordata > Mammalia > Sirenia > Trichechidae > Trichechus > Trichechus manatus. The sequence continues at coordinate 2,529,047 of NW_004444064.1, forward strand.
TCCACGCAGAAGCTCCGGGAGGGGCATGGCAGCCCAGCCCATGGGCTGGCTGGCACTGAGCCCAGGAGGTGACAGGGGCTAAGTGGAGGGGCATCCCTCCGAGCGACTAGGGCGTCTCCTGGAAGTCCGGCTTGTCTCAGGCGGGGTGGGGGAGCGACGCCCTCACTTACACACACCAAAGACTCAAACCTCTGGCTTCTGCTGAACAGAGACCTTTCTGATTTCTTTTTAATGCTTCAACTGTAGAGTGAATTTTTCTCCCAACTTAGAATATGATTCATCTAGGAAAAGCATGTTTTCTACAGTCATACACACTGTCTCCAGGGTGCCGTGCCTGTGCGGATTTGGAAACCCACTGATGCCAGGTTGGCCCACCGCCCTGTCCCCCCAGCCGCCCCCGTCCACCCCCAGCACTGCCCTGTCCTCCAGTACCACCTTGTCCCCCGGCCCCATCTTGTTCCCCCAGCCCTACCCGTCCCTCCAGCTCTGCCCCGTCCCGTGGCACTGCCCCGTCCCCCGGCCCTACCTGTCCCTCCAGCACTGCCCTGTCCTGTGGCACTGCCCCGTCCCCCAGCACAGCCCTGTCCCCCGGCACAGCCCTGTCCCCCGGCACTGCCCCGTCCCCCAGCACAGCCCCGTCCCCCGGCACTGCCCCATCCCCCAGCACAGCCCTGTCCCCTGGCACTGCCCCGTCCCCCGGCACTGCCTGTCCCCCGGCACTGCCTGTCCCCTGGCACTGCCTGTCCCCTGGCACAGCCCCGTCCCCCGGCACTGTCCCGTCCCCCGGCACTGCCTGTCCCCTGGCACAGCCCTGTCCCCCGGCACTGCCCCGTCCCCCAGCACAGCCCTGTCCCCTGGCACTGCCCTTAGAAAAGTTGTGCAAACCCCAGCAGAAAATGAGGTGAAGGGTCGAGGGCAGCGCTCACATAAGTACTCTGGGCTGCTGGGCTGACATCCAAGCCTGTAACCCGCAGGACTGGAGAAGCGGTGAGGGGTGTTAGTGCCCACTGCTGGGAAGTGTGGGGAGCGAGCCCTGCCATGCCCTGCTGGGGGAGAACAGTGGAATACGTACGGACCCCATCCACAGCGCCACCACAGCTGGGGGTGCCACCCACAGACACATTTACCGAAAGCTCCTGGGCGCCTGTTCATTGTCTCATTGTCTGTAACAGAAAAGACCAGGTAACACGCCGCAGGCTCCCAATAGGGGATTGTCCAAGGGCCTGTGGGTCCATGCAACAATCCTGGGGTCCACCTGTGCAGAGGAGTGGCTGGGGGGCAGGGCAGGGTCCAAGCGGGCACCAGACGAGACACAGAGTGCCATTCCGAGGCTCCACCAATATAAAAAGCACCTGACTGACAAGAGCCAGACAAGAAGGGGGAGAGCATTTAGTCCACGTGTATTCATCTTGAAATTGGGAGGCGGGGGCGCAACTTAGAAACCGCCCGTGTGCCCCAGTGCCCCTCGCTGCACCTCTGCACCTGTGCAGTGTGGGGAACGGGGGGAGGTGAGGGTCCCAGGACGAGGTGGCCCTACAGCACACAGGGGCATGTCGGATCAGAGCCTGTCCTATGCTCCTGGGAGAGCCTGGGAGACCCAGGGCGGGGAGAGACTTCATGCTCCCCAGGAATCACCTCCCGGCTGTTTTCCTTTATTTTAATCACTGCAGCGCAAATGCTCCGCGTTCCTGTAACAGGCAATGAGAAGCCATCTGCAGTCTCCTCCGACCTCCCTCCCAGCCCCGAGGGCTGGCTGTCCTCAGCTGTGCTCCAGGAGCCTGGCGGGTCATCTGAGCCCTTCCAAGTGCCATGCACCGCGTGGTCCGGTTATTCTTGTTCGAGTGTCCAAAGTCAGGAGCTGCCTTGTGCAGTCAGAGTGAGATGCAGAAGCTTTGCTGGGCTGCGAGTCCACTGAAAAGATGCTGGTAACTGGACAGGGGACCCAAAAAGAAACCACACCAGGGGGACGTGATCCCAAAATTCACCCTCCAAGCTGGACCCTCTAGAGGGCAAAGCGAGCCCTTCTGGGATCTCGCAGAGCATCCTGGGTGGTGGGACGAGGTCACTGCCTCCCAGGCAAAGAGCAGGAGGGCCCACGGCCACCCCAGCTATGCCCCTGCCGCACAACCTCACCTGGTCCCTCCTCTGGGAGCCCTTCTTCACCTCTCCCTTCGAGCGGGGAGCACAGAGATAGGGGAACACTCAGGGTGGGAGGCAGGAAGGACAAAGTGAGGGGTCTGAGTGTCATTCCTGTCCTGGACATGGAGGGGTTGAGTGGACCTGGCCCTGGTCACTCCAGACCCCAGAGGCCCTGTTCACAAACTGTTTGTTCCCCAATATTTCCAGGGTCCTTGGAAGCTACAGGTCTTCAGGGCAGGCGCCCCTTCCTTTGTAAAAAGATGTTTCTTTGCCTGAGTGGGCTGGGGTGGGCGCATGGACCCCCTGGAGGCACAGGCTGAGCGTGGCAGCTGCCTGGCCTCCCTCATGTGTCTGTAGGGGTCCCAGGACCCCCTGTGCACTGGACACAGGGAGGAGGGCTCCAGAATGCCAGGGGACATGGGACCCATTGACTGTGGGTTTGGACAGTGTCATGGTTTGAATTATGTCCCCCCAAAAATGTGTATATCAGTTTGGCTGGGCCATGATTCCCGGTATTGTGTGATTTTCCTGTATGTTGTAAACCTGCCTCTATGATGTTAATGAGGGAGGATGGGTGGCAGTTGTGTTAGTAAGGCAGGACCTGATCTACAAGACTGGATTGTGTCCTGAGGCAATCTCTTGAGATATAAAAGACAGAAGTGAGCAGTGAGACGGGGGGACCTCATACCATCAAGAAAGCAGTGCCAGGAGCAGAGCACGTCTTTTGGACCGGGGTCCCTGCGCCGAGAAGCTCCTAGTCAGGGGGAACACTGATGAGAAGGCCAACAGAGAGAGAGAAAAAGCCTTCCTCTGGAGCTGACGCCCTGAGTTTGGACTTTAAGCCTACTTTGACTGTGGGGAAATAAACTTCTCTTCATTAAAACCATCCCCTTGTGGTATTTCTGTTGTAGCAGCGCTAGATGACTAAGACAGGCAGGTTAATCTTTTTCCAGTTACCTCATACCAGCCTCTGGTTCTATGGAAAAAGCAAAACATCTGGCAATCATATTTCTTTAATAGCTGTCTGAGCCTGTGGGAGAAGGCTGGCTCCTTTCCTGAGAGCCGAGAGCAGATTTAGATGTTGTGGGAGCCCAATGGGAGGGAGGCGGCCAGCTGGGGCAGGGGGCGGGGGCTTCCCGGGCAGCCAGGCCGATGGGACCCACCACTGCCCGCCCTCCGGACACCTGGGCTCCTGGCCCTCCAGCGGTGGCCAAGGGCAGCCAGAGCATTCCTGTGAAGGGGACTCATTTCCCGTGCGCCGACCTCCCAGTGGCTCTGGGGGCTGCAGGGGCTGGCAGCTCTGCAAGGAGACGGGAAGGAGTGGGGCCTCCTTGTGAGAAAACACAGATGCTGGTCGTGTGAGACCACCCAGGACCCAGGGTCCCGCACCCGCTGCGCCTGGGGCTTCTCGGCCTCCCACAGACACTGCCGCCCCAGGGCGGGGGCTCTGACTCTCCCTGGGGCACTTCGGGGATTCCATCCGTCCATGGGTTTCTAGCCCCATGTCCAGCCCTGAGGGCAGGCTGGGGGAGTACAGGAGGGTCTTCTCCCCCGACCCCTGGCTCTGAGCTTCCTGGAGGGTGGGAGTCATGCCCTCAGCCCACTGCCTCTGGCACTCAGAAAGGCTGAAGGAGGCTCTAGTGCCCACGGGTCGGGGCGCTGGGCCCCCTCACTGCTCTTGTAAACCCCACACTCGCCTTCTTACTGGGGCAAGTGTCCCTCCTCCTTGGGGTCCCCTTCCCCCACTGGCTAACAAGGCGTTCTTGGCCAGAGATGGCTCTGGCCACGGCCCCATCGCCTGCCCGATCTCAGTCACAAAGCCTGAGTTAGCAGAGAGGGACAGGATTCGGCCAGGGGTCCCTCACAGGCCAGCGGCGCCTGGGGAAAAGGAAGTGCTCCTTCCCGCTGAGGCACTAGCACAGAGTGACCTCGTTTTTTGTCACTGTGTCCCTGTCCCAGCAGCCCTCGCCCCGTCAGCTGCCTCCCGAAGGTCTCCCCCCAGGACGACCACGTCTGAAGTGCCGTGCGGACCCTCCCTCTCTCAGCCCAGTCATGCGATGGCGTCGAGATGCTGCTGGGGTCGTGCCTGAGGTAGCTGGGCGGTCAGAGCTGGGTTCTGGCCAGCTCGGCCACCCCCTCGCTCTGTGACCAGGGCAGAGGCCCCAGGTGCTCGCCCGTGGCCCAAATGGACAAAGAAATGCCCGCTAGCCCCGCTCCTGTGGCCCATGGCCTTTATTTCTGTTTGGGGATTGAAGTGGCAAAGGCTGTGGCAGCTGTGGGCCCGGTTGACCGTTCCGGACTCACGGAGCACCCTTAGGCCTCCCCGGGCCTCAGCACACCAAATGAAACCCCCACGCTTTCCTTCCCCCAAAGAGAATCTTCTGTGGGGCTGCGTGGCTGCCGGGGTCCCAGGAGGAGCCCATCATCTGGCACCACAACCTTCCCCAGACAAGGACACAGTTCTTAACTATCCTTAAAGTGTTTTGAAGCTTCAGGCCATGGACCAGGTGGGCCACCCAGTTCTGGGCTGCGGGTGGGCGGCCGGCCTGGGGTATAGGGCTGCTGGCCCCCGTTCAGGTGGCAGGTGGTGCTGGGGAAGGGGGTCCACCGGTGGGAGGCGCCCCCCTTAGGAGGGGGAAGGGAAAGGTGCCGGGGCCTGGGTTCCCGCCAGGTCTGGCAGAGTTCCGGCCCAAGGATGGCGTAAATTTTCTCTCTGCAAACATGGCCTCAAATGTAAAAGCTGTGATTGCTGTTTCAGTATGAGGGGCGGGCAGAGGGCTGTTGACCCCTCACTCCTGACCACTGCCTGAGCTGGCCCAGCAGGCCCGGGTGTCCAGCAGTGATCCAGGCCCAGAGCTGGCTGGCTGGTGGTTTAAGCCAGTGCTTCCCCTCAAAGGGGACAGGACAGGACACAGCTTCCTCCATCAGGTGGCACACGGGGTTAAGGTTAAGGTTAGGGTTAGGGCTAGGGTTAAGGTTAGGGCTAGGGCTAGGGCTAGGGCTAGGGTTAGGGTCAGGGTCAGGGTCAGGGTTAGGG
>NW_004444064.1:2535309-2540320 GCF_000243295.1 Trichechus manatus latirostris
AGGGTCAGGGCTAGGGTTAGAGTTAGGGCTATTGTTATTGTTATGGTTAGGGTTAGGGTTAGGTTTAGGGTTAGGGTTAGGGTTAGGGTTAGGGTTAGGGTTAGGGTTAGGGCTAGTGCTAGGGCTAGGGTTAGGGTTAGGGTTAGGGTTAGGGTTAGGGTTAGGGTTAGGGTTAGGTTTAGGGTTAGGGTTAGGGCTAGGGGTAGGGTTAGGGTTAGGGCTAGGGCTAGGGCTAGGGTTAGGGTTAGGGTTAGGGTTAGGGTTAGGTTTAGGGTTAGGCTTAGGCTTAGGCTTAGGGTTAGGCTTAGGCTTAGGCTTAGGGTTAGGCTTAGGCTTAGGCTTAGGGTTAGGTGTATGGCTAGGGTTAGTTTTAGGGTTAGGCTTAGGGTTAGGGTTAGGGTTAGATTTTGAGACAGTAGGTAGTAGCCATGACGGATTGTGTGTCCTCTTTTACCGGCAATGAGGAAGTTTTTTATAGCCCGCTCTGTTACCCATAGTCCTGTCTTGGTAGACTGTAATCCCTGGGGACCTGGTTGTGGGTGAAGCAGGCCGCCCACTGGTGACTAGGATACTCGAGGGCTCGGGGGCCTAGTTTTGCCTGGCCGGCTGTGCTGCTTAGCCTACCTCTTCCAAGGCGTCTATGGTTCACCTTGGTATCATCCATCCCAGATGGAAGCATAGGTCACCACACGTTCCTCCCTGTCTTGCCGGAGCCCTTCAGGCCCCCAGAAAGCTGGATAATCCTGGAAACAGCATGCTGAGGAATAACAGCTCAGAGCTTTCCCTGGACAGGAAGCACTTGGGAGGGCCTGGGGCGCCCTCTGCTGGCCCTGGATGGTCCATCGGGTCAAGGTGGAGCTAGGGGAGGGGACAGTACACTCCAGGACCCAGGGCCCATGACCAGGACCAGGACCCAGAACTAGGACCAGGACACTGGACTTACTACCCAGGACCCAGAATAAAACCTCAGGACTCAGGACTAGGACCCAGGACGTAATGCTTAGGGCCCAGAAACCAGGGTCCCAGGACTTAGGGTCTCAACCCAGGATGAAGACTGAGGACCAGGTCCCAGGATTAGGAACCAGGACCCAGGACTCAGGACCCAAGAACCAGCATAAGGGCCCAGGACCAGGACTCAGTCTCAGGACCCAGAAGTCAGGACCCAGGACTCAGACAAGGAACTAGGGCCTATAATTCCTAGCCTAGGGCTCTGGCCCCAAGACCTAGGATCAGGACTGGAACCCAAAACACAGAACTCAGGGCCTAGACTGAGCTTCAGGATTCAAGACCAAGACCCAGGACCCAGGATTAGGACCTGGGACCCAGGACTCAGGACCCAGGACCCAGGACCAGGACCAGGGCCAAGACTCAGGACCCAGGACCCAGGAATAGGACCGAGAACCCTGGACTCAGGACCCAGGAACCAGGACTCCAGACCCAGAAACCAGAACAAGGACCCAGGATTAGGACTCAGGACCCGGAACCCAGGGCCCAAGAACAAGGACCAAGACCCAGGAACAAGGACCAGGATGCAGGAACAAGGACTGGGACCCAGGACTCATGACCTGGGTTCAGGATCTCAGCCTCAACCCTCAGGACCCAGGATCAGGACCCAACACTCAGGATCCAGGACTCAGGACCCAGGGTCCAGGACTCAGAGTCTAGGACTAGGAACCAGGATTTATGACCCAGGGCCCAAGACTCAGATGCAGCGATCAGTGCCCAGTACCCCTGACCAGAACCAGGGCCGAGGACCCATGACTCAGGACCCAGGACCCAGGACCCAGGACCTAGGATCTAGGACACAGGACTCAAAACCCAAGACATAGGACAAGAGAACACAGGCCCAGAATCCAGGACCCAAAAACCAGGACTCAGGGGCTAGAACCTAGGACTCAGGGTCAAGGACCGAAGAAGTAGGACACAGGACCTGGGACCCAGGATGCGGAACCCAGGCCCAGGATCCAGGACACAGGACTAAGACCAGGACCCAGGACTCAAGACCAGGACCCAGGACACATGACTTGGGATCAAGGACCCAGGATCCAGGATTAGGACTCCGGACCCAGAACCCATAATCTGGGACCAAGGATCCAGGATGCAGGATACAGGACCCAGGACCCTGGACCTCAGGCCTTACCCCCGCCCTCCCCAGATGCCTGGAAGACACCAAGGCTGAACAAGCCTTCCACTGGGACAGTGGGTTTGTGTGACCCTTCAACCCAGGTCCCCGATCCTGCCTGGGGAACCTGTTTGGAGCAGCGGTGTGGCATGGGGTCAGAGGTGCTCAGCGATGGCAAACTCAGAGTCTGACCTTGGCATTGCCATCCCCAGGCCCAGCCCCGGCCTTGGGTAGTGAGGCCGTCTGACTCCCCACCCCACCCTATAGGTACTGTGGGATGGAGTGGGCAGCCCTGGGTCAGCAGTGGTGGATTGCCCTGCAAGCTCCGGAGTCCACCAGCCAGACCCCTGCTCCAAGCCCCCTGTGGGACTTTGAGGGTGACACTCACTCCAGGAGATTTCAACCTGGATCCTGAGTCCAATGGCTGTGCACCAGAGGGAGGACTGGGCCCCCAATGCCAGGTGTGTCCTGGGGAAGAATGTTAGAGGAGTCACTTATGGGCGCTGGCCAGCCCAGGAACCAGGTGTGGCCCAGGAGGGGCAGCCATGGCTGCTGTGAGCTTTCAGCCCTGGGGGCTCTTGAGAGAGCACCTGGGGTAGTGGGGTTTGGTCAGAGCCCCCCATAGCGGTCACCATGAATTGCACCCTGGGCTGGCACCATGGCTAGGGCTATGTAGGCTGCCTCACTCACTTCTTGAGAGAAACCCCCACGTCGCAGACAAGAAATGGGCTCAGAGAAGGTCAGTGTTTGGTTTTCTGGGATTACCATAACAAAACATCACAGCTAGTGGATTATAAGGTTATATTTGTCATCGCACAGTGGTGGAGACTGGGAGTCTGAGATCGGGGTGTCGGCCGGGTTGATTCCATTTGAGGCTCTGAGGGAGAAGCTGTCCCACGCCCCTCTCCTAGTTTCTGGTGGCCCCAGGCGTCCCTTAGCTTGCAGCTGCAGCGTCACATGATGTCCTTCCTCTGTCTCCCAGTCTCTGCGTCAATTCTCCTCTTTCACGAGGACATCACTCACTTTGGACTAGGCCCCACCCTGCTCCAGTGTGACCTCATGTGAACCCGACTGATAACATTTTCAAAGACTCTCTTTCCAAATAGGGTCACATTCACAGGCAGAAGGGTTAGGAATTTAACATAAATTCAATATATGTTGTTGTTGTCAGGTGAGCCAAGTCGGCTCTGACTCATTGCGACCCCATGTGCGACAGAATGAAACCCTGCCTGGTCCTGCGCCACGCTCACGATCGTTGTTATGCTTGAGCCCATTGTTGCAGCCACTGTGTCAATCTGTCTTGTTGAGGGTCTTGCTCTTTTTCGCTGACCCTTGACTTTATCAAGCATGGTGTACTTCTCCAGAGACTGGTCCCTCCTGATAACATGTCCAAAGTTCATGAGGTGACTTGTAGGAGCATTTTTGCTGTACTTCTTCCAAGACAGATTTGTTCGTTCTTCTGGCAGTCCATAGTATACTCAATATTCTTTGCCAACACTGTAGTTCAAATGCATCAATTCTTCTTTGGTCTTCCTTATTCATTGTCCAACTTTCGCATGCATATGAGGTGATTGAAAATACCATGGCTTGGGTCAGGCGCAGTTTAGTCCTCAAAGTGACATCTTTGCTTTTTAACACTTCAAAGAGGTCTTTTGCAGCAGATTTGCCCAATGCAATACCTCATTTGATTTCTTGACTGATGCTAACATGGATGTTGATTGCGGATTCAAGTAAAATTAAATCCTTGACAACTTCAATATTTTCTCCATTTGTCATGATGTTGCTTATTGGTCCAGTTTTGAAAATTTTTGTTTTCTTTATGTTGAGGTGTAATCCATACCAAAGTCAGTAAGTGCTCCAAGTTCTCTTCACTTTGAGCAAGCAAGGTTGTGTCATCTGCATAACGCAAGTTGTTAATGAGTCTTCCTCCAATCTTGATGCCACATTCTTCTTCTTATAGTCCACCTTCTCAGATTATTTGCTCAGCATACAGATTGAATAAGTATGGTGAGACAATACAACCCTGATGCATAGCTTTCCTGACTTTAAACCAAGAAGTAGCCCCCGTTCTGTTCGAATGACTGCCTCTTGGTCTATGTACAGGTTCCTCATGAATACAACTAAGTGTTTGGGAATTCTCATTCTTTGTAATATTATCCATAATTTGTTAGGATTCACACAGTCTAATTCCTTTGCGTAGTCAATTAAACACAGGTAAACCTCTTTCTAGTATTCTCTGCTTTCAGCCAAGATCCATCTGACATCAGCAATGACATCCCTGGTTCTCGGTCCTCTACTGAATCTGGCCTGAATTTCTGACCATTCCCTGTCGATGTACTGCTACAACCATTTTCGAATTATCTTTAGCAAAATTTTACTTGCATGCGATATTAATGATATTGTTTGATAATTTCTGAATTCTGTTGGATCACTTTTCTTTGGAATGGGCACTAATAGAGATCTCTTCCAGTCGGTCGGCCAGGTAGCTGTCTTTCAAAGTTCTTGGCATAAATGAGTGAGTGCTTCCAGTGTTGCATCCCTTTGTTGAAACATCTCAGTTGGTATTCTCTCAGTTCCTGGAGACTTGTTTCTGACCAGTGCCTTCAGTGCTGCCTGGGCTTCCTTAAATACCATCAGCTTTTGATCATACGCTACCTCCTGAAATGGTTGAACATCAACCAATTATTTTTGGTGCAGTGACTGGGTATACCTTCCATCTTTCCAATTAATTTAGTTAATTTAATTTCATTGTTTTATGTTTTTAGTTTAATTTAATAATTTAATATGTTTACTCACTTATTTTAATTATTTTATGAATTTGTTTTTTCAATTTGTTTTATTGTATTTTACCTATTTCATTTTAGCTTTTACTTTATTCTATTTATTATA
>NW_004444064.1:2542173-2554203 GCF_000243295.1 Trichechus manatus latirostris
GTGGTTAAGAGCTACGGCGACCTATCACTGCTAACCAAAAGACCGGCAGTTTGAATCCACCAGCCATGCCTTGGAAACCATATGAGGCAGTTCTGCTCTGTCCTATAGGGTCTAGGTTCGCTATGAGTTGGAATCGACTCAGTGGCAATGAGTTTGGTTTTGGTTTTATTTATTATCTGTCTATCTGTCCATCTATTCTATATCACTGGGTTTATTCTAGCTTTTATTTTTTCCATAATTGTAATTATCTTCTCTGACAGTGAGAAATCTCACTCTCCTATTTGTCACAATATATTTACCTGTTTGCTCAATCCCCCACACACCTGTCAGTTTGTCGTACTGTGGGGGCTTGTGTGTTGCTGCGATGCTGGAAGCTATGCCTGGTATTCAAATATCAGCAGGGTCACCCATGGTGGGCAGGTTTCAGCTGAGCTTCCAGACTAAGACAGACTAGGAAGAAGGACCTGGCAGTTTACTTCTGAAAAGAATTAGCCAGTGAAAACCTTATGAATAGCAGTGGAACATTGTCTGATACAGTGCTGGAAGATGAGCCCCTCAGGTTGGAAGACACTCAAAATACGACTGGGGAAGGGTTGCCTCCTCAAACCAGAGTTGACCTTAATGACGTGGATGGAGTCGAGCTTTCGGAACCTTCATTTGCTGATGAGGCACAACTGAAAATGAGAAGAAATAGCTGCAAACATCCATTAATAATTGGAACGTGAAATGTACAAAGTATGACTCTAGAAAATCTGGAAATCATCAAAAATGAACTGGACTGGTATTGGCCATTTTGAATTGGACAATCATATGGTCGACTATGCCAGAAATGACAAATTGAAGAGGAATGGCGTTGCATTCATGTCAAAAAGAACATTCCAAGATCTATCTTGAAGTACAAGGCTGTCAGGATAGGATAATATCCATACACCTACTACGAAGACCTGTTAATACGACTATTATTCAAATTCATGCACAAACCACTAAGGCCTTTGAATTGTGGTGTTGGTGAAGAATATTGAATACACCATGAAATGCCAAAAAAACGAACAAATCTGTCTTGGAAGAAGTACAACCAGAATGCTCCTTAGAAGCAAGGATGGAGACACTACATCTTACATACTTTGGACATGTTGTCAGGAGGGATCAGTCCCTGGAGAAGGACATCATGCTTGATAAAGTACAGGGTCAGTGAAAAAGAGGAAGACCCTCAACAAAATGGATTGACACAGTGGCTGCAACAGTGGGCTCAAGCATAATGATTGTGAGCATGGCACAGGACCGGGCAGTGTTTCGTTCTGTGGTGCATGGGGTCGCTGAGTCGGAACCGACTTGATGGCACCTAACAAGAACAACTAACAACAGAGTAAATTTTAAGGTCTGGGAGGGCTAGCCTCACAACTCCTCTCCACTTAGGTTTTTCCCCTCCCCTATATTTTCCTGGCTATTCTGGAATGTTTGTTTTTCCATATGAAATTTAAGGTCAATTTGTCTGGATCCATAGAAAGGTTTGTTGGTATTTTTATTGTGATTGCCTTAAATTTATAAAGTAACTCATGGAAAACTGACATTTGATGGTTTTGGGTCTCTACCCAAGAGCAGAGGCTATCCTTCCACTTCTTCAAGTTACTCCTGTGTCTTCCAGGAATGTTGTAACATTTTCTCCTACAGGGCTTGCACATTTTTTAAATGTGCGAAATGTTAAATTTATTCCCAAGAAGTCTACTTTGGTGATGTAATCAGTGGGGAGATCTGAATTTTAGCTGATGAAAAGTTATTTATATGGAAAGCAACCATTCTTTATTAGGGATTTAAAAACTATCCCTATACCTTAAAACAGGCACCCAGGTATGAGTATATAAAAAGCGCAAGTGGATGAGGTCAGAGGTCAGGGCTCCATCCCTGGCTCTGTTTCTCACCTGTGGTCCCAGGAAAGTTGGAACTTCTCCAAGCCTCAGTTTCCATCTGTAAAATGGGGATACAGTGTCTATTCTGGATGGCTGTTGCAAAAATTAAGAAGACTATAAGGTAGTCCACAAATAGTAGGGTTCTTTACATATATTACCTAAAAGATTTGCTTCCAAGCCATCTGAAAAGCTGTGCTACATACTGTGTGAGCCTGTTAGAGGAAGCTCCTGGAGTGGGGCCACCCCTTGTCCATTGAATGGACAGCGCACAACAGACCACACTCTTTGGCTACTCTCCTGCCCTCCCCTCACCTGAGGGGAAAGAAAGAAAATGTAACTGTCTCTGCTAGGCTCAGATGGGGTGTCTAGGGAAGAACAGTGTGACCCACACAGCCCTCCCCCCGAGGGATGACTGTTTCTCAAAGTGAGGCCCCGCGGTCACCTGCACTAGTGTCACCTGGGATGCGGGATGACAATGCAGATTCCCAGTTTGCTCTGCAGACTGCGTCAGAACTGCAGGGTGAAGAGATCAGGAATCTGCATCATCACAAAACTCTGGATGGGTCTTGCATGCCCCAAACCCCGAGGACCACTGCTACTGACCAACGAGGAGGCAGAGTGTTGAGACAAATCACTTAAGAACTCCACTCAAAGTGCATCCTGAAAAGGTACACACAGAGGACTTGGACTTCACGACACAGGGGTCCTTGGCTGGGCGGGGTGGGGAGTTCAGGGCTGCCTGGATGAAGGTACTTGGGATGGGCCAAGCAGAAAGTGTCTCACCCTCCTGACCTTAACAGTGGGATCACTTGGTAGGGACTCTGTATCTGGTGTCTTTCGCTCAGCATAATGCCCTTGAGCTAATCCAAGTTGCTGCGTGAGTTCTTTGACATGTATTGGTTGAGAATGATGGTCCATTCTCATTGCTGGGGAGTGTTTTGTTTCTCTCATTCTGCCGTCAATGGGCGTTCTAGGTAATTTCCAGATGGAGAATATTATGAAGAGCACTGCTATGGATGTCCCAGGACAAGTTTTCCAGTGAACCTACATTCTCGTTTCCCTTGGCCATATACCTAGGCGTGAAATTTACTAGGTCACAGAGCGTGCATGTGTTAACTTCAGTAGTTACTGGTCCATTTTCCAAAGTGGTTGTTCAGTCCCAGCAGCCATTTGTAGGAGTTCTGGTTGCTCCTCTTCCTCTCCCCAAACTGGTGCCTGGTGTATTTTTTCATTTTCCACCAACTCATGGCTGTGTAGTAGCTTCACCTCGTGGTTCTAATTTTCATTTTCCTGATGACTAATGAAACTGGACAACTTTGCATATGCTTATTGCCCATTTGCATGTCATCTTTTCTGAAGTGTCTCTTCTCATCTTTTTCTCATTTGTTCCTTGGGCCGTCTTTTTATTTACATATTCTGGAATCAAGTTCTGTGTCAGATATATGCATTGTGAATATCTTCTCTTTCTAACAAGTTCTTCATGTTATAGCTCAGCTTCTTACACCTTCTTTCATGATTAGCATTTTTGTGAACGGTGTATAAATCTTTGCCCATGGAAAGGTCTGGAAGCTGTCTTCCCATGTTTACCTCTAAAAGCTTGATTGTTTTACTTTTAACATTCAGATATGAAATCCAACTGGAATTGACATTTTTTAATGTAAGGTGTGAGGCAAGACTATTTTTTTTTTAATGCCTTTTTTTTTCTTATTGTACTTCAGGTGAAGGCTAACAGAACAAATAGTTTTTCATGAAACAGTAGTACACACATTGTTTTATGACATCGGTTAACAACCCCACAACATATCAACCCTTTCCCTTCTCAACCCTTTTTTTTTTTTTTTGGTGAAAATATACATAGCCAAAGATATACCATTTCAAAAATTTCTACATGCACAGTTCAGTGACATCAACTACACTCTTCCAATTGTGCTGCTATTCTCACTTTAGATGAAGGCTTACAGAACAAAATAGTTTCTCATTTAACAGTTAGTACACATGTTGCCCTATGACAATGGTTAACAACCTCACAACACATCAACACTATCCTTACTCAACCTTGGGTTCCCTATCACCAGCTTTCCTATCCCTTTCTGCCTTCTGGCCCTTGTTTGTTTGTTTTTTTAACAGAAAGAAAATTTAACAAAATATTAACAGTGGTTGTCTTTGGATGGTGTCTGAGTCTCCTGAGGCTTCCATTAACAAAACACCACAAAGTGGGTGGCTTTAAAGAACAGAAATTTATTTTCTCACAGTTCAGGAGGCTAGAAGTCCGAATTCAGGGCAATGGCTCTAAAGGAAGGTCCTTCTTTGTCTGTTTCAGCTTCTAGGAGCTGCCGGCAATCCTTGGTGTTTCTGGCCATGTAGCTGCATCTGTCTCCATCATCATATGGTGTCTTCCCCCCGTGTGTAATTCTCCATGTTTGTTTTCCCTCTGTATAAGAGAGCACTCAGAAGGGATTAGGTTTAGGACCCATGCTACTCTGCTATGACCTCATTAACATAACAAAATTGTTTAAAACCCTATTCTCAAACAAGGTCACATTCACAGGTACAGGGGTAATGTTTGTCTTTTTGTCTTCTTGTATTTCTGAATTTTTCCATTTTTTAGAATGAGTGGTAGTACTCTCTTAGGGTGACAATATTGACAAACTTCAATCTAATATCGCTCCTTCAAGCATTGGAACAAAGTTCTGGTGCAAAAAAGTCATTGACCAGCACTTCCCAGTGTAAGGACAGTGTACCCCTCTGTCCCTCAGGGGCCCTTGCAGCAGCTACCAGTTACCAAGCATGCTGCTTCCTTCCCCTTCTTGCTCACACCTGTTGATTCGTTCTCAAGCCACATGCTCCTTTGCATACTCATTACTTTCCCTTACAAACCTTTCCACACACTCCTGTTAATCTGTCATTCTCCCTCTAAAGGAACTTTCTAGAACACAGATCCCATCATGGAGTTTCCTTGACTGAAAGCATTGAAATGTGTCCAAAGCCTCAGGGTGGGATCTTTCATAACCTGGGCACCGTCCCTGGCCACTCTCACCTCCCACCATGAGCACCCTCTCCAGATAACCTCTGCTGTAGTCACAGCATACAACTGGTCACCCTTCTGCCCTCCACCCACTAGTTTCTGGGCTATGAGAAAAGTACATTAGGCTATAGAACAGTTTAAAGAAAATCGGCATTGTTACATGGTACAATCTACCAGTCCAAGAACAAAGCATGACTTATTCAAATCATATTTTATGTTATTTGGTTTGTATAGTTTTTCATATGTTAAGTTTGTTCTTAGATATTTGATGCTTTGGATTTTTAAATTACTATTTCAACAGGAAACTTTTCTCAGTACGTTTAACTGATTGTTGCTGGCATATAAAAACTATTGATTTTGTACGGTTGTTTTCTGTTTATTTTTGTAACTGCTCATCCTTCCAAACAGTTCTATTGTTTTCCTGTTTGGGGTGATTCTTTGGATTTTGCCATTATATGTTGCCAAATGGTGCTCAAGGAATAAGCTGTATGTAGGTCACCCACCCCTGGCTCACACTGGCTTCCTGTCCCATGATAGTGTTGCGTCCAGTTGTCGGGAATTTCACTGACAGTCTTGGGAATACACCCAAAGTTCTCTTCTTTTTAGTTCGGGCTTTGTGCCTCCAGAAGGGTTTTTTGTGTTGTTTTCTGGAATTCATCCTCTCTTTCTTTCACTTTTACAACATCTTCCATCATAAGTCCAAAGCTGATAGGGACCCAAGACCTGCCTTCAGAGTAAACCTTGTCAGCCACTCAGTATGGGGCAGCCGTAATCATGAGTTTCCCCTCTACCCACTGTCCTGGAGCCCATACTTCTGCCTCAAATTTGCTTCCCTGTGTTCAGATATGTTAAGAGACGGTCACATTTTTTGATACAATTCAGGGCATGGTCTGGCTGTCTCGTAATGAAATGGCGGCTCCTTGGCCTTCCCTGTTTGCCTCCAAGTGGGTTCTGCTACTTTTTATTAAAAATAACATTTATTGACATATTTCTACATTATAAAAAATAATATGTAGTGATTGCTAAAACTTGGAAGATGCAAGAGAAACATAATCATCATAATTGCATCATCCAGAAGAAACATATTGGAATTTGTGCTTCCAATCTTGATTTACAAGAAAAGTAGATTACAGGAAAGCCAGCCTGTGACAGTCAAGTTCAGATTCTAACCCCAAATAGTAGGCTATGAAGGAGAAATACAGCTATTAGCAGCTGTGCTTAAAATATACATACTTGTAAAACAAAAGTAGACTCATATGAGATCTTTTGTAACTTACTTTTCTCAAAATATATATCATTTGCATTTTCCAATATTATTGGAGATTATAGTAGGCAACAGCATATTATTCCACTATGCGAGGGTGCTGTAATTTATTGAAACAGTCCTCTGCTTTTCCTCCCTTTTTTTCACTGCTATAAAAATAATTCATGATCTTATTTGCACACAAATATTTCAGCCCATTTGTGATTATTTTCTCACAATAAATTGCTACAAGAGGACTTTATGTTCCAAACTTCTTAAGTAGATATTGGCCTCAAGTTTAAGAAGGCGTAAGCAAATCCACAAAGTAAGACATTGGTGGAAATTAACTCCCGGAGCCAAGTGTAGACAAGACACTTATCCGTTTCCTGGCCCGTGCCCAGCCCCAGAGAGCATCCTGGCAGCCTCTGAGGGGTCACGGGGTGGGTGCATTCTCAGCTTTCTTCTCCTCAGGCAGCTAGCGGGAATTCATAAGGAAGCAATACTACCAGCTGGGAAGTAGCAGCAACAGTTGAGTTTGTAATCCATGGCCAGGAGGGCAGAGAAGCTGCTCTCCTGCTAAACAACATCTAAAGGAAGAATTCCGGGACTCATATACAAATCGCATTTGCCCGGATTTTAAAAGTCAGCCCAGTCGGTGTATGTTGATATCCTAATATATGCAAACCCGAGTTCCCACAGCCCTTTGGTTTGCATTCCAGTGTGTGGTTTCAATGTCTGTGGAAGGAAGAAGTGGTGCGGTTGTCAAGGAATTGGCTTTGGGGTCAGAAAGACTGAGATAGGGGCCCCAGATCCGGCCCTTCATGAAGAACTAGGCCCCTTCACAAAAGGCCTCTGACGCTCCCTGCTGGCTACCTCCATCATCATTCCAAATGGCTCTGGGATCACCAGACCTGCCCTTTGTTCTTAAATCTGAGGTCCTTGCTGCCTCTTTAGTGGAATTTGCATCTTTACAATGGTCTCTGGAACCAGACACAATCCAGTTCCATTTAATGCAACTTTATCCCAGCCTTCACACTTCCATATTTACTGCTCCCTGCCACTTAAGCTCTCCTCCCACCTCGCTCTGGTTAGAACATTCCTTTTATCCCTCATGCTCTACCGAGATCCCCCTCCTGTGAAGCCAGGCAAGATGACTGGTCTGAATGAGGTGAGGACTTATGAGCACCCAACTAGGCACCTTGGTTGCTCCAATAGCCTTGATCACACTTCCCTGTTGCCAAAGTGATGGTGTTTGACAGTTTTTGAGGCCGTTTCGTTAGATGTATACAAGTTCAGTATTATTGTAGCATTTTGGTGGCGCATTCCTTCTACAGTATGAAACATTGCTCTTTGATTCTGTCAGTGTCTTTTGCTTTAATTTCTCTGCTGCATCTTCTTGTTTTCATCAGTATCTGCTTAGTATGTATTTTTCCATCCATTCATATTTCATTTTATTTTCAACATTTTATTTAGAAACAACATACAGCTGTAATTGTATATTTATCCAATATAAGAATCTGTCTTTTGAAGAATGAATGAATTCATAAATTTCATAACTTTAATGAATTAACAACGTAATGAGTTTAACCTGCTTCTCATTGGTGTGATTACTGTTATGTTTGTTTTTATTTTTTCCATCTTATTTGTTGATTTAAATTAAACATGTTTTTTCTTTGTGCCTTTTTTCTCCTTTCCCACCTTCTATTAGATTGATCAATTGTACTTTAATGCCTTCTTTTCTTCAACCAGTTCAGAAGTTAATATATCCTATTTTCTTCTTTTAGTATTTACTCAAAATGTTTAACATACATACTGAACTTTATATTTTTAAGATTATGTATTTAGTATGTCTATCCTCTTCACAACAAAGAAGAATCACAGCATGTTTTAACTTAATTAGAATCCCTGTCCACATAGTCCGTATTATTTTTGTCAAGAATTTTGGTTCTAACTAGAATTCTAACTCATTTTAAATACAAAATGAGTATTGTCATTGTTGTTACTATTACTATTGTTCTTATTTGCAGTCAATTTTTATCATTCACCTACTTTTGTTTTATCACCTCCTGTTCTTGTTTGGTGGATATTATTTTCCCTTTATAGTTCTAATAATTTAAATATTTATTTTGAAATGGTTTTCTCTGTTTCCTCAAGAATTATTCTTTCATTTGTTGGGTGTCTTGAGCGTCTTTCATGGGATTGGACTTTCTCTTAGGATGTGTAATTTTTCCTGAGAGCTAATCCTGGGTTTTATTATTTCACTTTCCCTTCCTGGCAGATGGATTTATCCCTCAGTCTGGCACTGGTGGACACACTGCCCCTGGTAGGTCTCAATGAAGTAGCCAGGGCTTTCCGTGAACACAACCTGACACTAGCTCCTTGCCTGTGCTCAGACCAGCTCTGGCCCTGGCTATGGGCAGGGGCACATTTTTAGCACAACAGTGCTAGTTCAGCAGAGCTGTATCAGCCCCATTATGAGATGGGTTAGTGGTCCTAGCCCCACTTGATCCTGGTTCTCTTCTCACCAAGGGCGTGCTTGATTCCGTCTCCTGGGTGGCCTGGGCTATGCCATCTGGTATCCTCTTCCTACTGCCTCATTCTCATTTCTTCTCACCATGCAGGTTTTCTCTGTTTTGGGGTCTGCTGAGACTTTTCATTTTTCATGATCCTCATTACATAGTTCTTAATTTCAAGGCTATGTTATCCATCACTTATATGAGTGTGGAATTCAGGGTATGGTTGGTTACTCCCCTGGCTCTGGAGGTCCATGGTTATTGTGTTTATTTATGCCTGTGATTCTACCAAATGGAGCCTTATTTTCCTCAGCTAAAAATGAAATTACCTCTGTGATAGCATTTTGCACAGGACTTGGGCCCCTTTCCTCCACAGCTCAGGGCTTGAAAAGAGTAGGTTCTCACAGCAAGTTTGTGACAGGTGGGATTATCCTAATAAAATTCATCCTCAAGGAAATTGAAAAAATTGCCCATGGCCATTCACAAAATTGCACATGGCCTCTGACAGGCCACACCAAACGCGTCGTCACTGGAAGCAGATGCTAGTAGCATGGACAGAGCTGTTAGACATTTAGGGCTGTGGCCCTTAGAAATTGCATTCCATGGAAAGATATCAACACAATCAGGGTCTCCCTGCTGGAGCACTGGGGAGGATGGTACACCTTGGAGCCCTGGTTGACCCTACTCTCCCACCTGAAGCTTCACTCCAACACAGTGCCCAAAGTCCAGCCCTCCATCCTTATCTTGTTGGATCTCCCAGCAGCATCTGACAGAATTGTCCACTTCTTTCTCCTTAAAGCCCTTTCTTCAGTTAGCTTCCAACAGTGTTGTGCTGGTTTGTATCACTTGCCAATTTCCATGGAGTAAATATTCCCACCATGGCTGATTTCAAGGCACCAGTGTGAGGTCACTGAACATGGAGTTGGGGAGACATGTGCACAATTGGCTCTCACAAGCACAGATAAGCTTGAAAGATAAAAACTCCTGGAGGACCAGCTTTAGGGGGATGCTACACTTTCATGAGTTTTACCTCCAGGAGCCCCACCAGGTTGTCACTGTGAAGCTCAGAGAAAGCTCCCTTGTGCTTCCAACACGCGGAGGTCGAAAGTAACTATTTTGAAATAGTGCTCTGCTCTCCTTGACGACATCCTGCCGTCAAGGGAAACTGATTTACCAAAATCTAGCAACATGGGTTTTATTAGAGCCTAACAGACTTAGAGAAGGAGAAATACACAGCTCCAGTCCCGTCTGGCATTCCACGTGGGGGAGGAGAATTACCGAACTCCAACCTTCTGGCTTTCAATGTAGGGGAAAGGAAATACCTAAATCCAGATCCCAATAGCCTTCCTGTTTCATCTAAGGGATGGTGGGTGGAAAGCTGTGTAAAGATCACAGTTCAGGGGCACAGGCTCACTAAAAGGCTGAGACCTAATCATAGGACTACAGAATTCTTCCCCTACCCCACACCTTAACACCATATCAACATCAACAGAACTTTATAACTTAAAAGAACGCTAATTCCTCTTGCCCGATACATCATGTCTGGCTATCAACAAAAAAATTATAAGGCATACTAAAAAGCAAAAAAACCAGGAATTTAAAATAACTATGATTACTATCAGAATCAACTTGATGGCAACGAGTTTGGTTTGGATTTTTTATGATTTGTATAAGGAGTCCTGGTGGTGCAGTGGTTAAAGCTTTCAGCTGCTAAACAAAGGGTCAGCGGTTCGAACCCACCAGTCATTCCATGGGAGAAAGATGTGTCAGTCTGCTTCTGTGAAGATCACAGCCTTGGAAATTCTTTGGGGCAGTTCTACTCTGTCTTATAGGGTCACTATTCCTACAGGAATTGACTCGATGGCAATGGGTATGATTATTATGCTAAGGGCTCTAAAGGAAAAAAGTGGACAACATGCAAAAACAGATGGATAATCTAAGCAAAGAAGTTGAAACTCTAAAATACTCAAAAGGAAATGTAAGAAATCAAAAACACTGTAACAGAAATGAAGAATGTCTTTGATAGGCTTATTGGGAGATTGGATACAGGTGAGGACAGAATCAGTGAGCTTGAAGATATGTTAGTAGAAACTTCCCAAACCAAAAAGCAAAGAGAAAAAAGAAAGAAAGAAAATATAAAAGAATATCCAAGAATTGTAAGACAATTACAAAAGGTATAACAATTCTTCCTGCAAAGAAAATTGTCATAAGTTTGGTCAGGCTCCATTTTGTTGATTGTCTCAGCATCCATTTTAGTTTAGTCGACTTACAGGCCTGCATGAACAGCATCTGGGTGTTTCCCACTAAGCACCCCAAGAAACTCCTGACTCACTTTTATGGTAACCTAGATAGCCACCTATGGGTTGCCAGGCTACAGGCTTGATCCTCATGTTGCCCACCCAAAACCCTGAGTGTTCTGTGCTGATAAGATTCTTACACAGATGACCCTACTCCCACCTGCCTTTTGACTAGTCCAGCCTGTCTCCTTTAAACGACCCAAAAAGAGTTTAGCCCATGAAAACTGTGTGTACCCCACCCTTGGACCATAATAAAGGCTATGCCCTGCTCCACCATCTCTCTTTTTCTCTCGTTACCCATGTACTTCCCGTGTAGCCCCAGGGCGTGCCATGTTTCTCCAGGAACTGTGAGTATAACAAAGTTCTTTCCAATTCCAGTTTATGATTGATTGTGAAAGGGTGATTTACCAGAACTGATAAAATTTAGTTCTTCAATACACACTATTGTGGAGGTTAGACAACCCCCTCTAGCTGGGGATGTCTGGAAAGCTCCTCTGCTCATTTTCATTAGTGGGCCTGGCTAACAGGCATCTCAAGATACAGGGCCCAAGCAACTAGCTGTAAGCTCCGAGAGAGTGATAAGTCACTCTAGGTAGGAGGTATCCACCTCCACATGGCTGCTAACATTACAGCATCCATGAAAGGTGGCACGTCCAGCATAGTGACATGCTCCTCCTCTTTGGCTATTACCTCATTTAAATAATAATAATAATTGAAAAATGACAAAAACACAAGGACTAGTTAATTTTATAGGTGAGTGCAACCAACACGTATGGGATAGATAAATCCATCTTAAACAAACAATTTGAGATTAAAAAAAGAAGAAACACTCCCAACTAATTCATTGAAGCTGGTATAACTTTAATAATAAGACAAAAACAATATGAGAAAGAAAAATTATAGGTCTGTATCACTTATAAACAACAATTTTTTAAAAATCTTAAATGCAATGAGAAAGAACAACAATGAATCTGTGAACCATCTCATAACATGGATGAAACTGGAGGACATTATGCTGAGTGAAATAAGTCAATCACAAAAGGAC
>NW_004444064.1:2555106-2602654 GCF_000243295.1 Trichechus manatus latirostris
AGCATGTGTGTTACTGTTACATGAAAAACTATCTGTTCTGTAAGCCTTCACCTGAAGTACAATAAAATATTAAAAAAAAAAAAAAATCTTAAAATATTAGCAAAAGAGCCAGTAATGCAATATAATGATAATATATTATGGTTTAGCCAAAATATGCAAGATTTGTTAAACATTAGAAAATATAATAATGTATTTCACCACAGTCATAGATTAAAGGAGAAAAAAATCATTTGATTCTCTCAATAGCTGCAGAAATATTGTCTTGATAATATTTAGCATCTATTTTAGTCATCTAGTGCTGCTCTAACAGAGATACAACAAGTGGATGGTTTTAACAAAGAGAAGTTTATTCTTTCACAGTCCAGTAGGCTACAAGTCCAAATTCAGGGCGTCGGCTCCAGGAGAAGGCTTTCTCTCTCGGCTCTGGAGGAAGGTCCTTGTGATGCATCAGTCTTCCCTTGGTCTGGGAGAATCTCTGCACAGGAACCTCAGGTCCAAAGGATGTGCTCTGCTCCTGGCACTGCTTTCTTGGTGGTATGAGGTTCCCATGTGTCTCTGCTTGCTTCTCTCTTTTATATCTCAAAAGAGATTGCATTAAGACACTATCTAATCTTGTCACCCTCATCAGTATAATCTCATCACAGTGATAGAATTTACAGCACATAAGGAGATCACATATAATCTCATCATAGTGATAGAGTTTACAACACATAAGGAAATCACGTCAGATAATATAATCATACAATACAGGGACTCATGACCTAGCCAAGTTGCTACACACATTTTTTGGGGGACACAATTCAATCCATGACAGCATCCAATTCATAATAAAACTTTAAGCAAACTAGAAGCAGAAGGGAATTCCTTAACCTGATGAAAAGTATCTACAAAAAAATTACAACAAACGTCATACAGAAACACTAGCAGTCCCTGTATATTCAAGAATTAGAGATGAATGCCTGTTTTTGCACATTGATTCAGCATTGTAATGGAGGTACCAGCCAGAGAAATAAGATAAGAAAATGAAATAAAAGGACTGTAAAGGAAGAAACAGATATGACATAATGTATATATGATTTAAAAAATATAAAATCCAAAATTATGTGGACATGAATTATTAGAATTAGCAAGAGAGTTTAGCAAGATTGCCAGATAAAAGTTCTACATATAAAGTCAATTGTATTTAAAAAATACAATTTAAAAAATGTATCCTTTAAGTTAGCAGCAAAATACATAAAGTACCTAGGAATACATATAACTAAATGAAAGACGCATATGAAGAAAATTTTTTTTAAAATTATTAAAAGACATTAAAGAAAACCTAAGTAAAAAGAGAAAAAAAAAAAACTGTTTTGGATAGCAAGACTCAGTATCATAAAGATGACATTTCTCCCTATATTAGTCTAAAGATTCAAGACAATTCTAACCAAAATACCATGATGCTTTTGAAGGAACATGATAAGCTGATTTCAGTGTGTAGGAAAAATCAGCTAAACAAGAATACCAAAATACTCCTAAAGAAGAATAAAACTAGGAGCTCTGTCTTCCCAGATATTAAGGATTATTATAAATCTATGCTAATTAATATAGTATAATATTGGCACAGGGACTAATAGGCAAACAGAATGGAAAAGAGGTCCAGAAATAGATGTGAGCATATATGAAAACTAAGTTGTACGACAGATGAGGCATTGTAGATTTGTAGAGAAAGGACATCCAGTCACTACGTGGCTCTGGGAAAACTGGTTATCCACAGGGAAGAAAAGAATTGCATCCCACATCATACTATGCACAAAACCAACTCCAGATGGGATAAGCACTTACTTGTTAAAGCTAAAATTGAAAACTTTTGGTAGAAAATATTGGAGAATATAAATATGGCTGCTGGGTTAGAAAGGATTTCTTAAACAAGACTCTAAAATTCATAAGCCATAAAGAAAAGATTGATAAACTGGAGTCATTATCATGACCATCAAAAGACAATGTGAAGATTTACTTAGAGCAAGCCACAAACTGAGAGAATATAATGCAGCATACCAAACTAACGAATACTTAATAACTAAAAAATATCAAGAATTCCTAAAAAGTAACAAGAAGGACAATCAAACCAATAAAACAAATAGGCAAGAGCCATGAACAGGAATTTCACGAAGAGGTAACACAATTGGTGTTTAAACAGATGAAAGAGATTCAACCACCCCAGGAATTAAGGAAAAGCAAAATAAAATCACTATAGGTATCATTTTACCCCACCAAAGAAGAAATATTAAAAAGTCACCTAATATCACAAGCTGATGACGATATGGACCACAAGAACCCTTACCTACTGCTGACGGAAGCAGAGTTTGGCACAGCTACTTTGGAAAATGACTTGGCAGAATCTAGTCAACTACGAAACGAACACCCCCTGCAGTGTATGTCCTCCAGCAGGGATTCCCAGCTGGTGTGCAGCAACCTGGCTACTGGTGTGCCAAGGCAGGGCCTCCCTGAGGCAGTCAGACAGTACCGGGGGTGGCTTAAGCCAAGGGCTTGCTGCCTCTGGCCATGAACATCTTTCATTCTGCGTGGGTGCAGTACAAGTATGAGTATTTTCTATGAGTACCGTGAAATGAAAACTCTTGTACCTGTGTACCAGGAGATATTAACAAGAATGTTTATATTAGCAATCTTTGTAATAAGCAAAACAAAAACACAAAAACTGGGAGCAACCGTAACGGTCCTCTGCAATGGAGTAGACATCTGTGGTCACGCCCTGGAATGTTGTTTGACAGTGACAGTAGATAAGCTACAGTGTTAGGTCCACAAAGTCACATGGAAAATGCTGATTACGGAAAAAGCATTCAGCATGATTCTATTTATGAACATATAAAAATAGGCAAAACTAAATAATAGACGATTTAGTGATGCATACATATAAGGTAAAGTGTAAAAGAAAAGCAAGATAATGATCAATATAAAATTCATGATAAACTCCTTGCCTTCGAGTTGATTCTGACTCATAGGGACCCTATAGGACAGAGTAGAACTGCCCCATAGGGTTTCCAAGGAGTGGCTGGTGGATTTGAACTGCTGACCTTTTTGTCAGCAGCCGAGCTCTTAACCACTGCACCACCACGGCTCCAAAATGCATGATAAGGTTTCCAAAAGAAAGAGCAGGAGATGCGAACATGAAAAAGTGCCTGTGGCCTTCAAAGGCACAGGTAGGATTCTGTATCTTCTGGGGCAGGTGGTTATTCCATCACCATTGCATACGCTGTACGTGTACATTCTGTACATTCTGTGAATGCCCAAAATAGTTCATACATAATTTACATATCATAAAATGCACTCATTTAAAGTGTACAATTTGTTTCTAGTATATTTAGAGAGGTGTACAACTATCATCACCATCTAATTTTAGAACATTTTAATCACCCCCAAAGACACTTCTTACTCATTAGCAGTCATCCCCCACTCCACCTCCACCCCAGCCCTAGACAACCCCTAATCTACTTCCTGACTCTGTAGATTTGCCTATTTTGGACGTTTCATATACAGTTGATTCTCATTATTTATGAGTTCCATGGTCGTGAATTCATCTCCTCACTAAAATTTATTCGTAGCCCTCCCTACCCCACCTCCCCCCCACCCCCAAGCTCTGTGCTTTCATGGTTTTCACAGACATGTGCATACACAGACTGGTGAGAAAATTCCTTCACCAGTGCTCTTGGTTTTCGTGTGTGATTTAAATTACTGCCTGGGGTCACTTGCTTTCAGTCTGAAGAACTTCTTTTAGTATTTCTTGAACAGCAGGTCTGCTAGCAACAAATTCTCTCAGTTTTTGTTTATCTGTGAATGTCTTTATTTCATATTCATTTTAAAGGATAAACCAAAAGCCAAACCCCCCGCCACTGAGTCAATGCCAACTCAGTGACCCCATAGAATTTCCAAGGCTGTAAATCTCTACGGAAACAGACTGCCGCATCTTTCTCCCATGGAGTCACTGGTGGTTTCCAACCTCTGACCTTTTGGTTAGCAGTCAATTGCTTTAACCACTGAGCAACCAGGGCTCCTTATTTCATATTCATTTTAAATGACAGCTTTTGTGAATATAAGATTCTTGGTTGACAATTTTCTACTTTCAACATTTTGAATATGTAATCCCGCTGCCTTCTGTTTTCCACTGTATCTGATGAGAAGTTGGATATTAATATTATTGGGGTTTTCTTGTTTGTGACAAGTTATTTTTCTCTTACTACTTTCAAGATTTTATTTTTATCTTTGGCCTTCAACATTTTGACTGTGATGTGTCTGAGTGTGGATCTCTTTGTATTTATCCTATTTGGAGTTTGCTGAGATTCTTGGATGTATAGATTAATGTTTTCCTTCAAATTTGGGAAGTTTACAGTCATTATTTCTTTGAATATTTTTTTTCTGCTCCTTTCTCTCCTCTCCTTTTGGTATTCCATTATACATATGTTGGTGCATTTAATGGTGTCCCACATTTTTATGAGTCTTTGTTCATACTTCATTATTTTTTCTTTCTGTTCTTCAGATTGCATAATTTCTATTAATCTATTTTCAAGTTTGTTTGATTTTTTCTTCTGCCAGCTCAAATCTACTGTTGAACCCCTCTAATAAATTTTTCATTTAAGTTATTGTACTTTTCAACTCCAGAATTTCCATTTGGTTCTTTTTTATAATTTGTTTCTTTATTAATATGCCCTAGTTGATGAATCAGTGTCATCATATCGTCCTTTAATTCTTTAAACATGGGTTTCTTTAGTTCTTTTAACGTATTTATAATAGCTGCTTTCAAGTCTTTGATAAGTTCAACATCTGGACTCCCTCAAAGGCAGTTTCTGTTGCCTACTCTCCCTCTGCCCCTGCCATGTATGGGTCACATTTTTCTGTTTTTTGCATGATTCATCTTTTTTTTTTTTTTAAATTATACATTTTAGGCAATATCTTGTGACAACTTTGGATACTGACCCTCACCCCCTGGAGCTTGCTGTTGTTTGCTCATTTAGTGACAAGGCTGAACTAACTCAGTGAAGTCTGTTTACCCCACAGTGTGCAGCCTCTATGTCACTACTCAGGTTTTTTTCCCCCTTGTTTTTGTCTTTAAACCTAGGGGTTGCCCTTGGGTCAGCAGAGCTTTATAGTCAGCCACTAATTGGTTAGAGGTTGTGCCCCATGAGCTAGTAAGATTTTCACCCTTTATCATTGGCTCTGTGTGTGGCTTGGTGGCTGCTATCACAGTTTGGCAACTTAATGAGTATGCCCCAAGTTCAGCTAGGGGTCAGTAGCTCAGAAGTTCCCATTCTCATTTATCTTGAGAGGGCACAGGCTTGGGAATGTGTACAGTCTTCCAGACCACCAGGGATGACAGTAATATTAGCAGGGCCCTTCTTGACTATCTTTTTTTTTCATGATCTTCCAGTTAAACTGGTTTGTCTGCCTCTATTAGTATCACACTCAACTGTTATCCTCCATTGATTGCTAGCTGATTGTTGTACAGTTTTTCACAATATTCTGGGGCTTAAATTCCTCCTCAGTCTGACCAAATAAAGTCCTTCAGGTGGGGCCAGGGTGTTACCAGGATTTGAGGTTTTCTCTGACACCCACTCCCCAGCAGAACCTCTGTGCTTTGAAGTGAGAGCGTGAGGTGGGGTAGGAAATGTTCACTGGCCGTCCTTGGATTCTCCCTATGGAGTGCCCCTGCCTGGCTGCCATCACCTACTCATTATAGTTCTTTCATAGCACTTAGCTGGGGGAGATGGGATCTGCCAGTGGTCACTGACTATCGTGTTAGCCTGGAATAACTCTTCCACCTCAGGGACCTGGGGGAGATGGGAGTTTCCACTCAGCTATGGAGCCCACCTTAATACTCCAGTATAACACAGAGCTGGATGAGGGGATGGGTGCAATCTCTTGCTCAAATACTATGGGATCTCACTATTCTTACCAAGTTTCCATAACTTCTGTTGAATAAATGCCTCTCAATTTGTCAACTGAACAATTTGGTCAATCTTCAGAGACCTTAAATGATTGTTTTTGCTAATTTTAACCAATTTATTGGGTGTTTCTTTGGAGGAGAGGTTTTGCTGAGCTTCTCACACTGCCGTTTTCGGAGCCCTTCCCACTCTCCCAATTCTCACCTTTTAAAAACAAAGAATGGGTTACTTCTGAGTGAGGGATTATATTTAGCTAGATTTCTCTGCCTTTAACTTATCTCTGTTTTCTGATTTTTAAAGTGAACATATACTGATTAGACAATAAAAGAGAAACAATAAAATTTTATGTTAAAAACATAGGGTGCTTAAGTAGCCACCCCATTTCCACACCAACCCTGTCCCTCCAGCCCCACATGTTACTCCATGTTGCTGGTTCTATCTTCTCTCTGTCAGAAGTTCCAACACATGACAATAATTTCCCACTTCTGACACTGCTTATTTTGAGGCTGCTGCAAAAACTGGTGACATTTCCTTGTAGTTTTGATCTTCCCACTCCTGATGCTCCCTTGGTGTCTTGGTTATCTAGAGCTGCTACAATAGAAATACCACAAGTGCATAGCTTTAACAAACAGAAGTTTATTCTCTCACAGTCTAGTAGCTAGAAGTCCAAATTCAGGATATCAGCTCTAGGGAAAGGTTTTCTGTCTCTGTTGGCCCTGTAGGAAGGTTCTTGTCATCAAACTTTTCCTGGACTAGGAGCTTCTCCACGCAGGAACCCCAGGTCCAACGGATGTGCTCTGCTCCTGGCACTGCTTTCTTGGTGGTATGAGGTCCCCTGTTTTTCTTCTTGCTTCTCTTTTTTATATCTCAAAAGAGATTGGCTTAAATTGTAGATTAATCTTATAGATTGAGTTTACCTAATTTCCACTAATCCCATCTCATCGACATCATAGAGATAGGATTTGCAACACATAGGGAAATCACACCAAATGACAAAATGGTGGACAATCATGTAATACTGGGAATCATGACCTAGCCAAGTTGACAGATATTTTGAGGGGACACAATTCAATTCATGACACTTGGAATCTCCTTGTGTCAGAAGAATGGATTTCTTGGGCATCTTCTTACCTCTTGGATGACCTGAAGTCAGGGTTGATTCATCTCTATAGCTCATGGTGATAGATTGAAGGTACTTTTTTCAGCCGCGTGGTTGGTGCTGGGACGCAAGTTCCCATCCAGGAGACCCTCCCACCTTTCCAAACTCCCAGCAAGATTGTGGGCCTCCACTGAGCATCAGGCAATTCAGTCTTCTACTTCCAGGATGCAAAACTGAGGGGCTCTCAGGAGTGCAATGTTTCCCTTATGTGTGAGTGTGCAGATGTGCCTGATGGTCAGCAGATGTTTTTCCAACACGTCATTCATTCTTCCTCCGGGAGAACAAAAGCAACTTTCAGTCCTCAATTATAAAAAGTATGTCTGGCTTGGTGCCATCATGAAATAGGAAGCAGCCCAACCTAGAGAAAGCAGCAAAGAGTGTTTGGGAAAGGATCAGGCTTCTTCTGAACTGAGGTCCAGCAAACCCACAGTCCCTTAGGAATCTCAACCATCAGACAAGGTCCTTGTCAGATGCTGGCTTCTCAGGGGAAGCCCTTGGAAAAGTCCGCACCCACCACACTACTCTGCTCTCTCTTTAAAGCATCCTTTTATTTTGTTATTTGCATCAATGGCACTTTCTCCCGTTGAGAGGCTGCATCTCTCCTTGTCCTCACTGCTTGAATCTCAGATATTGCTTGATTTAAACATCAGAAATGTCCCCAGGATCAAAGGGGTTTCCTTTCTTTGCTTCAGCTCACAAGCTCCCATTGTGAACTGATGTAGCTGAAAGAGAGTAGATATGTTTTCATCCAGTTCTCAGACAATTCAAACGCAGAGCCTTGCAAAACCAGATCCAAGCTTAAACCAAGGCTGAATCTCATTTTGAATAGTCCTTAGGGCATAAATAGAAATAAACAAGTTGCTGGAAGGCTCATAAAATAGGAATATATATGATCCTGGGAATTAAATAATTTGAAAAATTCTTTGTCCATGAGCTCAGTGAACTAATTAGAAACACATGGAGGATTTCTCTAATAGCCACACTTACTGTAAGAACAGGGGGCTTGACAGCACCTTCCAGGGGGCCCAGTGTGGAAACTGGAAAACAAAAACAGGTTCAAGTCTTTGGATGGGCTCCAAAGGTTCCCAGTGCAGCTCTGATTGGTCTTTGATATTTTCTTTCCTATGTATATGGAAGTGGCTGTGCCCACAGCTGAAAAGCAGATTTTCTCAAGGAGAGAGGTCTGTCCTTGGGGCCTGGACCCTGAGGAAAAGAACATTTCCACCAAGTTAGGGTAGGGGATTCAGTGTCTTTCCTTCCGGGTGAAAGAGTGAAGCAACCTCATCTAATTAACTAGCTTCCTCCTCTCAAGTGGGGTCAGACATCACCTCTTCAGGATGGCTCCCTGTCTTAACCTGGGTTCTCTAGAGAAGCAAAACCAGTGAAGCATATATATGTATGGATATCCATTGTTGAGTCAATTCCAACTCACAGCAATCCTATAGGACACAGTAGAACTGCCCCGTAGGGTTTCCAGGGGGTGGCTGGTGGATTCGAACTGCCAATGTTTTGGTTAGCAGCCAAGCTTTTAACCACTACGCCACCAGGGCTCCAATGTACGTGTGTGTGTGTGTGTGTGTGTGTGTGTGTGTGTGTATGTATGTATATATATAAAACCATCACAGTCCATCCTTTGTCAACTTGACACCTGTACACATCTCCTTAAACCATACACAATCTCTAAATAAAGACAATTACAAGTCATACTAACATGATACAACTAACATGCACACAACTGAAAACATACTAGCCCCGTTTATATCTTATATTTTATAAGAAAAGAAAACAAATATTTGATGCACACTGTCTTAGGCAGCTGAATTCTCTAGAGAAGCAAGTCCATATGTATTTGATGCAGGCCACACCCTCAAAGAAACTCCCTTTCAACTGATCGGCAACTCATAGCAGATCTCATCATGGAGGTGATTACATCATCATAGAACTGCCAAACTACATCATAAATGCTAAATCACTGAGAATCATGGACTAGCCAAGTTGACACACACTGGTATTTAGAACTACCTTCTTCCATCACCCATTCCATATTCTCTTTGTCCTCAGCAAGCACCTCAGCTGGTCATGGTTCTTTTCCTGGTGGGGTGACCCAAACCTTCATTCCTGAAGTGTCTGGGCCATTAGTAGTCATGTCGGAATTGGGTTGCTGTAGTTTTCCATTGACTTTAATCACAGGTCACGGTAATACTAAGAGATGCCCTAAGGGATCTCCTGTATGCCAGACATACTCTTCTTACCTCCATTATGCATCATCAATCTGATTTCCCATTGGTACTCAGGGTCAATCACATCAGCCCTTCTTTGTTTGTTGATCCAGAGGCATGAGGAGACCACGGAGCAGAGCATGTCCTTTGGACCCAGAGTTCCTGTGCAAAGAATCTTCTAGTCCAGGGGAAGATTGATGACAAGGACCTTCCTCCAGAGCCAACACAGAGAGAAAGCCTTTCCCTGGAGCTGACTCCCTGAATTTGGACTTTTAGCCTACTTCACTGTGAGGAAATAAATTTCTCTTTGTTAAAGCCATCCACTTGTGGTATTTCTGTTATAGCAGCATTAGATAACTAAGACACAGTTCTTCTAATTTTGCAGTCTTAAGATCAAATTTACATTCTTGGCAGTGTAATATGATATTTCACAAGTGCTGCCTAGACCCAGTTCTCCTTTGCAGTGTTTACTAAGCCCATACTGCAGCTCCTTCATAAGAAGACTCTAACACTCCTGGGCAACAACACAGGTGCCCCAAGGTGCCCTACACCCAGGATGGCCCTTCCTCCTTGGGCTGTGGAAATTTTCAAAATACTCAGTTCCCAGGGAGCCAGCAAAACTTAGCCAACTCCACCCTGTTTTCCATACAAAAGCCACCTCCTATGACACCAGTGGCTGTTACCCCATCCCCAGGTGTAGCCCCCATGTGGCCTCTTGTGGCAGCATCCTCTTGTATGGGACAGTGAGTCTGTCTTTCTTCTCTCCGAGGGTCTTTGTGTGTGTCCTGTCATTCAAGGAATCTATAAACCAGATGCCTTCAGGCTGACTCTGACTAATGATGCCCGCATGTGTGTCAGAGTAGAGCTGTGCTCCACCGGGGTTTCAATGGCTGATATGTTGGAAGTAGATCACCAGGACTTTTTTCTGAGGTGCTTCTGGGTGAACTTGAACCTCCGACCTTTCAGTTAGCAGCCAAATGCACTATTTGCACCACCCAGGGACTCTAAAGAGCCTATAATCAGACCCAATCACGTGGCTGTGCAACGGCAGCCATGTCAGGTTGTTGGCCACACAGTATGAGACCACCAAAACCCTGAGTTTCTTTCCTGCTGTGGCTGTGGTACAAATTGCCTCCACCTGGCCTGTCGTGGTGGATCAGTGAGTCTCTTCAGGCCTGGATCTCTGTCCCATTGACCCTCGTTCCCGCGGTTCCAGAGCATCCTCCACCTCCTGGAGTTGGACTCTTCCATCAGGCCCATGTTGACTCCCCCAGTGCCGTATTTGAACTTGATGGACATAATGTGACCTGGACGATGAAGCGGGTGTCCAGAATTTGGTGCTAAGAGCACACAAAAGACAAGGGATTGTTAATCTCATCCTGGGAACGTTAAATGACCCAAAGTCTAGAGACACTTGCAACCCTGTCACCAGTCTGCTTCCTGCATCTCTGTCTCACTCAGGTGAGGACGTGCCCATAGGCCCCGACCAGACTCCTCCTAGGTTTCAGTAAAGAACTTTTCAGCAGCCATATTGGAAAACCTGTGGAGGAACACCAGTCTTGCTGAAGAGGCAGGAGAAGAACCACCAACTCCCTTTAAGTAAAAGATTGCTTGAATATTAAAATGACTATATTATCTTAATAATTTATATCTCTTATTCGTCATAGAAATGGAAGAAGAAAAAAAAACAGAACAAAAGGATAAAGCAGAAAATAAGTCACCGTTATCTCTACCCTGACCGCAAGTCAGAGGAGTGGGAGTTGGGGACACAGGTGGCCGTGTAGTTCTTCCTAGAGTGAGTGTCATATTTTTCTTTTAAAAAATTGGAATTCTTCTGTGCATAGAGTTGTATGTCTTGCTGGTTCACATAACGTTACACCATAAGTATTTCTGTAGGCTTTATTCTTCAAGAACGTGATTTCAATAACTCAATGGTAGTTGTTCATGTGTGCCTGTGTGTGTGCATGTAATTTACTGGAACAGTCTCCTACTGTTGGAAAGTGACAGTGTCCTGATTTCTTGCCACAGTGGACAACACTGTGATGATACCCCACATTGGTTCTGTGGCCACACAGAGCTGACTGGCACCTCTGGGAGGCAAAGGAGGAGAGGCCTGAGGGGGAGAGGGTGGAGACATGAATTCCTGAAGAAGCTGCATGGTGGGCCAATCCTGGCTTCTCAGGCAGACATGGACAGGAGGGCAGTCCAGGCAGGCTTGGCCCGGCAGAGGCCTGGGACAGGAAAACTCTCCATGTGCTCACCTGGAGCCTTGCTAGGACCAGGGGTGGGAGGTAGACCCAACAAACAAGTTGCAGACACAATGGGGGACTTCACACTTGGAATAAACCTCAGAGGGGGAAGAAACAACGTCCAGTGGTATCACTGGGTGGTACGGGGGTGCAGACCACACTGGGTGACATTGTAAGTGGGGGTGATACCAAAATGACTGTCTATAAAATTTTTGTGCAGTGTCTCAGCCGAAATTTATTACTTTATATAAAAATAATCCCTGTAGTTAGTTATAACAACAAAAACATTTTTCGTAAGCCCAGTTTACATGTATCGATATACCTACAAGGCTAAAACTCTATGCTAATTTACTTTTCGAACCTTTTAATGTGCTCTGGTCATAGCTGTCATAGCTGTCATTATTACCCAATTACAGTGACATTTAGGATCACATGTTGTTTTCGTTGCTGTTGGTGTTTTTATAGTCGCTGATTTTGTCAAAATTTCTGGTGCTTTAGCTACGATATTGTGGTAATTAGCATGGGAGGTGACACCAGGAGTTACCACAGTGGGTGACACCAACTCTAGTAATGCCAGTGACAATGTCTAGATGGTCATGCAGCCTTCACCACACTGCTAACTTTGTATGGGTTGGTCAGTTTTTTCTGAGGAATTCCCTCTAAAGCCCTGATCAAAACCCAGCACTCCAGTTACTGACCCAATAAAGTTCAGAGTCCTGCTTTTCTGAGCCCTGTGAATGTCAGCTCCCCACTCTCACCTCCTTGCCGCCCATCACATGGAGGGGAGGATCCAGTTGTTCTCTTAACGGGCTCTGGCCTCTGCAATCTTCTCTTGCTACTGCGCCCACCTTGAGTGTCCCCCTTCATCAGCACATGTACACATTCTGCACATTCTACACCATTTGTTGAACAAAAAAGCATTTCTCAGTATGCATCAGAAAGCAAATCTTTCTACAGGAAGCACATCTAAGATAAGGTAACTGATCAAAGTTGGACATAAAAAGGATGGCAAAACCTTCCAGGCAAATGTAGGAGAAAAGGAAAGAGAAGGCCCCAAGAGTCAATCTCAGGAGAAAAGCATTAAACAAGGCAGAGAGAGACACTGCACATGATAAAGAGAACAGCCACAATTAAGAACTTAGCTGCCAAAATAGCAGAGCACCAACTAACAGAGTATCAAAATCTATAAAGCAAAAAGCAAACTAAAAGGAGAACAGCAACACAAAAGTAACAGAAGACCTCAATTCACTTATCTCAGTCCATGACAAATGGAAGTAAAAAAAAAGAATCAGGAGCACTTAGCAATGTGTTGATTAGATCTTCCTTGTTAATTATGCTGTTACTTAGAGCAAGTAAAACATTTGTTTACTTATGCTATTTAGATACATTGTCTTTGTTAGAGAACTCCTTACCCTGAGAAAAAGGATATATTTTCTCTTCAATGTATAAGAAGACAAAGAAAACCTCAGTAAATTTAAAAAGAGGAAACAATATTCTCTAATTGAAGTGAAAAAAAAAATGCATTAATAATGAAAATAGAGAAAGAAACTTACTACGGGGAAGGGAGGACTCTCCAACTACCTCTGGTTCGAAAAAAGAAATCAAAGCCCTCAAACATAGGCTACTTAGAAAGTAATAACATATAAATTTAAACAGTGCACATTAAAACCTATGGGATATGGTTAAAATATCAGAGAAAGAAATGC
The DNA here is from genome assembly GCF_000243295.1 of Trichechus manatus latirostris. Taxonomy (NCBI): domain Eukaryota; kingdom Metazoa; phylum Chordata; class Mammalia; order Sirenia; family Trichechidae; genus Trichechus; species Trichechus manatus. Next base: position 2,568,376 of record NW_004444064.1, read on the forward strand.
ATATCCTAAAATACATACATTACTAAAGGTGAAAACAAGTGGGAATAAATAAAATTGGGTTTTAATGTGACAAGTAAGAGATTTTAAAACAGAAGAAAATCTGAAGAAAGGAATTAATAAAGGTAAACACTGAGTAATTATAACTAGAAAAAAATAAAAGAACTAATGAATAAATGTAAAACTGAATCCTTTTTTTAAAAAAAAACAATAAAATAGATTACAAAAACACTGGCTAACTTCATCAAGAAAAAATAGAAAAAGCTCGAGGTTCACCGTTCAGCCGGGGAGTGGACAGCCCCATAAAACCAAATGGGACTAATGAGGCACAGCAGTCCAGGGACAAGGGCTAGAAGGCAGAACAGACAGGAAAGCTGGTGATAGTGAACCCAAGGTTGAGTAAGGATAGTGTTGATATGTTGTGAGGTTGTTAACCAATGTTATAAAACAATATGTGTACTACTGTTTCATGAGAAACTATTTGTTCTGTAAACCTTCACCTGAAGTACAATTTAAGAAAAAAAAAATAGAAAAAGCAAACACAGAATTTAAAAGAGAGAAAGGGAAAACAAGCATAGAAACAGAGGAAATGAAAGGATTAGCGGAGAACATTTTGCTCACTCCAAGACAAATAAAAGGATAAGTGGATAATTTTCTGGGAAAATACAAATAGCCAAAACTGACACAGAGAATAGAGAAAGTCTAAACAAACCAATTTCCATACAAGAAATTGAGAACTTACTTAAAAAGTCACTCTCTCCCTACAGCATTCCACTCCCAATATAACATCATGCCCAGTTGGCTTCACAGCCTGGAAGTCATTTCCTATTTGCAACCTTCACAATTCTGTTTCAATGAATCAATGGAGGTAGGAGCATTTCCATTGTAGGGTGGTTTGTAATAGCAAAAGATGGGTAGAAGAACTTAAATGTCCATCAATAGGACCTGTCTGAATAAATTGGCGAATCCATGCAATGGACTCTGGTGTGGCCTTTAAAATAAATGAGCTGCACCTAAAGCAATAAGCAGAACAGTGAGTACCTTGTGTTTCCATTTGTGTTTTAATTACACAAGTCCCTTCTGGGGAAGATTAGGGAGTTAATGCAGTGGGAAGACTTTCTGTTCATTGTCTATCCTTTTGTCCTATCTGATTTTTTAAAAACTATGTGCACGTATTACTTTTTCAAGAAAATTAGTATAAAAATATGTTGAGCACCAGTGGACATTGGACAATGACTCTTCAAGGGACAGCTGTGGGTGTCTTATCGGTTGCCATGGCTCTGCAGATCCAAGTGACCTGTCCTGGTATAAGTGGACCACTACAGTAAGCTGGTCAGTGTGGCTCAGGGAAAAATGTACACCAGTGGTCACTGGTTAATGCTTAAAAACTGGCTCGCTGGGGGAAAATACCCTGATTTGTAGCATTTGCCAATTTCTGTGATGTAAATACTCCCACCATAACTGATTTTAAGGTGCTAACATAATGTTGCTGAATGCAGAGTTGGGAAGAGATGTACACAATTACTGACACAAGCCCGTGGGTGACTGACCATCCCTGCTAGGCCTCGAGGACCCAGTGCTCATGTGAAGAATGAGTCTTTATCCATTAAGTGATCAGGACTAACCAGTTTACTTCCTTTATGTCCTTGTTGGTCATTTTCACCAGAAACAGCTTTCAACCATCATTCCCCGAGTTAAATCATTTTTCTCCACCTTAAAAAAACCAAAAACCCACTGCTGTCAAGTCAATTCCAACTCATAGCGACTCTTCTCCACCTTAGGGGCCTAAAAAAAACAAGGACCATTAAACACACAAACATTTAAAAAGGTTAATTCTCCTATCATCTGTTTGACTTAAATGTTTGCATTTTAATAGTATGGAGACAATCAGACAGATCTAAAATGTGGTACAATCTATAATATATTGGTCCTGGACTCTTCAAAAAGTCAACATTGCTTCAAGAACTACCATATTAACCATCACCCAAGTCCGAGACTAACCCTTGAGTTGTACATTCACTGGGAAGACTCAACCAGCATAGTAAAGACTTAGAAAAATAAACTGACATTGGGACCACCATTCACAGAGGGCAAGACAGAAGGTGCAGTCTGAACCTAACCTGGTTAATTGCCTGCTAAAACAATAACAAAATGAACATTCTCCAGAGGACTTTACCAGGACCTAGAGTCTCACAACATAATCCAAAATTACTCAAGATCCAAAGAACCAGGAATATATGACTGATATTGAAGGGAAAAGACAGTTAACAGATGATAACCCTGAGGTCACCCAGATGATGGAATTATCAGACGAAGACTTTAAAACAGCAGTTATAACCATCTACCATCAGGTAAGGTGAACACTATTTCTTTTATTGTATTTTTTGGTGAAAATTTACACAGCAAATTAGGTTCCCATTTAACAATTTCTATACATATTGTTCAGTGATATTGGTTATATCTTTCACAATGCATCAGCTTTCTCATTATTTCCATTCTGGTTGTTTTGTTTCCATTAATCTAGCTTCCCTGACCCCACCCCCCCTTACAGTCTCATTTTTGCTTTAGGGTAAATATTGACCATTTAGTCTCATATAGATGATTATTTAAGGAGCACAATACTCATGGGTGATATTGTTTATTTTATAAGCCCATCTATTATTTGGCTAAAAGGTGACCTCTGGGAGTGGGTTAAATTCCAAGTTTAAAGGGTATCTCAGGGTGATAGTCTCTGAGGAACTTGTAGTCTCTACCAGTCCTGTAAGTCTGGCCTTTTTTAGGAATTTGAGGCTTGTTCTACATATTTTTCCCATTCTATCTGAGAACATCTATTGTGTCCCTGGTCAGAAAGGTTGTTAGTGGTAGCTGGGCATCATCTAGTTCTTCTGGTCTCAGATGAGGCCATGGTTTGTGTGAGCTATTAGTAGTGTAGACTAGTTTCTTCTTTGAAGTCTTTGGTTTCCTTTTTTTCTCTTTTCTCCAGATGAGTACAGACCAATAGTTGTATCTTACATGGCCACTTGCAAGCTTTTAAGACCCCAGATGCTACTCACCAAACTAGGATGTAGAACAGTATCTTTATGAACTATGTCAATTGAGCTGTCCCCTGAGACTATGGTTCTGTCTTAGGCTGGGTTCTCTAGAGAAGTCAAACCACTGAAGCACACACATACACACACACACACACACACACACACACACACACACACAGACACACACACATATATATATACAGAGAGAGAGAAATTTATCTCAAGGGAATGGTTCACACAGTTGTAGAGGCTCGCAAGTCCCAAGTCTGTGGGTCATGAGTCAGGCTGCAGGCTTCTCCTGACTTATGTAGCTACAGGGGCTGACAAACCAAAGATTAGCAGGTCAGATGGCAGGCTGCTGGCTCATGGGCTTCGGAAGTTGACGAATCCTAAGACTGGCAGGCAATATGGCAGACAGCTGGCTCAAGTCCCTAGTACTGGAGTTCAGATGATGACAAGCTGGATGCAGGATCCAGAGTGAGCAAAAGCCAGCGAGCTTTGCCAGAATGTCCATATAGATTGGATGCAGGCCACACCTCTGAGGAAACTCCAGTTACAACAGATTGGCTGCTCACATCAGATCACTTCATGGAGATGATTACATTATATCACACAAAATGGAGGATGACTATGTCATTACTTAACTGCCAAATTACATCATTATATAACTGCCAAAACTACATCATTACCTGTCAAACTACATCATTACATAACTGCCAAACCACTGAGAATCATGGCCCAGCCAAGTTGACACAACCTTAACCATCATAGGTCCTAAGCCTTCAAACCCAGTAAACCAAACTGGCAAGGTGTTTATTTATGTCTAGGAAGTATCCACAATTGTGCATCCAGGTGAACACTCTTGAAATGAATGAAAAGATAAAAATTCTCAGCAGCAAAAAAGAAACTATAAAAAATAACTTCATGGAAATTTTAGAACTCAACAACACAGTATCTGAAAAGGATTTGAAAGTAACACATCTGACAAAGGACTTGTATCCAGAATATATAAAGAACTCTGAAAACTCAACAATCAGAAACCAAACAATTCAATAAAAAATGCGCAAAATATTCCAACAATCATTTAACCAAACAGAATATCCAGATAACATACAAGCACGTGAAGAGATACTCAACACCATTAGTCATTAAGGAAAAGAAAATTAAAACTGCAATAAGATGCCACTACATATCTATTAAAATGGAGAAATAAACAAAAACACAACAACAAAAAGAAATGGACAATACCAAGTGCTGGTCAGAATGCAGAGGAACTGGAACGCTCATATATTGCTAATGGGAATGCTCAATGGTGCCAAAAAAACCCAAACCCATTGCTGTCAGTCAATTCCAACTCATTGCAACCCTATTGGACAGAGTAGAACTGCCCCATAGGGTTTCCAAAGAGCGGCTGATGGAATTGAACTGTCAGCCTTTTGCTTAGCAGCTGTAGCTCTTAACCACTGTGCCACCAGGGCTCTAAAAATCAGTCTGGAAATCTCTTAAAAAATTAAACATACACTTACCATACATTCCAGAAATTTTACTCCTGGACATTTGTCCTAGAGGAATGAAAATTTATGCACACACAAAAACCTGCGTACTAATAATGTTCATAGCAATCTTACTTGTAATAGCCAAAATCTGGAAACAACCCAAACGTGCTTCAATGAGTGAATGGTTAAACAAACTGTGGTACATCCACACTATGGGATACTAGTCAGAATAAAAAGGAACAAATTATTGATAAACACATCAACTTGGCTGAATCTCAATTTTACTATGTTGAGCAAAAAAAAAAGTCACAAAAGCTTACATGTTATATGAGTCCATTTATATGGCTTTCTGGAAAAGGAGGAGCTATTGAGATGGAGAAAGATGGGTGGTTGCAAGGGATTAAGAGTAGTGGGAATGTTTGACTAAATAGGGAAATTCTGTGGGAGTGATGGAGCTATTCTGAATCTTGAGTGGATTACACTACCTTGGGGGTAGTTGCATGAGTCTATGAATTTGTGAAAACTCAAAGAACTGTGCATCACAAAGGAAAAAATTATAGTGTATAAATTAAAAATAAACATGTAAAAAGTCCGTGTCACGGGACAAAAAAAATGGGAGAATTGTTTTAGACTAAAAAGACCTAAAAACTAAATGCAAGGTATGAACCTAGATTGGATCCCATTTCAGAAAAATACAGCTGTAGTCAGCGTTTTGGGACAATTAGGGAAAGCTGAATACAGACTAGAAATTATGTGAGATTAGAAATTTCTTTGGCACAATGATGACACTGTGTTTTTGTGAGGGAATGTCCTTCTTCTTAGTGGAATAAAACACTCAGGAGAGTAGTGTCAAGAATCCCACAAATGCCTTTCAAATAACGAGAGAGGGAGAGTAAGTAAACATGCTATGGGGGGTATGTAGGTTTTCACTGTATTATTTTTTTCAAATTTTACGTATGTTTGAACATTTTTTTAAATGCTATGGGGAAAATGACTCCAGACACATCTTAAATCACTTGGAACTGAAATTAAATTCTAAATTCTTAAGTTAAAATAATTCAACAGCATTTTCCAATCACTCCTTCCAAGCTGGATGCATCTTCGCCTTTGGTTAATAGGCCCAGCATCTGTTTGAAAAGTTCTAGAAACCAAACCAACAGAGAATGTATTTTGCTCACAAACTTGCTTCTGTCCTTTGCACTGCACTGTGAGGCTAAGTAGAAAGCTTCTGCAGTTGCCAGATGTGATGTGGGCAACACCTGGTCCTCAGTCTTCCTTGGGTAGAGAAGTATGTCTGATGGGGGCAATCTGAGAGACAAGGCCTGCTGAGGCCACCTTAGAGGGTAATGAGGACCAGTGTCCCTCCAACCACAAAACACGCCCTACCTCCACTGAGGGAAGCCCTGAGGGGCTCACAGGAACTGAGGTTCTGACCACTAGGTTGACCACTAGCTGACCAGCCCCCCATTTTGACTCACCTTCATTTAGGTCTCATGAATTGGGGATGATTTTCTTCTGAAATGTAAATGTCATGGAAAGACGAATTCCTTGTTTTATTTAAATCTCATTTGTGATCCCAAAATCATGACTATATAAACTCTTATTGTCATCTCAAGTGTGTGAAGGATACCTTTTTTTTTCTTTGCAGATCCCAATTATTCTAAGAAAACATACTGCTATTGTTGTTCGTTGTGATCGAGGCAATTCCGACTCCTAGAGAGCCCATGTGTGCAAAGTAGAACTGTTCCATAGGGTTTTCAAGGCTGTGGACTTTCAGAAGCAGATTTCCAGGCCTGTCTTCCAAAGCACCTCTGAGTGTGTTCGAACTGCCAACCTTTTGGCTAACAGTCGAGTGCTTTTCTTTAAATGACCTCCTTTAAATTTTTCACACACAAACACATACATTACTATTCCTCAATATATGGACACCGTCTATTAATTATAGCAAAGGACATATAAGCCAGGGAAATGGAGGCCTAACTTATGTTTTATAACACGTGAAGACCCAACATAATGAATTATATCATGAAGACCCATGATTGTGGAGCAAGGCTCCCCCAGGGCCCAGGTGATGCAGGTTTCACTGGGCAGGAAGCATGAGGAAAGTGCCAACCAGCACAATGTCCATTGATTGGGTTTCTATCTTGGCAGTTCTGTACGGTTTCACTGGACACAAGGCCTCTGCTGCAAACAGAGTCTGAAGCAGGCGCTGCAGTGCTGACAACAGGGTCCGATTCCCCCACATGACGTCTTCCTGGTGGCACTGTGGTCAAGCGCCATCCCCACCCTTGTTCACAGGCACTCCCATGAGGTCCTGGTGTGCTTTGAGTCACCCCTACCTGTGAGAGAGTGAAGTTAGGGAGGCAGGGCTCACAGAGAAGAGGTGGCTCTGGTCAAGGATGTAGACCTGATCAGTGGGCGTGGATGGAGGGGGACAGACATGCCTGCCTGGCACAGCCCAACCCCACTCCTAGTCTGGTCTCCCACATTTACATCCTTGAGCCTTCCAGGAACCAAAAAGGCTAAGGACACCAAGCAGCCCCACGCCCCAGGCAGGGAGCATGAAGTGAAGCCACTGGGACACACTGGACCCGCTTGGGACTCCAGAGTCAATGCCACCTGTCTGAGCTGGACACCAAGGAAAAGTCTGAGGCTTAGCCTCTTGTCGATGTCTTGGTGACCCACACTGCCCTTTGTGAAGACGCCTGGGCCCCAGTGCCAGCCGCCTTCTTCCCTGGAAGCAGCAGCATGGTGACCTGGCCAGTTTGGCCTTGAGTCTCAGCTCTCAGAAAGCGCCTCTGAATCCTTGTCAAACATCAGCCATTTAAGCCATGAGAATTTTTACATTGGCCAGAAATGTTACTGGTTCCATCTGACATCACCCTTCCTTTCAGGCTACAGCTTTCTCAAAGTTGAGGGCTTCATGAAGATGCATTGCTTGTCCAGTAGAAACGCGTGCTTCAGTAGTTCTGACAGGAAAGTTTTAGGGTCTGGGGACTGTCCAAAATCTAGCACATTTATTGTTGAGGGGGCAACTCCCATCTACATCTCCCACCTGGGCCGCCTAAGTGGAGGCCTTGGGCCCAGAACATTCTCTGATAAGGAGGCTAGGAAGTGGGTCTCTCTTCCTGTCTTCTCTCCTTATCAGAGAATCCTCCCTCCCTGTTCTCAGCACATGGTGACTTTCTGTTTCCCGTCATGTCCGGACACCTCATGGCACCTGGCTAACCCCATCTCTATATCCATTCCTGGCAGGGAGGGAACCAGCCTCCGCTTTTACCACAGCATGAGAAGGCTGTCCCTGGACATCTGCCCTGCACCAGCCGCAAGGGGGAACTCGCTGGTCATGGGAGACTGGTGCCCACAAATGAAGCTGATCTCGCTCTTTCTCTGTGATAAAGTATTGCCCCAGGCATGTCAGAGCATGTGGTTTGTGTCTTTTGTTGGCGACCTAGACCCTTAGTATGATATTTATGAATGTTTTTACTTTTACACCAACTTGGCTAAAAATACAATGCTTAAGTCACGGTGTTTTCTTTATGAAACTGTTCAGATATCACCTCCTTTTCTTCTGAAACTTAGGCCCCTCTGATTCAATGCCTATGTGGGTTAAATTTATTGCTCTCTTCCTGGACATTTGGAGCTCTCTTGCCTTCTCCTCCTCCATATGCTTCTTCTTCTTAAGTTTTTTAAAATTAAAAAAAAAAAACCCTATACAGAGAAAACTGAAATTCTCAATAAAATGGATAATTTCTGGGAAAAGATAATTTACCACAACAGACCACAGAAGAGATGAAAAACCATCCAAATGACTCATTTCTAGAAAAACTTGTTTGAGATCTCCCCTCCCTGAACCCACCACCAGGTCCAGATGATTTCACAGAGGAATTCCTTCTTTTTCTCTATATCATTTTTCTTTCTAATTTAAAAAGTTCACTACACTGACTTTATTCACTATTGGTTGGTTTTGCTTCACTGGGGGATCGAACCAACAGCCTTTTGGTTAGCAGCTGAGTGCTTTAACCACGGTGCCACCCGGGCTCCTTGAAAGACAACTACAAAGAACAAATCAAGGAAAGTAGCAATGCAAAACTGATACGCAGAAATCTGCAGCTTTCTTATATATAAATAGCTAGCCAGTTAGAAGAGATGATGGAACACCTCATTTGTAACAGAAAAAAAAAGAAGAAGAAAGAAAAGAAGAACAAACCTAGGAAGAAAACTGAGAAATGTGCAAGAAAAAAAAAAAAAGAAGAAGACAAAAAAGTTAAACCCATGGAAGGGTTCCTACCCTTTCGAGACATTTTCTTCAGCAACCCCACCAGGCAGCCACAGAGAAGTTGGAAGAATCCTGAAAGACATTTCCCACTTCCCCGAGACAGCCTTCTTCTTCTGTAGGGGTGGCTATGGCCACGGGACTGGTGGAACCCCTATAGCTGGGTAAGGGGAGCAGGGGACAGACAAACTTAACCCTGGTCACCCAGGCCAGTGCTTCTTCTGCAGGGAGTCCATGGCTACCTCCAGGGGTAAGCGAGGACCCCCAGGAAGAGTTTGGGTGCTGGCCAGTTTCTATCTCTTGACCTGGTGAGGCTACATAGTGTTTGCTTCACAATTATTCGTTATATTGCACATTTATGTTTTATGCACTTTTATAAGTAGGTGTTACATTTCACAGTAAGTAGTTTTCCAATGAGTTATTCAATATGGAAACTAAAATAAGAATAGAATTTGCAGGATTTGTGAAGGAGAGAGGCAGGTGTGGTGCGGGTCAGAGAGCTAAATCCTTGCCAAGAGACAGGACAGGAATCGGGTGCGTGAATGTGGTGTTTGCAGACATGCAACCTGCTAATGGTGCAGGCACCCATGGGACCTGCTGACACTGATATACACCGACTCCACACGTGCTCTGCAGTTTTACACATAACAAGGCCATTAGTTTTGACCACTCTGTGAAATGGTGCTCTCATCTCCTATTCCAAGGAGTAAGGACAAAGAGACCCCAGAGGCTAAGTTAGTTAGTTGTCCAAGGTCTCAGAGTTAGAAAGAAACTGGATGACTTAGACTCAACCATTCGCTACCCTGGGCAGCCAGGATGACGCCGATGGGGGTGATGATACTGGAAGGAGAGCTGGGTGTATGGGAGCCTGTGTGTTGGGTGACAGGCCTGTAGGAATCATCTCTCCACAGAGAACAAAGGTTACTCACATCATAAGACTAAAGGGCATTGAGGTTAGGGTGGAGAAGGTGAGAAGAGCTGAACTGGCCTGGGTCGGTGGCTTCAGGATCCACCCCTAAGATGCTCTGTTGGGTTTCACCCTTCCTTGGGCTTGGGAGAGTCCTGGTGGTGCACTGGTTAAGAGCTATGGCTGCTAACCAAAAGACCGGTAGTTTGAATCCATCAGCTGCTCCTTGGAAATCCTATGAGGCGGTTCTACTCTGTCCTGTACGGTCGGTACAGAATCGACTCTACAGCAACATGTTTGGTTTGGTTTTTAATTTGGGCTTAGGGGTGACTGGAAGACAATACCTCTGTCCTGGCCCAACTTGACGCCCTGGGCAGGCATTGCGCACCCCTCACCCCAGGTATCTGTGCCCCTCGGGTCAGGCCTCAATGGACCGTCCCTCGGCTCCTGTGGCTTCCCTGGGACTGCTCCGTCAGGCTGGATGATCCTCCAGTAAAGCTGCTTTTATTATGCATAATGTAGGCAAAGAAGACATGCTTAACTGAGATTTGTTTTCTTTTTTTTTTTGCCATGGTAACACATACTTAATCTAACAAAATCTCCCCTGAATCCTTTTAGCATGAAACTATTTATTCCTCTCAAAATAATGTTTGACTAACTTTATGCTATACATTGTTATAATATTGTGCATCCTGGGATAAAAAATGGAAATTGCCATTGCAATAACAATAATCACCAATCTATGTCTTAGTTAACTAGTGCTGCTGTAACATAAATGCCACAAGAAGTCTGAATTCAGCACACTGGCTATAGGGAGAAGTCTTTTCTTGTCTACTTCAGCTTCTGTAGCTGGCAATTCTTGGAGTCCCTGGGCTTGTCGATGCGTCTGCCTCCGTCATCTTCAAATAGTGTTTGTCTTCCCTGTGTCTGCTTGTTTGACTCTGTGTCTATGCTGCTCCTTATATCACTGAGCAGAGATTAGGTTTAGCACACCCTCTACCCTGACAGGACCTCATTACCATAACAAAGAAAATCCTATTTCCAAATGGGATAACATCCACTCATATAGGAGTTATGATTCCAACATACATTTTGGGGGACACAATTCAATCTATAACATCCTATATCTCAGAAAGAGTGAAGGTAATCAGAGCATGCAGTGGTGGATGACCAAATATCATTCCAGCAATCAATACATGGCATGGCCCTGTGCTTCTAGTGCACTTTGGGCTACACCTATGGGAGCAGCAATTTCACTGCCCTTGGAAAAGAGGACATACAAGTCTTCCTGCCACCTTCACTTTAGAATCAGGGTGAATTCACCATGGTTGGAGTGAATTGGGGATAGGGTCCGAGCAAGAGCCCTTTCTTAGCATCCTGTCTGAGTTGTCCCTACTCAACCCTACTCACTCCAGAACAAGATGCCCTCCACCCAGTCATCACTGTGTGTATTTCTCTAGTTCAGTAGGCTAGACTAAAGATACTGTAAACATTAACATGGATCTAATTGCAAGTTTCGGAGTGGCTGCTTTATGTCAAGCTTTTTATGTTTTGGTCATTTCCTCAACTTCTGTTGATCCTGAATAGAAACATCTAAAAATACAAAATGATACTTGCAGAAAACTTCAAGTCCACTCTGTGAATTTGAGATCCATCAGTGTAATTCCACAAATCGCATCAGGAGAGCCATTCTCCTCCCTCAGACTCTTTCTCTTCCTTTGGTCCTTCTTCCCCTCCTTCCCACCCTCCCCAACATTAGTCCAAAAGTTTTACAATATAGCTGGCCTTGACAATATTAGTCAGTCAAATATTAGGATCAAGTGAGGCCCTTGTGGCTCATTTAAATTCTCAAATAAATCAGAATGGAGCTGAGTTCCTATAAAAGATCTGAACGTTGCTTCAAAATTTGAGTATATTTCCAAACCAGGGCAATCTGGGGGTCCAATAAGCCCTGCGAAATTATATTTTCCTTTGTAAAACTATTGAAACTGATGCTAAATGATGTCCATCTGTAGCAAGAAGAGAGATGACAATTGAGTAACTGAATATACCCAGAGCTCCCGAGAAGAACTTAATTTGCTAAATATTAGTATCTTCATTGCATTCATTTTTTTTTTTAGCTAAAATTTTTGCATCCTGAGATTTTTACATGAATCATGAGAGTTTTTGAAAGACTTCAAGTTTATGGGCAGGGTGCTTCTATTTCTAGCTATGACAAGGGAACTTATAGCAGACACAGTCTCATCAAGGACAATTAGAAAAGCTGAATTAAAAACTAAAACCAAAACTGTTGAATGTAGCAAATAGCTTCTCGAGCAGTCTGAAATTGAGGGGCTGAAATCTTGGAGAGAAGGGAAGCCTACTGAGGCAAAGTCAATATTCCAGCCAGGAAATACGATGCAACATCTCTAGAGGAGTATGAAATCATCCAGAGCCTCTGCAACCTGTCATATACAATAATGATACACAATAGGGCATCTGACATTCAATCAAAAATTATCAGGCACTACAAGAAATAGGAGAAAATACATACAATAGAACAGACCCACAGGTGTTCCAGATTATGCAGTTATTGGACAAGAATTTTAAATTAACTGTGAATGAAATATATAAAAACAGTCAAATGGAAATTTCATAACTGAAAAACACAATAACTGAAGTTAAGAAATAAACAGACAAGGTTAACAACAGATTGGGTCAAAAGAAAGGATTAATAAACTGGAAGATAGAGAAAAAGGGATAGAAAGAATAAAAAAGAGCGTAAGAGATATGAGGCAATGAAAAAAATGTAACATACCTATAACTGGAATACCAGAAGGAGAAGAGAGAGTAAATACAGCAGAAGCAGTATTTGAGGAGATAATGGCCAAGAATTTTACAAAAACAATGAAAGACATTGTGGTAGAATATTTGCAGTTCAGCAAATATTCACTCTCTCTGCCCCACCTCCATGGGAGGAGAATATTTCCCTGCCCAAAGGTTGTTGATCTTGGCAATCTGACTTAATTTGGCCAAAGGAATGTTAGTGAGTGTAATGCAAGCAAAAGCTTTAAACACACTTTCAGGGCTTGGCTTGTTAACTTGTGTTTCTGCCATCACTATGAGTTTAATCAGGTAGCCGATGGTCCTCCAGCCTGGGTTCTGGAATGAAATACATAGAGCAGAGCTAACCCAGTTGACCAACACTCGAAAACTGAGATACCTCAGTCAACCTGCAGACACATCAGCAAGAAATAAATGCTTATTGCTGTATTCCACTAGGGTGGTTTGTTCTGAAGAAAAAGTTAACTGATTCAGAAGTTGGTACCTAGAAGTGAGGTGCTGCCATAAAAATAACCTAGAAAATATATGGAACAACAATTTTCAAGATATTGGGCATGAGGCAATGAAGTACAGTGATCCCAGAGAGATGGGAAACAAACTAGGTGAGTGTCTTATTGAGTGCTGCTATAACAGAAACACCACTAGGGGACAGCTTTAACAAACAGAAATTTATTCTCTCATAGTCTAGGAGGCTAGAAGTCTGAATTCAGGGCGCCAGCTCCAGGGGAAGACTTTCTCTCTCTGTTGGCTCTGGGGAAAGTCCTTGTCATCAATCTTCCTAGGCAAGGAGCTTCTCAGCACAGGAACCCTGGGTCCAAGGACGCACTCTGCTCCTGGCACTGCTTTTTTTGTGGTATGAGATCCCCCTGTCTCTCTGCTCGCTTCTCTCTTTTATATCTCAAAATAGATTGACTTAAAACACAACCTAATCGTGTAGATTGAGGCCTGCCTCATTAACATAACTGCCATTAATCCCACCTCATTAACATCAGAGAAGCAAAACGTACAACACACAGGAAAATCATGTCAGATGACAAAATGGTGGACAATTGCACAATACTTGGAATCATGGACTAGCTAAGTTAACACACATTTTTTAGGGGACACAATTCAATCCATAACAGTGAGTCGTACAATTGTCCCACCTAACTGCTTTGTGAGAGTTTCCAGGCTGTGTTGCAGGCAGGGAGAACCCAGATGAGCCTAGAGATTTCTCTGAGTTTAGGATACTTAGCTAAGAGTACAGTGAGACCAAGTCAGTGAGAGTTTATAGGAAAGAGTGCTGGAAAGGACAAAGCTGGAGAGAGACAGTATTAATCTCTTGAGTATGCAGCAGAGTACTGATCAATGCATGTGTGTAGGGAAAGTACTCAAGGAAAGGAAAAGAGCTATCTGGAAGGATTAGAGGGAATAGCAGATTAGGCATTGCAGAAGAAAAGATGAGTGAACTTGAAGGCAAGCTATCCAAAATGAAACACATAAAGGGAAAATAATTGAAAAATAAAAAGAGCGGCTGTGAGCTGTGGAATTATTTTGAGCAGCCTAATATACATGTAATTGGAAACTCTGAGGAGAGAAAAGGGCGGGGGAGGCACAAAAAATATATGAAGAAATTATGGCTGTAAATTTTTCAAATTTGATGAAAACTACCAATTTATGTAAATCCAAGCAGCTCAACAGATCCCAAGCAGCAAAAAGATAAATCTATACCAATGAAATAGCTCAAAACCAATGATAAAGAGAAAAATCACGGAAGCAGATAATGAAAAAAGACACAACATACAGAGAAACACAGATAAGGATGACAGAAGAGTCGCATCTGAAACAACATGAATGAGAAGATAGGGGAGCAACATCTTTAGAAACTAAAGGGAAAAAAAAAGTCAAACTGAAGTTTTAAATCCAGCAAATATTCTTTCAAAGACCAAGATTAAATATGTTTTCATATATACAATAGTTAAAAGAATTTATCATCATCAGACCTGCATTATAAGATGGTTAAAGGAAGTCCTTCAGGCAGAAGGAAAACGATACAAGCAGGTGGAAATCTGGATATACAAAGCAATGCAAAGCACCAGTAACCATAACTATATTGGTAAATATATAAGATGTATCTCTCATTATGTAAATATCCTTAAAATATAACTGATTTTTTAAACAAAAATAATGAAAATATATTGTGGGGTAATAAGATATGTGTAAATAAAATGCATGACAATAGTATGAAGGCCAGAAGGTGAAAAATTAAAGTATAAGGTTCTTATACATGTTAAGTAGTATAGCACTTGAAGATAGACTGTGATAAGTTAAAGATGTATAGTATAAACCATAAAGAAGAAATAACAAAATAAAAAGTTATAGCTAATAAACCAACAAGGAGACAGAATGCAGTCATAAAAATACTAAATTAATCCAAAATGAAGATAAAAAGGAACAAATAACAAATGGAACAAAGACAAAACAGAGATATGAAAGACTTAAATATAAACATATTGACAATCACATTGAATTTAAATGGTCTAAATATCCCAACTGACAGGCACAGATTATCAGATTGGATAAGAAAGCAAGACCTAACTATATGCTGCCTACAAGAGACGTATTTTAAGCATAAAGACACAAATAGGTTAAAAGTAGCAAGATGGAAAAAAATATGCCGTGCTAACACTGATCAAAAGAAAGCTGGAGTGGCTATGTTAATAACAGACAAAATAAATATCAGAGACAAGAATATTACCAGAGATAACAAAGTTCATTTCATGATGATAAAGCAGTCAACTGATCAGGAGAACATAACAATATTAAATGTTTGTACATCTAACAACAGAGCTTTAAAACAATGAAGCTAAAATGGACAGAGCTTCAAGGAGAAATAGACGAATCCACAATTACAGTGAGTTTCACAGTTTGCAAGATACAAGATTGCTATACAAAATCAATTATACTTCTATATACTAGTAAAGAACAACTGTAAACTGAAGTTAAAATAAAATGATACCATTTAAAATACCACAGAAAATATGAAATAGTTCAGCAAAAACGTGAAAAATATTTGGGAAACCTGTACACTGGAAACTACAAAACCTTGCTGAAAGAAATTAAATACGACATAAGTAGATGGCAAGACACACCTACTCCTGGGCCAGATGACTCCATACTGTTAAGATATCAATCATCTTCAAATTGATCAACAGATTCAACACTATCCCAATCAAAATATCAGCATACTTTTTCTAATAATTCACAAGCTGATTCTGTAATACACATGAAAATACAAAAGGACCTAGAGTAGCTGAAACAACTTTGAGAGAGAAGAACAACACTGGAGTACAACCCTACCTGATTTCCAGACAGTAATCAAGACACTGTGGTATTGGCATAAAGATATATAAATCAGTGGAACGAAACAGAGTCCAGAAATAAACTCAAATATATAGGGAGAACTTATCTTTGACCACGATGCCAAAACAAACAGTTCAGTGGTGAAAGGGTAGTCTTTTTAACAGTGCGGAAACAACTCGACAATCATATGCAAACAAACAAGCTTTGATTCATACCTCGCACCATATACAAAAATCAACTCAAAATGGACCATAGGTCTAAACGTAAAACTAAAATTATAAAACTTCTAGAAGAAAATATAAGAGAAAGTCTTTGTGACCTCGGATTAGGCAAAGATTTCTTAGCTATGACACTAAAAGCACAATCCATGAAGAAATAAATTGATAATTTGGGTTTCATCAAAATTAAAAACTTCTGCTTTTCAAAAGGCACCATTAAGAGAATAAAAAGACAAACCATAGACTGGAAGAAAATACTGGCAAAGCATACACTTGATAAAGGACTCATATCCAGAATATATTTTAAAAGACTCTCAAAACTCAATAAAACAACCAAATTTACAAATGGATGGCCAAAGGATTTGAATAAACACTTCAGCAAAGATAACCAGACGGCAAATAAGCCCATTAAAATATGCTCAACATCATTCATCATAGGGGAAATGCAAATTAGAGCCACAATGAGATATTACTACATACCTATTAGAATGGCTAAAATTAAAAAGAATGAGCAAGCCAAGTGCTGACGAGGATGTGAAGTAACCGGACCTCTCATACGCTGTGGTGGAAATGTACTATGGTGCACTTACTATGGAAAACGGTTTCGCCGTTTCTTAAAAAGTTAAACATATACTCATAGGACGATCCAGTCATTTCACTCCTAGGTATTTACCCAAGAGAAATGAAAGCATATGTCCATACAAAGACTGGTATACATATGTTGACCGCAGCTTTATTTGTAATAGCCCCAAACTGGAAAAAAAAAATGTGAATGTCCATCAATAGATGACTGGATAAACACACAGTGGTACATCCACACAATGGAATATTATTCAGCAATAAAAAGAATGGACTATTGCATGCAATAACATGGATGAATCTTAAAATAATTATGCTGAGTGAAGGGAAGAGGGGCAACATTTTATCTGACAAAAGATGCACAAGACCTGTGTACTGTGAGAGAAATTTTTTTTTCATATAAAACTCTAGAAAATGTAAAGTAGTCTATAGTGACAGAAATCAGATCAGTGATTGCTTGGGGAGAGGAGGACAGAGATGAGAGGAAGGAATTACGAAGGAGCGTGAGGAAACTTTGGGAGTGTAGATACATTAGTTATCTTGACTTTGGTGGTGGTTTCACAGCTGTACACATATGCCAAAACTTATAAAATTGTGCACTTTATTAAATATGTGCAGTTTATTGTATGAAAATTATATCTCAATGGGCTGCTTAAAATACAGCTCTGAAAAAAACTAAGCCAGACAACAGCTACTCTTCCCTCATCATAAATCTCCACAGGGTATGACAAATGCTCCTCAGCTGTATGCAACTATTATAAGAGAAAACCTGAAGTATGATGTTTAAGTATTTTTTTCCCAAATGAAAATCATCCACCACTGATTTTATGCAACAAAATGAAACAGAGTCTGGATGATTTCTCCTGCAGCAAGCAACATTCCAGGTAGGACAATGAGGCTTCATGAACGTGAGGGTCACACGGGCTGCAAACTCCCTTTCAAAGAAGCACGAATCTCATGCAGCATGATCCTCAGTGAAGGGAAGAGCCGCCCCCACGGTGCCCACCTTCTTAGGCTCCATCCTCATTTTGCACCAGTCCATTTTCTTCCCAGGCATGCGCTGCAGCTGGAATATTTTACCGTGGAGTTTTCTTTAAAGAACTACTTTATAGAGACTCAAGCCTTGTAATGTGTGTGGAGTGGTATTATGTGAACTCAAAAACGTATTTCCAAACACACAGAAGAGAAACTTGAACAAAGGAGAGACACAAAAAACATATTCAGAAAGTTGTTAAAGCATGAATGTGTTATTTTAATTACAATTAAGAAAAATACTCTGGAATGTTCTGATACGACCAGTGATCTTTGACTTGGAGTATATGAAAGACATCTTCTTTTATCATCTTTAAATTTATTTGTTAAAGAAATGAGAGAAAATGCAGATAATTAATGGGATACGTAATTGTGGGATAAAGGACCTGGTTTTACCTTAAGTGGTCTTTGTCCTTGACTCCAGAGAAATAACCGATGGAGTAACTGGGACACCTTGCTCTGGGACTTCCAGGCCACACCTGAGGATTTGTGCTGGCGAGTGGGGCTGGCCAGACCAGAGAAGATTCACCTGGGAGGTTAATATCATCTAGCCTTAGTATCATGCAGGACTGGCCAATAACAGCCTGGAACACAAAGGTTCAGAGAGCTTCCTGGCTGATGAGAACATCTGTTCTTGGGAGGGCAGCATATCCCTTGGGACATGGAAGCTCCAAGTTGGGAACCCTCCCAGATCTCACCTTACACGTCTTTGTTTGTATCCTTTTTGGCTGTAATAAGTCTGTAGTTATAAGTATAGTATACACTCTGTGAGTTCTGTGAATAGCTCTAGAGAATCACTGAACCCAAAGGGGCAGTAGAAACCAGGAGGTCCGAAAGTAAGGGTGTCATGTGGACTCCTGAGCTTGCAGCTGACACCCTGAAGGGGCAGTGGGAAACCAGCCCCAAATTTGTGACCAGCAGGTCAGAGGGTTGGGGTGTCATGTGAACTCCCCAAACTTGCAACTGGCATACGCCTATTTGGCAGTCTGAAGGATGGTGTCCTTTTAACTTGTGAGCTCTGACCTAGCTCTGCTGGCTAGGGTCACAGACAGAGAGGGAGAGTGTGTGTTGTGGGGGTGGCTGGCAACGAGGATGGAGAAGTGGAAATGTGAGATGGGAAGAAAGGGTAGTCTTTTCAACAAATGACCGTATTTGGGGATTGGATTCATGCTGATCCTTATCATACAGTAATAAAAACGATAAAGATAAGTGACGGAATCAGTAGAAATTATTCTGCCATCAAAAATGCACCTGTAGCATCAAAAACATTAATTTGTTAGGAGGACGAGAGAGATTATGAATATAAGTGTGATCGATGTGCTCCTGGATGGTATGATAATCCAATTAAGGAAGAGGACCAAATCCTACCAACACTTCGGAGAGGTTTACATTTCTAACGTATTGATCTTGACAAAGATGACGTAAAACTCACAATGTGCTATTTCAGGGAAGACATTGGTGTGAACTGGTTAATGAGTGTCATCGACTCAAAGATCATTTAAGATTAGTTCCTGCATGAGAAAACCTCAACTGCCCTAAACTTCACAGCTCACATAGGAAAGAAACTGATAGAAGTACTCCAAATTTGACAACAGTTTTAAAGGGTCATAAGGGTGGGTGGACGTGGCCAGGGCATGTGGATGCGGCCAGGGTGGGTTCACTCAGAACCCTTCCCCTCCAGTAGGCCAGTCCTTCAGTGGAGGCTCCTGTTGGCCCAGGGAGCGTTGCTGAGCTGAGCTGAACTGACACACTTAGTCAAGGCGAGATCAGGAAGCCGGTGACTTGACAAAGCCACTGTAATAATTTTCTATGCTGCGTCACAGCGACCACAGACATAACAGCTTTCAACACCCATGCTGATCACGTCATAGTCTTGGTGGGTCAGGGGTCTGGCCTGTGTGCCTGGGTCTTCTGCGTCAGGGTCTCACAGGGCTGCAGTGGAGGTGTCCACTGGTGCTTTCTCACCTGGGGGCCAGTCTAGGGAGGGTCCGCTTCCAGCCTTGCTCAGGTTGTTGGCAGAGTTCAGGTCCTCGTGGCTGCAGGGCTGAGGACTCTGCCGTGTGGTCGCTGTCAGCTGGGGTGCCCGTGGCTCCCCCCGCATTGGAAAGAGGTCCACAGCTCCCCTCTCCTTGGCTCCCCCTCTCTGGGTGGAGGCCACTGGGCCTCTCCTTGGAGTTCACGGCTCGGCAAATTGTCAGAGCCAGCAGAACTGGTGGGCCACTGTGTGATGGGCCGTGTGATGCAAGGCCACCAAGAGTGACGCTGTCACCTCAGCTGCCTTCTACTGGCTAGAAGCAGGGCGCGGGTCCCACCTGTACTCTGGGACAACACCAAGGGGACACACCAGGAGGCAGTGCAGGTTGCTGAGGCCACAAGGTGCCCAGAGTTGAGCCCCTGTCCCTCCTGAGGGAGGGGTGTTCCCAGAGATGAAGACGTGCAGGCATATGCTTCAGCAGCTAGTTGTGCACGGGATCAGTGGGAACATCATACCGTCTCCCCATTATGGTCAGTGTCTAACTAGTGTCACTGAAAGTAGCCAGGTGCTGCCCTCCCCCAATCACCACTATGACACATTCTGTCACTGTGACACAGGCTTCTTTGCCGCCACTTGCCTGGGCTGCTTCCCGGGGAAGCCATCTCCTCAGGGCACCCAGCGTCACCTAGAGCCATGGTGAAGCTCGAACACACAGTGGACACAGGGAGGGGTCCCCTCACCCATTTCCCCATAGCCTAGGGGCCCTGTGTCCCCCCTAGGCCTCACCCTGGGCCCTGGACAGCACTGCGGCACTGGCCACGCCATCCCCACACTGGCTCCCCTGCCCCTGGCCCTGGTCTCCCACCCTGTCTGTGCGGTGGTCTGATCAGTCCTTGCCCACGTGTCTCGGGCATGTGAGGCCACAGAGACACGACTGCAAGCATGGAGAGCACGTCTTGGACCCACATGTCCAAAGTCAAGCTCTGATCCCTCCAATCTGCATCCTGCTGCTGTCCTGGCTCGGGGACAGCAACTGCATCTGTCTTAGTTATCTATAACTGTGCTGCTATAACAGAAATGCCACAAGTGGATGGCTTTAACAAACAGATTTATTCTCTTAAACGGTTTAGGAGGCTAGAAGTCCAAATTCAGGGCACCAGCTCCCAGGGAAGGCTTTCTCTCTCTTTTGGCTGTAGGGGGAGGTCCTTGTCATCAATCTTCCCCTGGTCTAGGAGTTTCTCAGCGCAGGGACCCTGGGTCCAAAGGTTGTGCTCCACTCCCGGCTCTTCTTTCTTGGTGGTAGGAGGTCCGTCTCTCTCTACTCGCTTCTCTCTCCTTTTATCTCGTGTAAGATAAAAGGTGATGCAGGCCACACCCCAGGAAAACACCCCTTACATCGGATCAGGGATGTGACCTGAGTAAGGGTGTTCGTCCTCTCCTAATCCCCTTATGACTGACAGATCACATCATGAGGTATGATTACATAACTGCCAAACCACTGAGAATCATGGCCCAGCCAAGCTGACAAATATTTCTGGGGGACACAGTTCTATCTGTGACACCATCCTCCAGGCTGAGACCAGAAACACTGGGGTAAGCCTGGATGCCTCCTCTTCACACCCACGTCCAAGCTGCCCGCAAACCCTGATAGCGCTTCCTTCACAGTGTCACTGGATAAGCTGCAGCCTCACTGCAGCTGCTCCGCTGTCCTGCCCTGATCCCCATGGCCGTCCCCAGCACATGGCTGAGCCAGCAGTCACCACGGGTCACAGCCAGCCTCTGCCCTGCTGTGCTGGTCACACCCTACGATACTGGGGCGCCCAGCTTACCCAGGGCAGGAGCACTGAGTGACCTACCCCACCCTACCACCCTGTTACCCCCTGCCCTCCCCGCTGTTACCTGCATGGACTCCTGGTGGCTCCATGAACATGCGGACACCCCAGGCCAGCCCTGGCTCTGGCTGGTCTCTACGATGACGTGTTCCCTCAAGCTGCATGTGGCGACTCCTCACACCCTTGGTCTTGTCTCCTCTCACCTCCTCGGTGACCTGTCCTGATGCCCACTTAATAGCACAGTTTCAACCCCTCCCCACTGGAGGGCCTCACTATGTTCTGTCTGACGTGCTCACGTACCCTGTTCCTCCACACCCTCCTGTTATGGTGCGGAGGCTAGAAGGGAAGGCTGGATCTGCCTGTCCCTGCTACCTCCTGGCCTGGGCAGTGGCACGCACCACAGTATCTCCAGTGGTGAGGGGGGCAGGAGATGAGATGCTGCACCCTGGCACCCTCTACTGCTGTGCTCAGACCTGACCAACTGGGAACTCCTGGGATGGCCATGGGGCCTGGTGGCCTGAGTCTCGGTGCCATAGACCTGGCCAAGGTCTGGGAAGCAGGCAGCTGAAAACAGCCCAGTGCATCTCCCACATGGGCAAAGACGGAGAGGCCCTGACAGGCCATGCCTGGCTCTGTGGGGGCCACCAAGTCTGGGACAGGCTTCCCCATGGTCCTCAGCTTCACCCACGTGCTTGTGTGGGGCCACTGGGCACCTGGTGGCTCTAAGAGCGGTTGAGGGCCCAACTGGAGTCTGCCCTCCTGGAATTGCTGACCCTTGTGTGCCCCACCCGGAGCCCTGCTGGTACAGTGGTTAAGAGCTCAGCTGCTAACCAAAAGGTCAGCACTTCAAATCCACCAGCCACTCCTTGGAAACACTATGGGGCAGTTCTACTCTGTCCTATAGGGTCACTAGAGTCAGAATTGACTTGATGGCAACGGGTTTGGTGTTCTGGTTTCGTGTGCCCCATTTGCCTTCTAGAGGGCCCATCTGAGGTGGGGAGGAGTTGGCATCTTGACTGGGGGTTGGGATAGGTGCCACCCCATTGTCAGCCCTGTGGATTCCAGTGAGGTGGGGAACATTGTAGTGCCTGGCAGAGTGGGCTGTGGCACCCTTGCTGCCCAGAAAGAGGATGTGGGGCCCCAGCAGTAGGGAGGGGGCACAGGGCAGTCATCAGAGGTGAGCACAGACACGGACAGCTCTGAGAGGTGATGCGGGCGGTGGAGGCAAAGGCACTGGGAGCCTGAAGCAGAGGGACTGGGAAGGAAGAAGGGACGAACTGGAGGGCATGGGAGAAGGCCAAAGGGGAGAAGACCTGGGGAGGGGTGAGGAGAGGGGCAGGGATGAGGGTGAAGGGCAAATTAAGTCTATCCAGATAGCAAAACGACTTCACACAAGAGGACGCTGGGTTTACGGATGACAGAGTCTATGTACACGGAGGGGGGCGCCACGCATGGTGTTGGGAAGAATCTGGGGGTACACAGGCCCACGTCCCGGCCTTTGGTACCAGCTGGGTGTGGAGACACCAGTTCACAAGTGAGAGTGTGCCTGAAAGTGTGTGTACTGCGTGTCCACACTCGTGAGTGTATCCACATATGTGCACATGTGCAGGTGAGTGTGTGCACTACGTATGCATGCATGTGTGCATGTGTGTACACATGTGCATGTGTGTGGACACGCATGTGTGCATACACGTATGGGGTAATCTCGGCGCATCGGGAGGTGGGCATGTGGGGGACGCAGAGATGAGCCAGAGCTGGTTGGGCAGGAGTGACGACGTTTATTGAGCTCAGACACTGCGCCTCTTGGTGAGTCCAGCACCCCGAACCCTCCAGGGCATCATACCCATGCCTCCCCAGCTCGAGACATCCCAGTGAAGCCAGGCCCCCACACCCTCCCTACTCCACCCTGCTCCTGGGAACAGAACTCAGAGTCCTCAGAGCCCCTCCTCTCCTGCCTGTGGGACCAGAGGAACCATGCCCTGACCCTGTAAGATCTGACGCGGAAACCTGACTAAGACGGGCACGGGCTTCCGGTGAATAAAGTCAGCAGGATGGGATCCGGGAGAGGACGCGTCTCAAGGCAACCACGCTCTAGATGGCAGGGCAGGCGACAGTTCACACAAAGTGCTGCCAAAATGTCAACCCAACTCTAAAATGGTCACATTACACAACACTAAGGAACAATACTTCTAAAATGTCACACATGGGAACACCTCGAGTATTTAAAATAATTAACACCGCATGCCAATGCAGGGACAGACAGCTTAAACTAATACTGGAGAGCAGGGCTGAGGACAGAGCCTGGGGCGCAGGCGTGGCAGAGATACAGATACAGGTGTGTGTGTGAGTGCGCCCGCGCATGTGTATGGTATATATAATACTTCTGTCAGTAAAGAAATCCTATCTATAGCATATTTGCGGTGGGCAGACAGGATGCTGTAGGAGCAGGTGGAGGCGGTGGCTCAGGAGAGTGGTGGTGGGGAGGGAGGCGGCAGGTGGAGGTTAGAGCGCGCCCATTCCAGTGACCTCGGATGTGAGCCTGGAACAGACAAAGGACAGGGAGGGAGGAGAGCGCTGTGACAGTGTGCCGCATAAGACGGGGTAGAGGAGAGCCACACGGACAGGCGCGTCCTCCCAGCCACACGCCTGATTCCTTTTCACTGCAGCCACTGCTCCAGCCACAGCTGTGTGACCATGACGGAGCCCAGTCCCAGCAGGGCAGGAGGGAGGAGAGCCACGAGGCACCCTCCTGCCCACCAGGGGACCCCGTGTGCTAGTGGTCCTGTCAGATTCATGATAATAGCCCTCAACAAGTCTCTAAGGAAGGGAAGGCACCGTTGCTGGGGGCCACCACTACTGGCCGCTAGACAGGTCTGGTGAGAGTGGCTCCAATCATCATGATGTGGGGGCCGTGGCAGGATGGCTCAACCACCATCTGGGAGGGGGGGTGTCTTTATGACAGAGCAGAGTCACTTAGTGAACTATGGACGCTTTATGCTAACTTTGAGTCAACTGGAGTGTGTGGCTGGCTGAAGGCTCCACATTGTGCCAACCCCAGCCCCCCAACCCTGGCCCTGGCACGGCACAGCAGGCAGGAGGCAGCTGGGCTGTGCCAACTCCCAGCACGTGCTCGCAGCCCTGCACCCTTGCTGTGCCTGTCACCAGTAGACCACAGACATCGGGAGCGTGCGTGTTTGTAGGGCTTCTGTCCACCGTGGCGGTGGGTGGGGAAGATGCCATACCCTGGGGAGAGCACTCAGCAGTGATTGGTGAGGCTGAGGGTGGAAGGCCCTGCTCAGCCCTGCCCCACAGGTCTCCTTGGCGGCTCCTGGCTGTGCTCTTTATATCCAACACCAGCTGTGACTGGCAGTGCCAAGTGCCAGGGTCACGGGCCCCATGGCACAACAGAGAAGAAGGGGGCATGGCTTTGAGCTGAAACTGCCCATGCCACCTCAGGTTCTCTCATCTGCACCAGGAACGAAGGTGTAGAGGCCCATGGGATTGTGCCCATGGTCCCCATCACACACACTTCTCTAAGCATGAAGGGCGAGCACCAGAGCAAAAAGGCAGAGCGCTGAGCAAGCAGCTGTCCTGGAGCAGGCTGCACGGACAAGGGCTGGGGGCAGCCTCAAGGAGCCAGCGTCATGGATGTGTCTCCGACCAGACGGGCCGTTGGCCACTGGGGAAGCACTGCTGCTTTCTAGCTTTGCCCAGCTCCTAGCTTGCGACTCTGCAGGTAAGCAGCTTGAGATCCAGAATGGCAGAGGTGGGAACCATGGCCTCAGGCCTATATGTAGACTGTCCACTTTATAGTCTGTCCCCAGTGTCCAGCAGAAAGAGAAGCAACTGAGGAGACAGAAAGATCTGGGGCCCACCTACTTTAACTCTGTCCCAGCTCAGGACGTGGGGCCGGGGCTCTGAGTAAGAAGGGGTCTTGGTCCTGGCCAGCATCCGTCTCTCTGAGCTCCCTGGCTAGCTTCTTGGAGGGCCTTCCTCAAACCCGAGACAACCCCATTAGACGAGGGAGGTCTGGCAAGCTGCCTACCTGGCATTGATGAGATACTGGGCAAGGCTGATGTTGGCCGGGCTTCCGGTGATGGTGATTTGGCGCTCCGATGACCCTTCAGTGGCATTGGCGATTTTGATCTGTGCTCCTGACATCTGTCGAATTTCATTGATTTTGGTCCCCTGGCGTCCAATTATGCAGCCTATTAGCTAGAAGAGAGGATGGAGGGGATGTCTTAGAGAAGAGTGCAGTGCAGAGTGCATGCAAGAGCCCTGCACGGAGAGGACGGGGCTGGGGGGCCCCCATACACGTGAGCTCAGGGCTTCCAGGAGAGACCCTGCATAACTGACATGGCACAGGTGGGTCCTGCACAATGCACGTGACCCATGGGACAACCGTACTGTCCTGATCGTCTGCTTGGGGAGGCCAGATCTCTTCCTGGGGCATTCTGCCTTTAGTTATTCCGCTGCTTGTGTGCAGAGTCCCATGGCTGTGAGAGGCATGGCCAACTCCCTGGCATGGGCCAGGAGGTCTCAGAGCCACATGCCTCATCCCTCTCCCAGCAAAGTTTCATCTGAGCATCCTAGGGTGTCTGGTTGGGGGGTCATGGGAGCTTCTCTCTGATGAGGACCACAGGACGGCAGGCTGGAGACATGCTGGGGGCTCATGGTGGGAGCAAGGGACCCCCCTCGGACCCTGGGCCACAGCACTGCCACACATTGGGGCAGGGAAGTGGCACACTTGATGGGACAAAGCAGAGGTCTTGCCTGGCCTCAAGGCCACACCCTGGGCTTCCCTTCTCCACTCCCTCCACCTTCCCTCAATGACTGAAGAGCCATGTCCATCCAGCCAGTCCCCTTTCAGGTCTCTCCTTTAATTCCAATGGTGTCCACCTCTGCTGCTCAGTCCCAGTGCAGCAGCCCAGCAGCCCACTCCTCTCTTACTCGTCCCTCCTTTCCCTCTTCCTGTCAGTTGCTTCCTGCAGCGCCCTCTCACTGTAGTCTTCAGATAGCCCTTCTCTCTTCTTCCTAGGTCTCTTCTCTCTCACCTGTGTCCCCTGACAGCTGACCTTGTGATGTCTCCAGGGTGCCTCTACCACCCGCAACTTCACACCTGGAGGGCCTAGCATGGATGTCATGGTCCTGAGGTCTGTGGGGTCCTCCAGCCCTTTGCATGAGCCTTTCCCCTCGTTTACGAAGAATGTGTCCCTGCTTTTAGATAAACTGTGGTCTGATGGATGCAGGGCCCTGACTTCAGATACCAGTGCAGCGCATCAGCTAGGAAGAGATGTGAGCAGGATAGAGCTTCATACCCAAGAAGGGAAAATGAGCTATGACTGTCTGCTCAGGACTTTCTCATTTCAGGGCCGGTGGGGTGGTCTGGTCAGGCCCTGGGGCTAAGGATGCCCACTCACAGGCCTCACCTGGAACTGGGTAACCACGGAGATTCAGGGGAGAGTGCTAGCTCCTCCTCCTCGTGTTTAAAGAAAAACTATCAAAAAATTCTGAAGGTACATGTCGTTGTTGTTAGGTACTGTCGAGCTGGTTCTGACTCATAGTGACCCTATGTACAACAGAACAAAATGCTGCCTGTCCTGTGCCATCCTCACATCATTGCTGTGTTTGATCCCATTGTTGCAGCCACTGTGTCAATCCATCTTATTGAGGGTCTTTCTCTTTTACACTGACCCATTACTTTGCCAGGCATGATGTCCTTTTCCAGGAACTGGTCCCTCCCGATAACACGTCCAAAGTAAGTGAGTTGAAGTCTCACTATCCTTGCTTCTAAGGAGCATTCTGGGTGTACTTCTTCCAAGACAGATTTGTTTGTTCTTCTGGCAGTCCATGGTATATCCAGCATTCTTCAACAATACCATAATTCAAATGCATCAATTCTTCAGTCTTCCTTATTCATTGTTGAGCTTCTGCATGTATATGAGGTGACTGAAAATACTATGGCTTGCGCCAGACACACCTTAGTCCTCAAAGTGACACCTTTACTTTTTAACACTTTAAAGAGGTCTTTTGCAGCAGATTTGCCCGATGTGATACACCATTTGATTTCTTGACTACCTTCTGTGGGCATTGATAGTGGATCTAAGTACAATGAAATCCTTGACAACTCCAATCTTTTTTCCATTTATCATGATGTTGCTTATTTGTTCAGCTGTGAGGATTTTTGTTTTATGTTGAGGTGTAATCCATACTGAAGTCTGTAGTCTTCGATCTTCATCAGCAAGTGCTTCAAGTCCTCTTCACATTCAGCAAGCAAAGTTGTGTTATTTGCATATTGCAGGTTATTAATTAGTCTTTCTCCAATCTTGATGCCGTTTTCTTCTTCATATAGTCCAACTTCTCTGATTATTTGCTCAGCATACAGATTGAATAAGTATGGTGAAACGATACAACCCTGATGCACATCTTTTCTGATTTCAAAGCATGTAGTATCCCCCTGTTCTGTTCAAATGACTGAGTCTTGGTCTATGTACAGAATATAGTAAGTGTTCCAGGATTCCCATTCTTCACAGTGTTATCCATAATTTGTTATGATCCACAAAAAATGAATGCCTTTGCACAGTCAACAAAACACAGGTAAACATCTTTCTGGTATTCTCTACTTTTAGCCAGGATCCATGTGACATCAGCGATGATATCCCTGAAGGAACATAGCGTCTCATAACTAAGATTCCAAACTCAAACCCCACAAGACTTTCAGTAACTAACTTCTGGTCTACATCTGCCCCTACAGCCTGCTGGTTGACATGTGGGGTTGTTTTCCCAGCAAGCAGGCCCAGGTGATTGTGTGGATTAGGACCAGGTAGAGGTGCCTGAGCTTCAGCTGGCAGATGCTTGGTGTTGGGGCAGAGCATTAGGTGACCACAGCCCCAGCGATGGCATGGACGTAAGTAGGCTTTGCCATGGGCAATGACCCTCAGAAATGGACACAGGAAATGCTGTCCCATGGTCCTCTGTCCTGACCTATGTTCCCAGGATCGTGAGGGAGGGCTGGACCTTCTGCAGAACTCCATGTTGTTTTGTTTCATTCACAGACGTCCTTGCCATTAAGAAGCACCTTTCTTTCTGGTAAACCATGGTGACTTGTAAGCATCAGCGTAGGCTCCCTGAGATGATCTGATGTTGACCAAGAGGAGAGAGATAGACAAGGCCACAGGTGATTGTCAGAACAAAGACACACGCTGCGGCATGAGGAAAGTGAGGTCTTGGAGGTGGGAGCCACACCCTGCAGCACCCACATTGCTCCACACAAGGGCTCAGTGGTGGTGGGGGGGCGCAGAGAAGAAGCTCCTCTAGCAGAAGGATGATGTCCTCTCACTAGGAATTGCTCTCAAAGGAGGAGAAGCAGCTGTGATAAGCCGGGCCCACATTTGTGTGCTGCCCTGTGTTGGCCCCGTGAAGCAGCACAGACCAGTTCTCCAGAGATACACATACATCCTCTTGTTTGCTAATGTTTATCTCAGGTTGAAAACTAATGCTTGGATGTGAGCAAGATACCCGGTACAAGTGAAACTGCAGTTTAGGTAAGAGGCTGAAAAGAACAAAACCCACAAGGTAGAGCACTCCATTTCCCTTTGTTACTTGAGTGAAGACTCAGGATGCTGCCAGAGGCCTCGATGTTAAAGGAATCATCCACACAGAAGGAGGACGAAGAGAAGGAGAATGAAAATGACAGGTATAAAGAGGGAGAGGGAGAAGAGGAAGGGGCATAAGGCAGAAAGAAGCGAAGGAAGGAGAAAAGGGGGAAGAAGGAGAAGGAAGGAGGGGAGGGAAAAGGGAGAGAAAGGAGGAGGAGGGAGAGGAAGAACAGGGAGGAGGAGGGGGAAGGAAAGGGCAGAATGGGGAAGAAGTGAAAAAGGGAGGGAAGGAGAGGCGAGAAGGGGAGAAAGTGGGAAAAGGGATGTGAAAGCCATCGAAAACAGATGCTCTCTCCCCCCAAGAGTCCACAGTAACACTGCATCCCAGGCAAGAGGTCAGAGGGCTGTGCTTGCCCTAGGTAGAGAAGATGGTTTTGTCCTGATACTGTTTAAGGTGCCTCTGCCAAGTCTCCCCAACCTCAGAGTGCTCTGAGAGTCAGAGGCTGGATGTGCAAAGCCCCTCAGAGGCAGAGTGCCCTGCACTGCTGTGTTGTGAGACATGGGTGAAAAGAGCCTGGGAGCTGCTGGGGTGGGAAGAGGCCACTGCTAGCCTGCCCAGGAGCCCCAGCCTGTAACTGGGTGTGAGGTTCTCTTGAGCTCCTCTTGATCCTGGAAGCAAGGAGGGTTTCTTCTAGCCCTTAACTGGCAGCCTCGTTGGTTGCCCTCTCCATCCCTTTTTTCTTTTCCTCCTTTCATGCTCAGGACTGGTAACCTTCCTGAATTTCCAAATCTATGGTTCCTGTAGGCTACTCCACATGAAGGGAAGAAGCAGGGATAAGGTTTCCTGCACAGCTGGTGTGAGGGCTGACCTGACCATTGCAAAATAATGAAGGTTCCTGAAGCCCACAGCTGTGAGGTAGAAAAGGCCTACTGATATTTGAACTGGAAAGGTGGCACACAGCATCACCACTTTTCACACAAAGGGTTGATTCTTGCTGCTCTGGCAGTTACCCCTCAAGGACATGAGGCCCATCACCACTTCCCATACACAAGGACCATGCTTGCTGCTCTGGCAGTTACCTCTCAAGGACACCTCCCAGGTTCTTGGTTCACGATCATGAGTCAACATTATTAAGATAACCCAAGGATTCATAGACCGGTCCTCCCTCCCCACCACACATGCTTTGCTGGGAGAGAATTGAGCATGTTGAGGGTAGCTCGTAAGGCCACATACCAGTTGTACCCAAGAAGTGAGTGAACTACAGAGTTTTGATACGGGAGTCCAGCCAACCTCATGTCTGCTGAAGACCACCTTGCAGAGAGGGGCATACCTTGAGCAGACTCAGAAAATTCCAACCCCCCCCCTCCCCCACAGAAGGAGCAGGGTACACAGGCTAGGGCTGTGGGGGAATCTATTTCAGAGTGGTCCTGGGTCCCTGCTCTTCAAGGGTTGATCCTGAACCAGGGAAGAACTTTCTCAGCCATGCTGGGTATAGCTGGGATTCTTGGCTCCCTAGCCCAACTATGGCCTCCTGAATTCTAAGCCCCGATGTCCCTTTTGGCCTCTTTTTTGTTTAATATTTTTGGGATGGAAAATCACATACCTTTTATGAGCATTAAACCCGCTTATAATGGGAAAGGAGAAAGGCCAAGTAAAGAAGCACCGCAGAGAGTCATCAACCAACGGGGTGGGAGGAGGGGAAGGTGGGGCAGTGAGTAACCAAGTGGTGGGTCCCTGTTCCCCGCCCCCCGCCCCCAGTGCCAGGGATCTCCACGTGAGTACAGGGAGGTCCAGGGGCATACTCACATCATTGGGAATGGTGAGCTCGTGGGTGCTGGCTGGGGGACTGGCATCCAGACCTGGGCACACCAAAGGGACATGTTAGGCTAGCAGGAACACTGCTCGTGGTCACCCTCACACCGCCCACTTTTGGCTGGGCCAGGTGAGGCCAGGATCAGTGGGCTGCCCAAGGACGGGGCCCCATGGTCCCGAGGCCCCGAGCCCTGTGAGCGTTCAGTCCTGAACTATGGATCCAACTTCCTAATTCCCTCAAAAGAGGGAAAAACAAGTCCAGGTAGAATGGCACTTCACAGTTTCATTTTGGACACGTCATTTTTTCTAACCTTTCTTGATACAATTCACAAACACCCTGGAAAGCCTGGGCTGAATGGCAGGGCCTCAATGTCTCAGGCCTTTGTGGGACATTCCAGGGCATAGGCTAGCTGGTCACAGTGAGGAGGTGGGGCCCCCATAGCTGGCCAAGTGTGCCCATTGTCCCTGCTGGCTAGGAGATGCCCCTCTAGCCTCCTCCTCACCCAGCACCCTGCACAACCTGTGCAACAGCATATCCTCTGGTGGCAGAGGATGGCACTACCTTCTTTTAGTCTCTTGCAGACCTCTGCTGTGGTATGTGACATGTGATATGGGGTGTGTGGCATAGCCTGGGAGTGGGAACGGGATGAAGTTCTGTCCCCCCGCTGGCCCAGTGCTGCTCCTCCAGTTTGGAACAAGGACTCTGGTACCATTTCTTCATTCAAAAATAAATGGCCAGGCAGAATGACAAACTGCATATTCTGTACAGACATCCTTTCTGTGCAGAAGACATGGGTCTAAATGACCATAAAGCCCTGGGTTTTCATCTTCAAAAATCTTAATCTAGTGCATATCGGCATTAAAGTGCAAGATCTAGTCATGCTTGGGAAACAATGACAATGACCCCATGCAGCCCTGGGGCCAGCGTCAGGGGTGGTGGCAGTAACAGGGCTGGGAGAGGCCTTGGGGTGAATGCGGCAGCGGCGGCGGCACGGCCACTCGGGGATGTGGGCCAGGTCTGCTCCTTCAGGCAGCTCTACCCCTGTGCTCATCCAGGAGGCCTAGCAAGCCCACTGAGTCTATGGCCTGGAGCCTGGTCTGCCTCCTGAGACCCTCGTGGAGTCCCTGCATTGCTGGCCCTGCAGCCAGGCCCGGACCCTGGGCACACCCTGGGCTCCATCCACACTTTCTCTCCACCTGCCTGAGGCCAGCCCGTCACAAGCCCCCTGATCTACTTTCAGAAGTGTCTGGGATCTGAGGCTGTGTCCTACCGCACACTGCCACCCTGGTCCCCTACCTGTGCCCTTGCCTCCTGGGTCTCGTCTCCATGGCCTATAGGGTGCCTGGAACACGGCATATCATGAACCAACTCAAAACCCTCCCCTGAAGCTCCTGATTCCTCATGCCCACCCCCCACTCCCTCCACCCACTCTGTTCCAGCCACACGGCCTCCTGTGGACCCCGCCTCCTCTGGGTTCCCTACCTCATTAAGGCCCCTGGTGTTCACAGTCAAACTTCCCGCCTCACTGCATTCCCCACGCTATCCTTGGCTTCCTTTTTCCTCCCCCAACTGTGCCCACTTAAACTAGGCTCTCCTCCTCCTTGTTGGTCTGCCACCCTCCTTAGGGGTGACCTGAGAGGGGGCTGCTTTAGGGGCTGCGGCCTCTGGTCAAGCTCGTGCCTGATGGGAAGTGGAGCTCAGTTGGTAAGTGGTAAAGGAACAATTTGTCCCAAATTGTCTCCATATCCAAGCCTAGAGAGTGTGTTCTTGTGTTCTTTTAACAGAGGTATTTTCAAAGCAGAAATTATCTGGCTGTTCAACTGTCTATGCAGAGTCCACAAATGGTGACATTTAAACTGTCTTAGCCCCGCCTGGGCCCTGCCGGGACTCCCGAGAATGCAGTTAGGATGCACATAAGCAGCGAGTTGCAGCTGCTGAACTGAGCATACGTTCACCAAGGGGAGGAAACTACTATGATTTTTCCAGAGAAGGTACCAGAATTAAACCAGTAACACACATCTACTCAAAGCATGTATTCACTCTTTCAGGACTCCAGGGCAAAGACAGTAATGTTCCAGACATCCGAATATAAGATTTCCCAACATCAGGCCTATGGCGCACAGCATGACCGTCAGCCACTCAGAGGCTGCCACGCCAACACGCCCACTGTCCCCTGTCCTGTTTACCCTGCTGCTGGCGGCTACACACGTGGACATACGCTGCAAGTCCCATGGTGGGGGGCAGCCAGGAGGCCACTGAGGCTGTGGCCTCGACCACATGTCCTGTCCCTGAGACCTGGCAGGGCATGCCAGCACCATGCCGGACGGCAGCTAAGGGGTGTGTTGTGCAGGGCCTTGGAGGGGGTGGCGTGCGTGTGGAAGGCAGGGAGGGGGAGTGCTGGCCCAGCCGAGGAGGTGGTGGGGCAAGCTAGGCGCTTTGAGTCCCCAGGCCCGGCTCAGGACACTGTCGCTGGGTAATTACATGAACCACATGTAAACCGCAGAGGGCTTTACAACAGTGCGACGGTACAAACAGGAACGCTGTAAGAAACTAGGTATGGGATTCTGTAACGGCTGCTGTCCTTTTCCATCATCAAAACACTCTAAAAGTATGTGTCTCTAATTTTCATCGATCACACTTGCGCTCAATTAACTTGATTAAGTACAACCTATTCTGAGGGCCTGGAGACCCAGAGCAGAGTCTCAGCCACTGCTGTGCCCTCAGCTGACAGGGTCCTCTCCTTCCCCAGGCTCTTCCCAAACGGACTACCGTGCGGGAAGGCACTGAGGAAGGGGGGCGGTGAGACACTGGAGGGGATGTGGAGCCTCAGCCCCGCGGTGGCCCCAAAACACAGCAAAGGGGAGTGGTGATATCTGAGACCACACACACGCTTGTCTCATGCGTGTTCCCCTGTAGATAGACCGGCACTTTCTGCTTGGATCCAGGATCTCAGTGTGGCTAGTTTGGAAAGCGGGTGGCAGCCATCTCTGTCAGGGAGGTGCACTGGACCCCAAGAGACCCTCCTGTACCCCATACTCTCCCCACTCACTACCAAACCATCTGTCTAATTCCCTCATTGACATAACCTTATTGGCTCCTCTGTGGGAACAAGCTCCCCACTGTGAATCAGGGGGACAGACAGAACCCAGCACAGTGACTTCTCTGGAAGGGAGGGGTTGACACTGTCAAATGACACTGTCTTCATGGCAGGCTCCCTGGGTGCTGCTCCACCACAAGGGTAAAATGACCAGAGAGCCCGGCCCACAGCCTTCCCTCTGTGCTGGTGTCACAGGGCCACAGCTGATGACCAAGGCAGCTGTGCCCTGGGGTGGGGCACCCTTAGAACTCCGCTCACATC